>NW_023270415.1:25140645-25563254 GCF_011800145.1 Mirounga leonina | reverse complement strand
CTTATTTCACAATGAAAAAAAATATTACCAATATTACCTTACTACTATACATTTTTCAATAAGAGATATTCATTAAGCAGTACAGTTTGCATTTAGATTAGGAATATCTGACTCCAGAATCTTCACTCTTATCCATTTATTTTAAAAAGCACACAGCAGGGGCGCCTGGGTGGCTCAGTCATTAAGCGTCTGCCTTGGGCTCAGGTCATGATCCCAGGGTCCTGGGATCCAACCCCACATTGGGCTCCCTGATCAGCAGGAAGCCTGCTTCTCCCTCTCCCACTCCTCCTGCTTGTGTTTCCTCTCTCGCTGTGTCTCTCTCTGTCAAATAAATAAATAAATAATCTTAAAAAAATTTAAAAAGCACACAGTATACACAAAAACAAATACAACCCATGGTTCTGAGTATAGTAATAAAGGCATAAACCTTTTGATATAGAACATTCACACCAATATTTTGGACAAAAAACTTAGGTAGGTGTAGGAAAATCTGTTTCATGCATATGATTTCAGTTTTTCCCACACAAATTTGCCTAATTTTTGGATCTTCAAAATTTGATGCTTCCAAAGGAGAATCTAAAGAGAAATTAAAAATATTTTGAATTATTTAAAAGTGAAAACACAAATTATCAAAATTTGTGGGATGCAATAAAAGCAGTGCTTAGAGGGAACTTTATAGCATTTAATGAATATATTAGGAAAATAAGAGATCTAAAATCAATAATCTAACCCTCCATCTTTGAGCTAGAAAAAGAGGGAAATGTTAAATCCCAAGTATGTAGAAGAAAATAAATAATATGAATTAGAGCAGAAAACAATGAAATTAAAAACAGGAAATCAATAGAGAAAATAAGTGAAACCAAAGCTTGTTTTTTGAAAAGATCAATTAAATTGATAATCCTCTAACAAGGCTAAGAAAGAAGAGGACATAGATATTAATATCAGTATTAATGAGAGAGGATAATACTATAGATCCTGTGGATATTAAAAATAATAAAGGAATATTATGAATAACTATGTCCACAAATTTGTTAACCTAGATGAAATGGAACAATTTCTTGAAAGACACAATCTGCCAAAACTCACACCAGAAATAGACAATTTGAATTGGTCTATACCCATTAAAGGAATTGAATCAATTATTAATAACCTTCCAAAACACAAAGCAACAGGCCCTGATGAGTTCACTGGTGAATTCTACCTCATATTTAAGAAAGAAATTATAAAAATTCTCTATATTCTCTTGCATAAGATAGAAGCAAAAGGAATACTTCTTAAGTCATTTTCTGAGGCAAGCATTACCCTAATACCAAAACTGGACCAAGATGTTACAAGAAGAGAAAACTACAGACCAATGTCTCTCATAAACATAGAGGCAAAAATCCTCAACAAAATATTAGCAAATTGAATCCATTAATGTATAAAATAATTATACACAATGACCAAATGGGATTTATCCCAGGTATGCAAGACTGGTTCAACATTAAAAAATCAATAAATGTAATCCACCACAGCAACAGGATAAAGGAAAAAATAAAATCCCATGATCATATCAACAGCTGCAGAAAAAGCATTTGACAAAATCCAATAGCCATTCATGTTAAATACTCTCAGCAAACTAGCAATAGAGGGGAACTTCCTCAACTTGATAAACAATATATACAAAGACCCTACAGCTAATATCATACTTAACGGTAGAAAATAAAAGTTTCTTGTTAAGATCAGGAACAAGGCAAGGATATCCCTTCACACCACTCCTTTCCAACATTGTAATGTAAATCTTAGATAAAGCAATAAAACAAAAAGGGAAATAAAAGGTATGCAGATTGGGAAGGAAGACATAAAAGTACCTTTGTTTACAAATAACATGATCATTTATATAGAAAATCCTAAGGAATTAACAGTAACAACAACAAACCCCTGGAACTAATAATCAAGTATAGCAAAGTTGCAGGTAACAAGGATAATATACAAAAGTCAATCACTTTCATATTTTCCAGCAATGAACAAATGAAATAAAATAAATTTAAAATAAAAGCATGGTACTATTCACATTAGCACCTAAAAAAAAAAAAAATGCTTAGACATTAACCTAACAAAACATGGACAAGATCAATATGAAGAAAACTACAGAATCCTGATGAAGAGAATAGAAAAACTGAATAAATGGAGAAAAATTCCACATTCGTGGATAGGAACCCTCAATATTGTCACGATGTCAGTTTTTCCCAATTTGAACGATAGACTCAATGCAATTCCAACTAAAATCTCAGCAAGTTATTTTGTAGATATCAACAAACTGATTCTAAATTGTAGATGGAGAGGCAAAAGACCCAGAATAGCAAACAATAATATTGAAAGAAGAGACCAAATTTGGAGGACCAACAGTACTCAATTTCAAGACTTTAAAGTTACAGAATCAAGACAGTGTACTATTAGTAAAATGGACAAATACATCAATAAAACATAATAGAGAGCTTAGAAATAGGCCCACATAAATATAGCAACTACTTTTTGACAAAGAAGCAAAGGAACAATGATAGTGTTTTCAACAAATGGTTCTGGATAACTGGATACCCATATGCAGAAAAAAAAAAGAATATAGACACAGACCTCCCATCCTTCACAAAAATTAACTCAAAATGGATCATAGACCTAAATATAAAATGCAAAACTATAAAACTCCTAGAAGAGAACATACGAGAAAACCTCGATGGCCTTGGATATGATGATGACTTTAGATATAACAGCAAAGGTACAATCCATGAAAGAAATAATTGATAAGATGGACTTTATTGAAATTAAAAGCTCTCATTATGTGAAAGCTTTTAATTGTCAAGAAAATGAGAAGATAAGCCACAAATAGGAGAAAATATTTGCAAAAGACATGTTTGATATAAGACTATTGTCCAAAGACTTTTTAAAACTCAACAATAAGAAAACAAATAACCCAATTAAAAAATAGGCCAAAGACACATCACCAAGAAAGACACCCAGATAGCTTTATAAGCATAGGGAAAGATATTCCATGTTGTACGTGATTGGGGAAATGCAAACTAAAACAACAGGATACCACTACACACCCATTAGAATGGCCAAAATCAAAAACAGGGAATGAATTAAATGGTGGTGCATCCAGACAATGGAATAGATTTCAGCTGTGAAAAGTAATGAACTATCAAGCTATGAAAGACACAGAGGAAACTTAAATGCATATTACTAAGCGGAAGAAGCTAATCTGAAAAGACTGGATACTATATGACATTCTGTAAAGGACACAACTTGTGGAGACGGTAAAAAGATCAGTGGTTGCCAATTGTTGAGGGTGTGGGGTGGGAAGATGAATAGGTGGGGCACAGAGGATATTATGGTAATGAAAATACTTGGTATGATATTATCATGATGGATACATGTCTTTATACATTTGTCAGAACCCATAAAATGTACAATATCAAAAGTGAACCCTTAGGTAAACTGTAAACTTTGAATGATTTGGTGTGGCAATGTAAGTTCATCAGTTGTAACAAATGTACCACTCTGGTGGAATATGTGGATAATGGGGAAGCTATGCATGTGTGAGGGCAGGGGGTTATGGGAAATCTCTGTACTTTCGTCTCAACTTTTCTGTGACCTAAAATGCCTCTAAAAATAAAGTCGAAAAAAATTAATATTTCCATGTTTTTCTTGGCTTGAGAAGGAGAGGACAAACTACACTGAGAAGTCAGACACTGAGGAAACTAATCTTGATCAGCTTAGCTATGTGCTACTCCAACTAGAATGATTTTAAAAGTCACAAGTTTTAACTTACTCACATTATTCACATTAACATTTCTAGATTGAAATGTTAAAGTTGAAAAATAAGTGTTGTTGATTGTTTTAATGTTTTCCTTAGTTATCACTGTGATTATATTCTAAATTTGCATCCTCACTGGACTAAAACTTTGTATATTGCTTCTCTAAGTTATATTGACTGAAAAACTCACTATTCATAAAATTGGCAATAAAATCATACAGGATAAATATATTATGCATTTGAAAATCAATCCTAAGCAGTTTTCACCTCAGTTATATGTGTAGATGAGCCTCCATATTTAAGTGAACATTACATTAAATTTCATATGGAATGATGCCACAAAAGCCTAGCAAAACACTCTGTTACCAATAAAATTATTGTATTATGCAAATGCACTGATAACCACATATACTTGTTTTATTGAACAATCTTTACATTTTAACATATTGAGAATATTGTTGTCTTTTGGAAAAATATACTACATGGATTATTTTTCATAATTTTAAGTTTATTTTTCATTCTTTTCTTTTTTTATATAGACATGAAACAAAACATTCCTTTAGTAAATTTACACATTTGTTTTGTCTCTGCGTACAAAACCTCACTTAGCTATAATTTTTCTTCATTTCATCATGTTCATGTTAAGTTATAAACTTGTTTTTATTTCACTGCTTAGAAACAGCTACATTGAAAAGAAAATCTTTTTCTAAAAGACATATTCAGAATTTTTGTAAAATTATGTAAATGATATATAGTATATGAAAGCATACATAGGTAGGCTTTTTTTGTGCAATTTTCTTTAGAATGGTATAAAGTCTCTCTGATTCTTTCTACTTTAGTGAAGCTTAACAGTGTTAGCATAGGCTTATCTATTACTACACAGATACTTTTTCA
The DNA here is from genome assembly GCF_011800145.1 of Mirounga leonina. Taxonomy (NCBI): domain Eukaryota; kingdom Metazoa; phylum Chordata; class Mammalia; order Carnivora; family Phocidae; genus Mirounga; species Mirounga leonina. The sequence goes on along the minus strand of NW_023270415.1, from coordinate 25,558,567 downwards.
TGTTATTTATAAAACTTGGGTTATGCTTTCCATATGATTATGAAACCTGGCATTTAATAGTATATATATACTTCTATATATATAGTAAATATATAATAGCATGAACATAGTGTATATATAATAGTATGTTATAAAAAGATAATCCATACAGTTATCCAACTTTAAGTCCTTAGTCTATGTGGGGATGATGTTTTAGAAAAGCTGTTATCTTAAAAAAGCAACAATGAACTAATTTAGAATAGCAAAGAACAATGATATTAAAATGGGAAAAGTTTCATGCTTTGAAGAAAAATATGAAAGCAAATATAAATTCAGAAGTAATGAAAATGTTTTAGAGATCTTTAGAATCATACAAATACTAACTTAGTGTAAGAATAATTTATTTTCTTTAATATACCAATTTTCAAATATTGATGGGAAAAATCAGATGTATTTCCCTAAAAAGCCACCAGATGGCTATATGGGGCCTTTCTTGATTTTGAAGTTTAGTGGGGTTTTTTTTGTTCTTTTTTGTTGTTGTTCTTTTTTTTTTTTTTTTTTTTTTTGCTTTTTTCCCCCTTCCTACAAAACTAAAGATTAAGCAATTCCTTACATAATTTTTATGGAGTTTTAAAATAACGTGATAGTGTGATACTATGATGGATATGAACGCAATGATGTGTGCGTGTAATTGTTTCTTCTGATTTTATTATAAGTATTAAAGAATACTGTGATGAATTTTAAGGAATGTCCAAATCATAAAACTTTATACATTTAAATATTTAGCTCTTTTCTAGTCCAAAATCTTGATTTTATCAGTTGAGAACTTGAGATCTAAAAGATATGCATTTCTCCATCTTTTGGGCTTTATTTTCACTGGCAGGGTAGAGTCTAAGTGCATTCTCCAGATAATTAAAATACAGGATTGGGGAAAGGAAATCAGAAATACCTGTAACACTACTCTACAAATAAAAAAATAAAAAATAATAGGATCATTTCTTTAAATTACTCAAGAAATTATATTTATCCAAATTTTCACTTTGCTTTCATTCTGCCAATGCATTTTAAGGAAAATTAGGCAAAATAGAAGGAAGTCTACAAAATTTTTATGATTAAATCTTATCAGTATATTTTGCTCTGGAATATTATCTTAAAAATAATTAGCTTTATGTTACCATAAAAATAACTAAACTAAGAGTACTACAACCATGTCAAGTGGGCATGTATTGCATGGAGCGCTGGGTGTTATACGCAAACAATGAATCATGGAACACTATATCAAAAACTAATGATATACTGTAGGGTGACTAACATAACAATAAAATAAAATTTAATTAAATTTTAAAAAAGAAACGATACTACAGCTCTAAAATAATAATAATAATAATAATATAATCAATTCTTAGAAAGCTTTGTAAAGGTACATTAGTTTAGCATATCTTTATTTTCCAAAAATAACATTCATCTTGACATAATTTTTCTGAACTATTTCTAAACCATTTTCACTAGTTTGTTTTGGTTATGATTTTAAGTATACCTTACATTTTTATAAAATTATATTTAAAATTGTATCCAATGATACTGAAATGATTAGCATAATCAGCCTTTACTATTCTTTCTGTGTGAGAGCATAATTGTACATCACAATCATGGGATTTTACTCAGAATGACCAAGTTGCCCTCACCTCCCAAAATGCAACTGTTAATCTGAGAATGTTAATACTACCTTGCCACAGTCCCGCAGCCAAGAATGGAAGCCGAGCTTGGGAAATTCCAAGGAAAGTCTGAGTAATGCCATTTTAGTGGGGTCAGAATTTATATACTACAACTCAGACATGTTAAATGCAGCATGATTTATTTTCTGTATCTGATCTCATTTTACTCTGAAGCACCCTTTCTCACTGATTAAGGAGAAGAAAAAAGAGAAAAACAAAATCAAACCTCAATCTTAGTATGCCAATATTTATTCCTGTTGTTAGTGTCACTTGGATGGTCATTTCAAATTTCTTCCCATGTGAAAGGGTCTTCCCCTTTTCTTTACTAATATGGTATGACACAATGGAGGACAAAGAGCACCTGTCCTCCTGGTTGGGAAATAAAAGTCTTCTGGCTGGCCTGTTTTCTTAGTCTATGCTGTCTTATGGTGATGTCCCTGGTGCCTTCATAGAACTGGGATCCTGTAATAGCATCACTCTGGAAGTCATGGTCCACCAGATTCTCATCATTTCCATATCCTCCCTCCAATCCCTCTATGTATGCCAAATAGACTATGGGGAATTGGCCCACACTTGAAATTTCTATTTTCATCCTGCTTTGACAGAACCATGATGTTATGATGTGCCCTTAATATAGTCTGTTCAGCTTTCTAAATAGGAAGCCAGGCACAAAAAGAGCCTTTGTTTTTAGTTTCCCTATCACCTTCTTTGGGCTTTATTATTTCTTATCAGAACATCTTATCTTCTCTTTCAGGGTTTAGTTGAGTGGTTGAGTAAAGGGAAAGTTGATTCTGTATCATGATGCCATCTCCTCCAAATCTTTCCAACCCCATCCCAACACCAAAAGACTATCCTTTCACCTTTGATTTCCAGGGACTTTCCTTACATTGTTCCATCCTCTCTTCTATGTCTTTTTAGAAAAACTCTAAGCTCAGACTCTCAAGTTTTGCTCTGGCTTTGCAATGGGAAGTTTTGTGAATTGAAAACAATTTTTTTCTCTCTTTTTGAAACAAGATTTTATTTTTCAAGAAAGCCTAATGTTCAAAACTTTCATTTCTCTATGAAAGTATATTTTAAAAGTATGATACTCAAATTGTTGTCTTATTGAAGAATAATCACTTTGTTTTAAGCTCTGTTCACCTTACCTCTATAAAATAAGAAATTAAAGAATTAAATGGATAGGGAGGCATGGAAAACCAGAATCTATAGTGAAAAAGAAACATACTGATTTCATATCCCAAATATATTGTAACAAATAACCCTAAATTTTGTGCAGAACTGCACACACACACACACACACGCACACACAAAATCCAAATAACAAAATTGATCTTGAGAAAGAAGAACAAAGCTGGAGGAATCACAATCCTGGATTTCAAAATATATTACAAAGCTTAGCAATCAAACTAGTATGGTACTGGCATAAAAACAGACATATAGATCAATAGACAAGGAAAGAGACCCCAGAAATAAGTCCATGCTTATATGGTCAATTAATGTAAAACAGAGGAGACATGAATATACAATGGGGAAAAAGACAGTCTCTTCAACAAATGGTATTGAGAAACTGGACAGCTACATGCACAAGAATGAAACTAGACCACTTTCTTACACCATACACAAAAACAAACTGAAAATGGACTAAAGATCAAAATGTGAGACCTAAAGCCATAAGGCTCCTTAAAGAAAACATAGACAGTAATCTTTTGGACATTGCCTTAGCAACATTTTTCTAGATATGTCTCCTTAGGCAAAAGAAACAAAAGCAAAAATAAGCTTTTGGGACTACACCAAAATAAAAAGCTTTTGCATAGCAGAGAAAACCATCAACAAACTAAAAGACAACCTACTGAATGGGAGAAGATATTTGCAAACAATATATCCAATAAGGGGTTAATATAAAAAATATAGAGAGAACTTATACAACTCAACACCAAAAAAAAAACCCCTCAAATAATCCAATTAATGTCTCAAATATACTATCACTGTTTCATTATTTACTAAATGATAAAAATTCTCATGCTTAGTCACTGTATTACTGATATTGCTCCATAATTCTCAGCAATAAACACTAAAGTGGCATAAAATTTGTATTTGACTGCCACTGTATTTTGTTCCTTGCCCATCTGGCAGGCCATGAGAAAATAAAAGAATGTCTCATGTAAAAGCTCATTCACATACTCATTCATATATTCATTTATTCATTCATTGAGTGCCAGATGACTATGAAAAAGAAGTACAACAAAAATAACAACAATACAACACTACTTTTAGCCCAAACGTAGTCTCTCTATACCACAATGTAGCATTTAAAGAAGTCTTCAAGACATTAGAAGGGCAGAATCAGGGCATCAGTTTGTGGTTAATTTTTTTATCGTGCAGTTAACTTGGGAGAATCCTCTGGGAAAGAAATTGGTTCTGTTGCACTTGTTATTACTTTTATAATCAGGAAAAAGAGCATCATAAAAAGATGATTTTGACCTCACCCTGGCCTAGAGTTTGGCAGCTCTAATTAAAAAGTGAATGTACCCAATGTCTTACAGAATAAAGCCCTTTTATAACAAATAACCTTTTGATGGAGAAACCACACTGTTTGTACACCAAAAAGCAATTTTAAGGCTTATCTTGAGTTAATGCCAGGGTAAATAGAAGCTGAAGCTTCTTGCCCTTCTTTTCTCTTTACCAAGGAATCAAAGCAGATCTATTTCAGCATTCTGCTTTTACAAATATACTACTGTAAATTTTATGCAGTTTGTAAGGACAAAATCCCTCCCAGTAACATTCTGGAACAAAAATGAAAATTCTGGATCTATGGTTGTGTGGTGACTAGATTTTAACAATCTGTACAGAAGAAGCCTTATTGTGAGGGAAGCCAAATTTAATAGTGAAATGTTCCAAAGAGTTGTCAACAGTTCATTTAAGGAAACATTAAGGAAACATCTCACTCTTGAAATTTAATTTTGACCCAGTTTATAAAAGTTGGAAAGCCAGAGTATTTATGCTTTAGTTAAGGAAGATTTTTTGGGAATCCAAGTTTAACTCCATAACTTAATGTATGGAACTGTGACTACATTAAAGGTAGCTTTGTTTGTATAGGAATTTCAAATTGGCTGGTTCTTAAAAATCCTCCAGTGACAAGTTAACAGATAGAAGGGATTTCAACAATCACCAGAAAATCAGTTCTAAAAGGGCAGACTCTAAACTTTTAAACATTGATCATTCTCTTGTGATAATTAAATGCCAAACAAGATGGGCAATTTATAGCTACACTCTTGTCCCAATAAAAACTTGCAAACAAACACTTGCAAACATACTCACCAATGAGTATGTATAGACTAAGCTCAAGAGAACTTAAGCAGTTCTTCATATGGTACTTTGTTTAATAATGTCATATAATATCCCCATACCCTTTATAATATATAAAATACTTTCATGCATGTTATCTTAATTGGCCTTATAACGTGGGCTGGCTAGCCTTTTTGAGATTTTTGTTTCCTATCATTTTACAGATAAATAAATCATGAGAACTGAGTACCTTGGAAAAGGTTATGTAACTAAACAGAGGAAGAACTGGGATATAATCAAATGTAAGATTTCTGATTCAAAATTCTTTGCATTGGTATAAACATATCATTCTTAACTATAAATGTGTCTTCTTTATTTTCACTCAACATTTACAACACCGAGACATTACAATGGTTTGATTTGGTTAGTTGTTTCTAATGCACCTCTTCTTAGCCCTTAACCACTCCCATCAATCTCCCATTAGTCTTCTCCCATAAAAGGTTATCTAGCTAGGAAGAGCAAACAAGATAGGGCATCTATCTAGAAGATTTCCAGTTTATGTTCCACATGTAAAGAGCCTAGAAGACACCACTCCATCCTAACAATAGGTCAATAGATGAACAAAATGAAAAATCAACAACTTTTCTGGATCCATATTAGAGTAGAGGACACAGGGCAAGGCACTGTTCCCAATATTGGAGAGACAGACAAGTGACCACAGGGAGTAAAAACTTAACCAGGATACAGAATCACAAGCAGAAACTGCTTCTTGGACCAATACCAGGGTAAGAAAACCCAAACTGTAACTGAAAGTTTTTGGAGGCTCAATGTGGACAACTCCGATAGTTAAAAAATCCAGGGGGATCCAGTTATAACGGGCCCATACTTTTGTAAGTTTTTGCTTAGGGAACCTGACCAGGCTCCCACAGTAATCCAAGAAAATCACCTCATGCTTCAGGTAAGAAGAGAAGAAAAGGAATCATTTTGATGTATGCCTGAGTACTTTGTTTTACCAAAGCCTGCCCTCAGGGGAAACTAGTTAGCCAGAGTCTAACCTGCTGAGATATTATCAGTCTAACTGACCTGAGGGGAGGGAAATATTCAATTACGGCCTATTCTAGCCATCCTATTCTACATAAAGGAAGGAGAAAAAGCCTGAGAAACTCTTGTGAAGTTCATAGCCCAGAGGCATAGACTTTAAAAGACTGAGACCTAATCATAAGGCTATAGAACTTCTCCCCCAACACACCTCACCTCTGCATTACTAAAGGCCTATTTACAGCAGTTCCTTTCAACCAGTACAGCCTGTGTGTCTACCAAGAAAAAATTAAAAGTCATACTAAAAGGCAAAAAACACAATTTAAAGAGACAGAGCAAGCATCAGAACCAGACATGACAGGGATATTGGAATTATCAGACCAGGAAGATAAAATAATTATGATATACATGCTAAGTGCTCTAATGGATAAAGTAGACAGCATGCAGAAACAGAAAGGCAATATAAGCAGAGAGATGGAAATCATAAGTATAAAAAAGAAATGTTAGAGATCAAAAACATTGTAAAAAAAATAAAGAATGCCTTCAATGAGTTTATTAGTAGACTGCACATGGCTTAGGAAAGAATCTCTGAGCTTGAGGATATCTAGTTAGAAACCCCCAAAACTGAAAAGCAAAGAGAATAAAGACTAACAAAAACAGAACAGAATATCCAAGAAATGTGGGACGACCACAAAAGGCATAACATGTGCATAATGGGAGACCAGAAGAAGAAAGAAAAGAATGTTAGATATATTTGAAACAATAATGACTGAGACTGTTCCCAAATTAATGTCAGACACCAAACTACAGATCCAGAAACCTCAAGGAAAAATCAAGTAGAATAAATGTCCAAGAAAACTAGATCTAGGCATATCATTTTCAAACTACAGAAAATCAAAGATAAGGAAAAAATCCTGAAGGAAGCTAGAAGAAGAAATCTTCTTACCTACAGAGGAACAAAGATAAGGATTACATCCAACTTCTCCTCAGAAACTATGGAGGCAAAAGAGCAGGGTGTAATATTTAAAGCATTAAGAGAAAAAAAAAAAAAACCCACCAACCTAGAATCTGTACCCTGCAAAATTATCCTTAAAAGGTAAAGGATATTAAAGACTTTCTCAGATAAGAATTGGAGTTTGTTGCAACTAGACCTATTTTGCAAGAAATAGCAAAAAAAAAAAAAAATCTTCAGAAAGAAAAAGATCTAAACTTAGTTCTAAAGAAGGGAAGAGCATCAGGGAAGGAATAGTGAAGATAAAATAAAAACTTTTATTTTTCTTATTCTTAATTGATATAACAGATAATTTACTTGAAACAATATCAACAATGGTTTATATATAATCTGAATCTTACATGCATATATTATGTGTAAATATGTATCTATGTTTAGCTTATATGTAAGTGAAATGAATGATAGCAATGCTAGCAAAAGATAGGCAGCAGGAATTGGAATTATTTTATCACTATAAAGTACTCACACTTCCAGTGAAGTGGTATTATGTTATTTGAATGTGGACTTGGATCAGCTGTAAATGTATATTGCAAATTCTAGGGAAACCAGTAAAAAACATATGTTAAGAAAAGAGAAAAAATGGAATCATATAAAATGCTCAGCCTAAAACCACAAAAGGCAGAAAAAGAGTGGAAGTCAAAAATAGGAACAAAGAATGAGGCAACAAATAGAAAACAGTAACAAAAATGATAAATATTAATCCAACTATATTAATAATCAGTTTGAATGTTAATATTCTAAATCCACCAGTTAAAAGACAGATTCTGATGAATGGATCAAAAAAACAAGACCCAATAACATGTTGCTTCTAAGAAACCCTCTTTAAATATAAAGATGCATACAGATTAAAAGTAAATGGATGGAGAAAAATATACCATGCTAACACTAATCAAAAGAAAGCAAGAATAGGTATATTAATTTTAGACAGCAGACTTCAAAGCAAGGGAAGTTATCAGGGATAAAGAAAGACATTAAATAATGATTAAAGGGTTAATTTTCCAAAAAGACCTAATAATCCCTAATTTATATGCTCATAGCAAAAGCATCAAAATATGTGAGGGAAAAACTGATAAAACAAAAGGAAGAAATACATGAATCCACTACCATAGTTGGAGACTTCAACACTCCTCTATCAGAAATGGATAGAGCTAGAAGGCAGAAAATCAGTAAAGACACAGTGGAACTCAGTAGTTTACCATCAATCAATTGGATATAATTGACATCTGTAGATTACTTCATCCAACAGGACAATACAAACTGTTCTCAAGCTCACAAGGACTGTTCACCAGGAAAGACCAAATTCTGAGCCATAAAACACATCTTAACAAATTTGAAAGAACAGAAATCATACAATGTCTGTTGTCAGACCACAATGGAATTAAACCAGAAATTAGTAACAGAAAGATAACCGGAAAATCCCCAAATACGTGGAGTTTAATCAGTGCATTCCTAAATAACACATGGGTCAGAGAAGAAATCTCAAGAGGAATTTTTTAAAAACTTGAACTGAACGAAAATGAAGATACAACTTATCAGAATTTGTGAATTGCAGTGTAAATGGTGCTTAGAGGGAAATTTACAGCATTTAAAGCATATACTAGAAAGTTTTTTAAAAATCTGAAATCAATAATCTAACTCTCCAACTTGGAAACTTGGAAGAGCAAAGTTAAATCTAAAGTAAGCACAAGATAAGAAATAAGAATTAGAGCAGAAATCAGTGAAATTGAAAACATAAAATTAATAGAGAAAATCAAAGAAAGCAAAAGCTGATTCTTTGAAAGGATAGTAAAATAGATAAGCCGTTTTTTGATAGGTAAAAGAGAGAGATCGAGAACATAAATTACTAATATCAGAAATTAAAGAGGGAACATTACTACAGATCACATAGACATTAAAAGGATAATAAAGGAACATTATGAGTAATTCTATGCCCACAAATTTGATAACCTAGATGAAAAGAACCAATTCTTTGAAAGACACACTTTGCCAAAACTTATAGAAGATGACACAGATAATCTGAAAATGCCTATATGTATGAAAGAATTGAATCAGTAATTAACTTTCCAAAACAAAAAGTACAAGGCCCAGACATGTTCACTGGTGAATTCTACCAAACATTTAAGGAAGAAATTATACCAATTCTCTATAATCTCTTTCCAAAGATAGAAGCAGAAGGAACACTTGCATACCTATTCTATGAGGTCAGCATTACTCTAATACCAAAACCAAACAGACATTCCAAGGAAATGTATCTAGTTTTGCTCACATTGAATCTCTGCACTAGTGAAATGACTGGCATATAGAAGATCCTCAATAAATTGCAGCTGAATAAATAAATATAGGCCACTTTTCATGTAAAAGAAATAAATAGTACTTGTTTTCTCTGATGTTTGCTCTCAGCTCTAGTAGTGAATTATTGAACATTAGAAGACATCACAATATCCTCACAAAAGAACAGTAATTTTTTACTATAAAATTGTGGCTTCTCTGACTTTTTAACATGTTCATAGTAAGGTCCAAGGGAGCTGGCCTGGAAACTGGGGCTGTGGGAGCCAGTCTGAAACTGATGTTGGCCTGGAGCCTGCATCCATAAGAGCCCAACAGGAACCTAAGGTCATGGGGCCTGCTTGGTGCTGGGGTAGGCCTGGAACCTGATCGACAGGAGCATGCCTAGAGACTGGGGCACTTGGGTCAGCCTGGTGCTGGGGCAGCCTGGGATCCTGAGTTATATGAGCCAGTCTAGAGGCTAGGTCCATAGAGGTTGCCCTGGCACTGGGGTGGGCTGGGAGCCTGGGTCCCAGATTCCAGATCTGTGGGGTCTAGCCTTGGTGCTGATGCAGGCTGTGATCCTGGGTTCATGGGAGTTCACCTGGAGCCTGGGCCACATGGGCAGGCCTGGTGCTAAGGTGAGCCAGGAGCCTGGGTCCATAAGAGCCATTCTGGATTTTAGATCCATGGGAGCCAGGCTGGCACTGGCACCGGCCTGGTGTTGGTACAGGGGTTTGCAGTGAAATTGGGTGCTCACTTCACTCTTCTTCCTCTATTCGGTAAGGGAGAGTATTTCTCTTTGTGCTGGGCTGCCTGGGCTTGGGGAAAGGAAACAGGGATAATGTGAAACTGTCTTTCCTACCCTCCTCGATGTATCTTTTCTTACTTTTGTGCTCTACCCAGGTGCTATAATTCCTTACCTGGAATCTTTAGCTTTTGTGAAGGTACTTTTGTGCATGGATAGTTGTACAAATTGATGCTTCTGGGAAGGGACCAGCACTAAAAATTCCAATACCATCATCTTGCTGATGTCACTCCCACATTACAGTTGTATTTTTTAATTCATTTTTATTTTTATTTTTTAACTAAAATCCATACTTTATTCACATTTCCTTAGTTTTTAGAACTTTTTTGAGTATAGTTGACACACAATATTACCTTAGTTTCAGGTGTACAACATAGTGATACTTCCCCACACCATGCTCAACTCAAGTGTAGCTACCATCTGTCACCATACAACACTATTACATAACATTGACTATATTCCCTATGCTGCACATTTTACTCCCACGACTAATTCATTCCATAACTGGAGGCCTGTATCTCCCACTCCTCTTCACTCATTTTGCCCATCTCCCCACTCCCCTTTCTTCTGGTAACCATCAGTTTGTTCTCTGAATTTATAAGTTTGATTCTGCTTTTTGTTTGATTATTCATTTTTTCAGATTCCACATAGGAGTGAAATCATATGGTGTTTGTCAGTCTGACTTATTTCACTTAGCATAATACCCTCTAAGTCCATCCATGTTGTTTCAAATGGCAAGATCTCACTCCTTTTATGGCTGCATAATATTCCATTGTATATACCACTCCTTCCTTATCCATTTGTCTATCAATGGACACTTAGGTTACTTCCATATCTTGGCTATTGTAAATAATACTGCAATAAACATAGAGGTGCACTTATCTTTTCAAATCAGTGTTTTCATTTTCTTTGGGGAAATACACAGTAGTGGAATTATTGGATCAAATGATATTTTTACTTTTAATTTTTTGAGGAACCTCCATACTGTTTTCCATAGTAGCTGTACCAATTTACATTCCCACCATCAGTGTACAAGAGTTCCTTTCTCTCCACATTCTCTCCAACATTTGTTATTTCTTATCTTTTTGATTTTAGCCATTCTGACAGGTGTCAGCTGATATCTCATTGTGGTTTTGGTTTGCATTTCTCTGATAGTGATGTTAAGCATCTATTTATGTATATGTTGCCATCTATATGTCTTTGAAAAAATTTCTGTTCAGGTCTTCTGCCCACTTTTTAATTGGATTGTGTTTTTGGTGTTGAGTTGTATAAGTTCTTCATATATTTTGGATATTAACCCCTTACCAGACATATCATTTACAAGTATCTTCTCTCATTAAGTAGGTTGCCTTTTCGTTCTGTCAATCGTTTCCTTTGCTGTGCAAAAGCTTTTCATTTTGATGTGGTCCCAATAGTTTACTTTTGCTTTTCTTCCCTCGCCTTAGGAGACATATCTAGAAAAATGTTGCTATATCTGATGTCAGAGAAATTACTACCGGTGTTCTCTTTTAGGATTTTTATGATTTCAGATCTCACATTTTGGTCTTCAATCCATTTTTAATTTTTGCGTATGATATAAGAAAGTGGTCCAGTTTCATTCTTTTGCATGTAACTGTCCAGTTTTCCCAACACCATTTATTGAAGAGACTGTCTTTTCCTCATTGTATATTCTTGCCTTCTTGGTATAAATTAACTGACCATCTAAGAGTGGGTTTATTTCTGTACTCCCTATTCTGTTCTATTGATCTATGTGTATATTTTTGTACCAGTATCATACTGTTTTGATTACTACAGCTTTCCAGTGTATCTTGAAATTTGAAACTGTGATACCTCCAGCTTTGTTGTGTTGGGTTTTTTTTTTTTTTTTCCCCTCAAGAGTGCTTTGGCTATTTGGGGTATTTGCGGTTCTACACAAATTTTAGTAGTATTTGTTCTAGTTCTGTGACAAATGCTGTTGGTATTTTTATAGTGATTGCATTGAATCTATAAATTGCTTTGGGTAGTATGGACACTTTAACAATATTAATTTTTCCAATCCATGAGCACGGAATATCTTTTCATTTGTTTGTGTCAACTTCAATTTCTTTCATCAGTGTTTTATGGTTTTCAAAGTACAGGTCTTTCGCCTCCCTCGTAACAATTGCATTTTTTAACAGTCTCACCAGATTTTTGAAACACACGGATGTTTAAGAACCATTGCTTTAAAGAGTAACATCCATAATCCAAGCAGGGTATTCCATATTCTTAGACATTTGGATCCATCCATCATCTCATCTCTGCTCTACCTTTTATTTCTTTTCATGCAACCTCTACTCCAGTCAAACCAAATTCCTTGCCATCTGTCGAGTTCACCAAATTCCTCCCCCCCTTGAATCTGTTTCTTTGTTCATGCAGTTCACTGTGCCTGAAATGCCTTACACACTGCACAGATTTCTTTCAATTAAGTAGATAAATCAGCCTTTCCCCAGTACTTAGTACATTCTAAAGGAGACACAGTAGAAACGTTAACTATTGAGTCTGAGTCATTTCCCTCACTATGCAGACTTCATACATGTTTTTCTTTTTGAAATTAAGTGAATTGTGGAACTTGTATCAAATAGTTGCACTTAATTATATACTTTAATGTATACATGTCTCTTTCAGACACAAAATATTTAATACAAGAGGTATTTAAAATAAGAAAATTTATTCTTTATTCTTTAATTCAACAATTATTTTTCAATATTTATATGTGCTTAAAAGATATGAGTGCTTTGCTTCTGCCATAAAAAAAGAGCTGAGTACTATAATTATATCAGAGAATAGCCAATGATGTTTATATTGATGATGCTCATTATTAAGAACCATTTACTTATATTAAATTTTTTTCTTTTTATGGAATCAGGAAATTGTTCAATACATTTAAGAAAGATATATAATTGAAGTTGTTTAATTAATAGTGAATACTGAAATTCCTCTGTCAGTTTAGACTTTTCATATTTGTTTTATGTGTATAATGGTCTTATCCACCCAATTACCTAAACAGTCCCTGATGGTGTCTATTAGACTTCTGAAAGACCAGCAAGGGCTGGGGACATATTAGGCAATCAATATATACTTTTCACTGATTGCTGGATTTATTAGGGGCTCTGAGCATTCAAAGGTACATTGAAAATATTTTTAGAATGTTAGTTGGATCAAGAGAATAACCCAAATATACTATTTTGCTCAACCCTTTAAATGAATGGGTAAGATGTAGTCATGTCCTAAATGATTTGAACCAACATCTACATTAAAAAAATATACAAGCAAAACAGCAAACAATCAACACCCAGAGCAAACCCATGTATCCCTGGTATGTTAATTCTCATTTTTCCACTTTAGTCTTCTTTTCAATTGACCGGATTTGTCAGATCATATTTTGCTTCTGTGATTTATCTCCTTTGATTTCTAACTTGTTCTAGACTTTGATTTTCTGCATCTTTTCCAAATAGGGCCTTTATCCCCTGTGTAGATCAGAAGCAGTTCACTCCTAAACCTCATGGAACCTACAGCAGCCTCCTACCTCCTTCATTGCTCACTGCAAGCTTCCTCATTTTCCCACCTCCTAAATGACCAAGAAGAAAGACTGAGGAATGAGGAGTTTTGGCTCTGTCTGTTAACCAGAATATCCCTTAAATATACTTTATGTAGTAGTCACTTAGTGGTGTAATTGTTATATTTAAATAACAATAAGAGCAAAACTAAAATAAAGAAAAAATAACCCAAATTATCTATTTATAGCATACCATTTGCTTGACACACTGTGCACCTGTAATAATTTTCGTGCATTTCTCAATTTCTTCTTCACAACCCTATGAGATATATATACTATGTCCACTCCCCAAAGAGTGTCTGAGGTGTAGAAAAATTAAGTAATTTCCCAAAACTCTCAAGTGTCAGTCACAGTTTTGAATCTGGGTTTGTTAACTGAAGGACTGTCCTCTATCATTACTCATTGCAAGTTCTATTAGCACCAAGTGAATCAATTTTCTGTTCATTTTTCTATTCTATTCATTATGTACTCAGTAGTAAGCACTGTGGATATAAAAAGCAAAAGAAAGCATAGCTTTCCAAAAAAGGTAGAAGTTGTGATATAGATATACATGAAATATAAATGTGGGTGACAAAGACTAATGGAAGTTACCGAGGATCTTAGAACATGCTGTGGGAATATGGAGAGGAAAGGCTCGAGCCTTTTCCTGAGGATAAGGATCGAGGTGATTATATCAAACATTCCAGAAGAAGTCGAATCTTCAGCTAAGCTTAAGGTTGAGGATGAGATTGTTAGGTGATGCCTGATGTCAAAGATGATGCATACTTGTAAGGACATTTCAACCTCAAGCTTAAAAATTGAATTAATTTTAAGAAGGATTCAGAATAAAAAACTTAAGTATGTGTTACACAGTCTAATTACGTGAAAGTTAATTTTGCATTTAGTATGTTAATGGTAAAATTCCTTTAAGAACTATTTTTTGTGATTATAAAGAGACTGGATCTACCAAGAGCAAATTCTGGAATAAGGAAAACTTCTCACAATGTAAAAGATTATCCTAAACATACCAGAGTTTCAAAGTAATGAGATTTTGTTTTATAATATATCTAAATGTTATATTTTAAAAATAGGGATTGGGAATTCTTAAGCATGATGCCAGTAAAAATAATAAAAGAATTAAGATGCAGATGAGATTTTTTTTAAAGATTTTATTTATTTGACAGAGAGAGATGGAACACAAGCAGGGGGAGTGGGAGAGGGAGAAGCAGGCTTCTCACAGAGCAGGTAGCCCAATGCAGGCCTCAATGCCAGGATCCTGGGATCATGAGCTGAGCTGAAGGCAAATGCTCAACAACTGAGCCACCCAGGCATCCTGATGCAGATGAGATTTTATGACAAAGTTTAATTTTGAAAAGTTTTAACTTGAAATTAGTTTTACAAAATAAAACACATTTATAGTAGAATAAATACTGTAGTAATATGTAAAATTGTATTAACTTACATACTCATTTTTTTCATTTTTTTAAATTTAAATTCAATTAGCCAACACATAGCACATCATTAGTTTCAGGTGTAGTGGTCAACAATTCATCAGCTGCATATTTCACATCACGTGCACCCCTTAATCAAGAAATGGGCAGAAGATGTGAACAGACTTACATACTCATTTTAAAAAACTTACTGCTGATGGAACACCTGGGTGGCACAGTCGTTAAGCATGGTATTCTTGGTTTTGGCTCAGGTTGTGATCTCAGGGTCATGATATCAAGCTCTGCATGAGACTCCACGCTCAGCAAGCAGTCTGCTTAAGACTCCCTCCTTCTCCCTCTGCCCCTCCCCCACACTCTCCCTCCATCTCTCTCTCTCTAAAATAATCTTTAAAAAATTTAACAAAAAATAAAAATCTGCTGATAATTAACTTCAAAAGACAACACACCAGTGTACTGATACAGAAAGCTGCCTTGATTAGTTTTACATATAAAACTTTATCTTTCAATTGGTATACAATGAGATTTTACATGTGTGGAATTATAAATAATATAGAAAGAAAAACAACTAAATGCAGACTTTGTTCTTGAAAGATTACAATCTCATAGTTTAGAAAAGACATTAAGTACATAATTAACAACATCGACAAAGAAATTAGGCAAACATACATACCTAGAAAGGTGTGATCATTTAGGATTAATGGTTATGAAAGCTATTATAGAAGAGATAGCATGTGTTCTAGGTCTTAAAGATTTGCTGACATTTAGATAAGTATAAAGAAGGGAGAAACAATTGTAGACAAAGAAGATTTTAATATAAGGAAATGCATGAATTAAGGCTGCCTCAAACTAATAACTCTACCCTTTGCCAACATTGCTAACAGCATTCGCCCTCTCTCAGAGAAGTCTTTGAAATCCTCAACATAGCTAATATCGATCAATCATCATTGGCATAAGGGGTGAAGCCAATTTGCTACTGTTAGAAAAATATGTGCAAAAGTAAAATAGGGGTGCAAAAGTAAAATAGGGAAAAGAGGAAAGGTAATTTATAATAAAGGAAATTTGTAATAAAAATAGAGCAGCTTAGTTAAAACAAGTTTTTATAATAACAGTAAGGGGTGGGAAGATATGTAGGGGTCCCAAATGGCTCATAAGATTTTCTATTTTTTATATTATACAGGCATACCTCAGAGATATTATGGGTTCCATTGTAGACCACCACAATAAAGTGAATATCACAAAGCAAGCCAAATGAATTTTTTGGTTTTTCAGTACATGTAAAAGTTATGTTCACACTAAAAATTATGTATACATTACAGTAAATAGTGTGCAACAGCACTATGTCTAAAAAAAGAATGTATATACCTTAATTAAAAAATACTTTATTGCTAAAAAATACTAACCATGATCTGAGCTTCCAATAAGTCATAATCACTGTAACAAATATAATAATAATGGAAAAGTTTAAAACATTGTGTGAATTACCAAAATGTGAGCAAATGCTGTTGGAGAAATGGCACTGATAGACTTGCTCTATGCAGGGTTGCCACACAACCTTCAATTTTGTCAAATATATAATTATCTGTGAAGCACAATAAAGTGAACATATGCCTGTATTTATATTTTTGTATTATCTATATATTATTTTTTCTCTGCCTCAATATTTGACACAATAATGCCGGCATTCTTATTACTTTTGGAACCTATGAATATTTCTATAGTCTCCACTCAGTTTTCTTTATTTGATATTCAAGATAAATACAAGTTTAGCAAACATGTATTGAGTGTCCACCATGTGTTGAACACAGTACCAGAGACTGGGGATAGAGCCATGCAGTACACATAGGGTTTCTATTCTCCTGAAGCTAATGATGTAACATACAACAGAATTAACTAAATGATTACATTCTGAGAAGCTTTGTTTTGTTTTGTTTTGAGAGAGAAAGCATGGATGAAGTGGGGAGGAAGAGGCAGAGGGAGGGAAAGAGAGATTCTTAAGCAGGCTCCACGCCTAGCACAGAACACCACGTGGATCTCATGACCCTGAGATCATGACCTGAGCCAAAATCAAGAGTCAGATACTTATAATAGAGAAAGTACAAGGTATTTTGCTCATATCCAAACTTCTTAAGATTGTTTTATCCTGACATTTACTTATTCCTTTATTTATTTATGATTCCAAAGAGTTCTTAAAATCTTCATAATTTTCCTGCTTTTTTTACTCATTTTTTGACATTCCTCTAGTCCCAAAATATATAACCACATAATTATGATGGAAGTAAATACATCTTTTTGATCTTTATGATAGTTCTTAAGATCCCTATTCTTGTTTAAAAAATACTAGTATGCTCCATTCCAATTGTATTCTCCTAATAGGGTGATAATTCCAGCACTTACGCATTACAGTCTTGCTCAGACTGACGGGAAAATTACATATCAAAACCAGGTCCTTGTAACCATGACTTATGTGTGGGAGTACTTTAGGAAACAATAGTAAGACAGCAAGTGACCTGACTACATGAAAACATTTATGTTCCTTTGAAAAAAATTGTGTGACAATATACTGCCTTTTTCCATCCTATTCATGAATTGGCTATGGGTATAGGATAAACTTTTGGGCATTTCTGAATGTAGAAAAAAAATTTCACCTCTAAGAAATGAATGTGAGATTGGGGATTACTATCTTATTTTCATCTATATTTCAGACCATGGTTTAATTTTTATGTATTACTAGACAGAGCAGGCAGTACCTTTAGAAATATGAATGTAAGTGAAATCTACAAGTAAACGTAGGTAGCAAGTGTTTTAGTACCCTACACAACTTTATATGAAATTGCATTTCAGAATATATTTAATATAAGAAACCTGATGCCTTATTATCATGATGAGACAAGGATAGAAAATGGCAGGGACTACAGGCAATTTATTTTCATGACAAGCCTGCAATCATGAAGAATTGTAAACATAAACCATTCTCATTGCCATTTCAAGACTATAATCTTGTCCACCAAAGATGTCACACCTGGGCTTCAGCTGTTTTAAATGACTCATTTCATATTTCTAGATATTCTTGACCAGTCCAGTTATCAGATACAACCACTTCTAAAATAAATGTGTATTATTCTTGTCTACTCTATTGAATAAAATTATGCCAACACAGAATGCGAGGTTTAGATATTTATGAACCATCTAAGCAACTTGATAAGAATTAAAGTGATTTTGTTAAAAGTATACTTTTTGAGTGGACATTTTGATGTGAATATAAATAAGTAAATTCTAGAGAAGATGTTATTAAATGTGCTTCTTAAAAAATGAATCAGACATTAGAGATGTTTGTGTGTGGGCACGTATGTGTTTGCATGTGTTTGTGCCTGTGTCATAATTAGAGCTCTTATGACTGCAAGTGCCTAAATTACATTTGCTGACATGCCAGCATAAGGCCAAGTAAGTGTTAAGAAAAGGATCATATAACCCCACATCAGAGACTTAAATACATTTTGTAATTCAAAACAAATACAATTAAACAAATGTGCATTTTTCATAAAAAAAAAACAAATACATACTCATTATCATATGTATTCTATAGGAATTATAGAAAAAAAAATTTCAATTTTAACGAGGTGAAGGATCATCCTGGATTTCAGTAAACCTATTGTTATGATATACTGGCTAAACATACTGACCTTGATCTAATAACATATATTTTTGTTGTGTTATATTCTTTGACATATATAATTTTAATATTATATTGAGATAAATACTGCTATACGCCTATACATTTCTAGATTCCATTTATTATTACAACTTAGTGGGGATGATTAATGAATGAATTATGATTTCATTTATTTCTGATTGGTGAATTTACTTACTCTGTTATTACCAATTCAAACACTTCTCAGTTAAGACAGATGCTCTGTCAAATCAAAAATATTTATCGGATTCCTAACGTACAATGAGAAGAATTACAAAAAAGTACACTTTTAGGTAACTTAGAGAACAACACTTGAAACTCTTTAGAATAGTTTGTAACCATTTTTTTGAAACACAGACTACTTTCAAAATCTGATGTAAAGATGGAGATGTTCTACCTAGAAAAATCTAACCAGATTCTTCATGGAATTTCATGGGGTTCAGAGATCTCTTGAAATTGAAGTTATATCCTGGTTATAAAATCCTACAAAAATTATGTTGAACTAGCTGTATAACTATGGGAATGTTAATTAAACTCACCATGCTTGTGTCCTCATCTGTATGTTCTGAAAAATTTTAGTACTTATCTTTTGGGATTGTTGCAAGGATTAAGTGGATTAATATATGTTAAGTATTAAGTTCAGTGCTTGGTTTGAAGTTGTATTATATGCATGCTTGTTTTTATTGTAATTATTGTAAAATATTTTAGGTAGGCCAAAGGGAAAGTAAACCTCAATTTTTTAAACCTCATTTTATGAATATATTGAACTTTGGCTAAGTTTTCAGATTATTTTGGATTGGCAGAGAGGGAAGCCAGTTGTTTTCAAAAACTGTGAATATACCTTTAAAAGTAGAAAAATTATATGGTATGAATCACTGAAATACATTCAAAAGCAGATGGCTCTGTTAATGGAAGCCAGGGGCAGCTGGCAGAAAAGGTGAGAGGCCCTCATCTTTTGATCCCGTGCTAAGGAAGTTTGACTGGATAAGTCAAAGAGGATCTATGTCTCTATCACATGCCTTCCCATCTTCAACCCCCTTTATTTTTGCTTTGTACAAGTCAAACAA
Source organism: Mirounga leonina (assembly GCF_011800145.1). Taxonomy (NCBI): domain Eukaryota; kingdom Metazoa; phylum Chordata; class Mammalia; order Carnivora; family Phocidae; genus Mirounga; species Mirounga leonina. The sequence continues at coordinate 25,538,706 of NW_023270415.1, read as the reverse complement.
TGGTAACAAGGAGAAACAATACTTAAGCACAAACAGCTAAAATTAAATGGCAAAGAAAAATTAATATTTTCAAAGCAGCATCAATGAACAATTTTACAAAAACATTAAGACATTATAGAGAAGCGATGGTGGATTCAAGAAAGAAAAAATAAAAGATAAAAAATAGAAAAATTATTTGGCCTTAAAGGTGGAAATATGTAAAGTATAGGAAGGTACTCTCTGATGCTAATGGAATGCATTAAATTCCTATGAATTTCATTGACATGAGGTGACATTTTGAAAAACATTAAGTCTATTTCTCTTTTTCCTTTGAGGTGACCTTCATCTTGGCAAGCCAGAGGTGTTTGTCCATCTATTTGGTAGAGGTAAGTGAAAACGGAGAAGCATTATACTTTGCTACATAAGGAATGAAGTTATGTTCAGGTTTTGATATGCAAAATAGAATTCTCTAGCAAGACTACAGCCTAGAAAGAGGATTTCTCATGGTTCCTGTAATCCTTCTCCCTGTTTAGCATCTTTTAGGGAAGTCAGAAGGAAGCAGCTATTAAGAGTTGCCCTGCGAGGTGGAGATAAGGTAAGGGACATAGTGAGAGTAGAGATCCTGTCCTAGCTTCTTCTTCTTCAGTTCCTTTTGAAGTGGCCATATTTCAAGTTTCTTCAAGTACATATCAATGGACTAGCGGCTGTTCATTTCTTGGGGGAGAGTGAACTCTTCCTAGTATTGTTCTAATGATCAGATGAGAGTAGGATTTAGATTAGACTGGCCTTTTATTTTCTTCCCGTTAGCAAGTGAGTAGAATCATAGGAAGAAAGCCCAATTACTTAAAGATTAAATAAAAGTGATTACATTAATTTCCTGCATATTTTATTATTTATGTGTAGATATATTTTATATGCTTGATCCTCACACTTACCCTCTGCTATGCTCCAGTGTACCAATGTCTCTAGGGTTGGGAATGGGGAGGTTTTACACATCTGGTGCCCTGGTTTTTGTGTCTGGTTACTGTGGTTTTTGCAGCTGTTGCTCAGGGGACACCCCTTGATTGCCTGGCTCTGGTGGCTCATGAGGGCTTTCATTCTTGGGTCCCACAGGACTGTGGAAATTGGAGAGACAGTTCTTGGCAGGCTGCCACCCCCAGGCACTGTGCAGACAACTGGCTAAGGCACACTCCCCAGTCTTTCTGTGAAGTAAGCCACTTTGTCCCAGAACTTTGGCCTCAGGGGCAGACTTTAGATTTGGCACACGCTTAGTGGTCTATGGAGCTGCTCTCAAGGAATATAGGGTATGGATGCCATCTTGGTGCTCCCCCTCTGCCTTGCTCCAGTTCACCAGTATCACTCAAAAAAGAGGTTATACCCTAGCTTCTCCAGCCCCAATTTCTGCAACTGCTGCTCAGGGGACACCTCCAGATCACCACACACTGGGGGCCAGTGAGGCTTATGCTTGTGGTCCCACAGGACTGTGTGTATTTGTATACTTTTAAAAGCCGATGCCTTTTAAAAGCTGAGGCTGCTTCCAGTCACCCAGAATCTAGATGCTAGGTCCTCCCCCATGATGAGTCTTGGCACATCCTCAACTACTAGGAGTTATTAAAAATATAATATTCTGCTTACACAAGCACAGAAGTTTGAGAGAGAACCAGGAACGGAGGCAGGGTTGAAGGACACTCCTTCAAGAGTGAGAGAGAGACTGGTTATTTCACCTACTGTAAAGGAACCAAGGTAGAGAGTCAAACAAAATGAACAAACAGAGGAATATGTTCCAAATGAAAGAAAAAAATAAAACCTCAGGAAAAAAAACACTTAATAAAATGAAGATAAGTAATTTATTTGATACAAAGTTCAAAGTCATAGTCATAAAGATGCTCGCTGAATTGGGGAGAAGAATGCATGAACATAGTGAGAACTTCAACAAAGAGATGGATAATATAAGACAGTACCAAATAGAAGTCACAGAGCTGAAGAATATGATAACTGAACTGAAAAATACATTAGAGGGGTTCAATATCAGATTGGATGAAGCAGAAGAAAGGATCAGTCCATTCAAAGACAGGGCAATGGAACTCACCCAATCAGAGCAGCAAAAAGAAGAAAAGAATAAATGATGTGCCTAAGGATTTGCCCTCCAGGACATTTATCACAGTATTATTATTTTTTTAAACATGAAGTTGAGGAATGTCAAAGAAAAAATGTTTAATTATACTTGTTAAAGTTTACAGTAAGGAGGGTTTTATTTAAAGGGGTGGAGTGCCACTGTGATAGGTATAGGGACTACTACAATGTGATTTTGCAGTGGGGAAGAGAGTTTGAGCTCAACTCTGAATACTGCATAGGCAAACAGGAATTTATAACCAAGGAACAGGGTGGAGGTCAGTGGACAGAAAATTACTAAGAGAAAATATTAGGGGTAAGGGGGATTCTGGCTTACCAAAAAGACAAATCAGTATAATCAGACATCACCTGGGGGATAATGGAAGATGAGGAACCCAATCAGATATTGAGGGTGATCAGATATTGAGGGTGATCAGATATTGAGGTGGGGGGGTTCCTGCTAAACTGAGTTAGCAAAGTTCACATTAAAACTGGATTTTATAAGAAAATGCACAAATGGGCCTAGGAGAGGGTTCAGGAGTCTGACTAAAGTTTGGTCAAACAAAGAATCTTTGTCTGAAGGTTTATCCATATATATTACAATTACGAAGTTACTACATTATGTTCCACTCCCAAGACAACAAAATGAATCTGAAGTTATAAAAGATAAATGCCTTCTGTCAGAAGAATTTTCTTTCAGTACAATATGCTTAAGCAAAAAGCAAGTAATAATAATAAATATCTTCAGTTGTTTTAATTTCAAACCAATTCTATTTCAGCATTAATTATCTTCCTGTAGTCACAAAGAATTGAGGACAAAGAATAATACTATGTTCTATGGTTTTATTTTATCCAGATATTCTACTTCAGTAAACAATGAAATTTTCCCTTAGTACTCATAATGTGCTCTACTTTCTCTAGGTAAAATCTGGAAAATTCTCTGTAGAAAACAATAAAGTCAAAAGCATTTTAAACCTATGGAATTTTTCACAAAAGAATACCAGAGTAAATTTAGTTCAGGTTATTGGGGGAGAGGAAGAGAAAAACCTCTGAGGTAAAATATAGATTGTGAATACAAAGACTGCATATTAACCTCCCAGTTCCTTAATGAATAATTACACTGGAGAAAATTATGATTTTGTAAATGTATGAAAATAAAATAAAGACTGATGATTTGGATGTGGGAAGAATTCCAGAAATGATTGAAGGCTGTTCACACAGTCTTTTTTTATAGCATTTCTTTTCACATAGTAGGTACTTAAAAAATGTTTTCTGAATGGATCAATTATCCTTTAAAACACCTGGAATCAGTTAACCTAATACATTTACCTGGAATACAGAGTGCATTTTTCCAGAGCTGAAAATTTGTCTGCAGCACATTTGAATAATACAGCCATTTCATTTCCTCCATCTCATTTCCCTTCACCTTCAATCTTGGCTTTCCCATAAATGCCTTCAACTGTGCTGAAAATTTCACCACTGACTATTCTGTGCCAGTGTAGGGTCTGAGCGGTGGTCCAGGCCCAGACCAATGGCCCCAGGGTATTTCCCTTAAGTAGCTCGAACATTCAGTTCTGGAGTTTGGATTTTAAAATACCTGCCAACAATATGCCAGCAGTACAATGAACCTTTGGATTTTTCTTTCTTTTTTATTGAAGTGTTTTTTTTCATACACTAGTTAATATTTTTTAAGAGTTTGCACTCTTCTCAAAATGTTTCCTAAATGAAATTATTTTATTTGACACGACTTAGAAGGAACTCAATGACAGGGTGGTTATAATATTTTATTTTAGCTCCTGTTGTTTCTAAGGAAGAGCTCCTAATTTAGTTGTATATGTGTGAATTATCATACTGAAATTTTAATTAGGGTGTGTGCATACAAAAATGTCTTCTCTCAGTTCCTCTATTTATTAGTTATAGACAGTTTACAATTTAGGAGTCAAAAAACAGTTTAGGGGTCAAAAAAAAAAAACAAAAACAAAAACCTAATTCTGAATCCTAGCACTCTTCTATAAAAGCTGTGGCTTGGGCAAGTCACCAGACCTCTCCAAGTTTTTGTTTCCTTATCTTTATAATGAGAATAATATGGTTAAATGAGGTGCTGTGTCCAGCATACCTTGAATATCTATAAAGATGAGTTTTACTCTATCTTCTCACTTCCAACTGGGAGACCCCAGGTTACTCTTTGTGCTTCTCACAAATTACTTGATCATCTTTATATAGTTCAGCAGATCTACTGTCCTAGACCATTTCCTAGTGAAGAGAATCAGAGGCAAGGATGCTAGTGGTGATGCTTCACTTGGTGGGAAGTACAAAACCAGAAGAGCAAGAATGAGTGTCAAGGGGAGTGAGGTAAGGAAAGATGTGAAGCCATGTGAAGCACATTACTGTGCTTACTACTGTTTCATTATGAGCTGTGAAGAGTCACAATGTCATTCTGTGTGCAGGACTTTTCTGGATGGGTTGCACAGACATACTATCTCAGAGTAATTCATGGGAGGTAGGATAAAGGTGGAATTTATCTGCCTGGCTCCAGTAACTCTTGCTTTCCCATCAGTCAAAGTTCAACCCAAGAGGAATTAGCGCTCTTACCTCGCTCTTGGATGAGGCATTTGGAGGCTCCTTGAAATCCGATCTCAAGACCTGTAGTTGTTTCCTTCTAGTTCAGAAGTGGTGACAGGGGCTGGTTGACTGGGTGACAGGTGACTCTGAAGGACAGAAGGTCCAGCACCCCAACAGCAAAAATGTATTGATCCCAAGTAGGCCCAAGATTATCTCCTAAGAATATGCATATGGGGCACCTGGTTGGCTCAGTCGTTAAGCGGCTACCTTCGGCTCAGGTCATGATCCCAGGGTCCTGGGATCGAGTCCCACATCGGGCTCCCTGCTCGGCGGAAAGCCTGCTTCTCCCTCTCCCTCTGTCTGCCGCTCTGCCTACTTGTGCTCTCTATCTCTGTTAAATAATTTTTTTTAAAGATTTTATTTATTTCAGACAGAGAGAATGAGAGAGAGAGAGAGCACATGAGAGGGGGGAGGGTCAGAGGGAGAAGCAGGCTCCCCACCGAGCAGGGAGCCCGATGTGGGACTCGATCCAGGGACTCCAGGATCATGACCTGAGCCGAAAGCAGTCGCTCAACCAACTGAGCCACCCAGGCGCCCCTAAATAATTTTTTTTTAAAAATCTTTATATTAGATGCAAAATTCAAGAGAGATCCAAGGTCACCTGTTTATAACTTGTCAGCAACAGTTTTCATCTGAAGGGCAAGGAAGGTTCCCTTCCGCTATTGCCTTCCTTATGGGATGGTTCTGCATCACCTCCACAATCCCCACACAGAGTGCTCAGTTATTGCAAATTCAATTCCCCTTAATCTCCATTATTATAAGAGAAATCAATGATCTGCAGACATACTTTAGCATCTGAAAATAACTGTGGGCATGTCCTACTGTAAGTAGACTCAGCTGAGTGTGCCGACAACACAGGTAGTCACTTTCTGGTTTTCAGGGTTTGCATCTTCACAGCAACGTTGTTACATCCTTCCTGAAACTGAGGGACACATGCCTTTGTACATCACTCTATCAATGGGCAGCCCTTCAGTGATGATTTCCTTCTACTGTATGTTGCAGGAGGTTTTTTTTTTTTGTTTCCTCAGGAAAATCAAGTGGAATTAATGCCTCTGTTTCTTCTATTTTTTACAAAGATTCATAAAGTTCAGTAAAAAATGGGCATGAGATAGTATTAGTCAAAGATAATAGTTATCATGATAGAAATGGAATAAATTGGGTTTTTGAGATTGAAAGGCAGGTCCAAATCCTGATTCTACAATTAATTAACTAACCACGAATACATTGTTTAATCTTTCTGAACTTCTAGCTTTTCATCTGTAAATGATAGTACTATCTCCCTTACAAATTGTTACATACAAAATGAAAGGGTTTATACATTGTTTAGTATGTGTTAAGCTCTTTCCATGTAGTTCTTAATATTAGCAGAAAACTTAGAGTTATTATATGTAACTCTCTCATTTTCTAGTTAGGAAACTGAAATCTGGCAAAACTAGATGACTATCCCCAGATTGTATGATTACTTAATGACAAAGACTGTTGTATAATCCATTTCTCTTAACAAAATCTAATGTCCTTTTTAATTTAAAACAATGCCATCTTCATTATGAGTACTACCAAGATTATATTTCTGACCTGGAGAAATGATTGCATTTCTCATCGTGATAAGAGCATATTTTGGTAATCTTGTTTTATATTAGGTATTTATATTCCCATCTTCTTTTGTCTAAAACAAAATTTTGTACAAAAGCAAATGCATTAGTAAAGCATAATTTATTTAAGGACCATATAACTAAGTTCAGAACAACTTGATTTCCCTAGTGTACACTCTGAACTTTAGCAATCAAGGATAATATATTTAAATCATGATTTAACAGTACATAGTTGATATATTATTTAATGTATTGCATCGTGTTCCTCCACAATTTCATCATTATACTGAAAAAGCAAGTCTAATGCATAAATGCTATGGTTTCAACTACTTCTTTAGTAGTAGAATACAGTTTTCTCATTATTCATATCTATTTCATTTTATACATGATAATTTTGAAATAAAATGCCATCCCTTATTTTCCTGTATATAAATGTATATTTGTATCATGTCCAAAGTAGTCAAGATGAAATGGTGCTTACTATAAAAGTCCTTTCACGATCAGAAGAAATGGTTTTGTAGAATGAAAGTCCAAACTGAAACCATAGCACTATACATGTGATGGCCTAATGGCTTTCTTAAAAATATTTCTGACAGGGTCAATTTTGTTAAAAATAACCCTGCAAAACTAACTTCATTTCTGAAAAAAAAAAAAAAAAAAGAATAATAGTTCTAAGGTACAGAACCCATGGTAAATGAAGCTTTTTGGCATAATGTTTCTGTGGTTAAATATTTAAAATCCAATTATGATAGTCATTGGTGTATTTGGTACATTAGGATCTTCTTACACTAATTCGCCATTGTAACTTTGAGCAAGTCACTTAAACTCTCTGAACCTATGGTTCCTTTCTCACTAATCATAAACAGTAATTGCTGCCCAGGAATAATGAGATATTTAAATTTCTGTCATCCTTGGAAGAAAGCTATGTCAAATTCATTTTCATTTCTGGGTCTTGCTCCATCACTTACATTCTCTTTGCCTAGCAACTTCAAAATTGCTCTTTGCCTTGTCCCTTTTAATCAGTGCATCAAACCATGACCCTAGTCTCAGCAACACTCCTCCACTAACCATAACAATCTTTTCCACAAAAAGCTAATTTTCTTAAGAGAGTTTTCTCACTTTCGATGTAATCATATTTGAGAACAAAGAACATTAGTAAAACTAAAACTTGGCTAGTGTACCTGGAGTAAAAGTACAGACAGATAAAGTGAAGTTAAAAGCATAATCAGAGGGATTTCCAGATTCTGGTCTAGCATGGAAGGAACTTAGAAATCATCACTCTATCTTAACACCAAGTAAAAAGCTGAAAAACACTGAAAAAGCAACAGCTCTTCTTAGATCTTCTTAGACGTGAGGTCACAGGACAAATTGCTGCCCTCATAACTGTAAAGACAGGTTAATACAGAGAATCACAACTTACCAGAGCAGTAACTCTCTGGGCAAAAACCTGGGCAAGAACCACTGCTGGGGTAGGAAAATGTGAATTATAATTCTACAAATTGCTAGACGCTCAGAATGAACAAATCTGAGAGTTAAAAACTCCAGGGTTGAGCACTCACAAGGGGCTCCCATATTTAGTGAGTTTGATCTCCAGAAATTTAACCAGATTTTTACAATGAATATCAGAGAAGAATCCCCTCCTGCTTCCAGCAGAAGGAGGAGCAAAAGAACCATCTGGAAATATTCTGTAGCAGTCTGTTCTTTAAAAAAAGAAAAAGATAGAGGTTTATTTCTCATTCACAAAATAGCCCAGATGTCAGTGGCCCAGGGCTGACAGGGAAGCTTTGTCACTATCACCCTTGGCTTCTGTGTCTATTAACAAAGTGGTTACTCCAGCTCCCACCATCACATTTGTATCCTAATTGAGCAAAGACCACACATACTCATTCTTTTTTTTTTTTTTTTACTGAGGTATAATTGACAAATAAAAATTGTATGTATTTAAGGTAGATAACATGATGGGGCGCCTGGGTGGCTCAGTTGGTTAAGTGACTGCCTTCAGCTCAGGTCGTGATCCCAGAGTCCTGGGATCGAGTCCCACATCAGGCTCCCGGCTCAGCGGGGAGCCTGCTTCTCCCTCTGACCCTCTCCCCTCTCATGCTGTTTCTCTCTCTCTCCCTCAAATAAATAAATAAAATCTTTAAAAAAAATTTAAAAAAAGGTAGATAACATGATGTTTTGATATATGTATATTTTATGAAATGATTACTACAACCAGCCAATTAACGTATCCATCACCTGATATAGTCACCTATTTTTTTGGTTTGTTTTGTGGTGAGAACACTTGAGATCTACTCTCTCAGCAATTTTTGACTGTATAATACATTATTATTATTGTATAAAGTATATTACTTATGATATAGTATATAAAATATTGTATTTTCTTTCTTTTTTAAAAAGATTTTATTTATTTATTTGACAGAGAGAACACAGCAAGAGAGGGAACACAAGCAGGGGAAGTGGGAGAGAGAGAAGCAGGCTTCCCGCCCAGCAGGGAGCCCGATGCGGGGCTTGATCCCAGGACCCCGTGATCATGACTTGAGCCGAAGGCAGACGCTTAACGACTGAGCCACCCAGGTTCCCCAATATTCTATTTTCTTGTGTGTGGTGAGAGCTCTTGAGATTTACTCTTAGCAAATTTCAAATGCACATTATTAATATAGTATATTGTACATAGTACATCATATAATATATTGTGTATTGTATATAATCACCATGCTGTACATAAGGTCTCCAGAATTTATTCATGTTATAACTGAAAGTTTGTACCCTTTGACCAATATATCCCCATTTCCTTTATCCTCAACCCTTAGAAATCACTGTTCTACTCTCTGTTGCTATGAGTTCAACTTTTTAAGATTCCACATATAAGTGAGATCATACAGTCTGTCTTTCTGTGTTTGGCTTTTCTCACTTGGCATGTCTTCCAGGTTCTTAACAAGGCTTTCACTCAAGAGAAACTATTTTATCATGATCTAAACTACTAGGGTTTCATCACAGCCTAATCTACCTTGGGGAAGAGAAATACACAATTCCAGCACACTGTAGCCATCATGTCCCATATATAATGGTAAGGAGAAGAGGAAAGTTCACAGTTGAGGGGCACAGGTTCATTAAAAGACTGAGATCTAATTGTAGGACTGTAAAATGCTTCCCCCATACACACACCTTATCATCACTTTGCTAAGGGCCTATTTATCATAGTTCTCTTTAGCCTGTACATTATGTGTGACTATCAAGAAAAAATTACAAGGCATATTAAAAAGCAAAAAATTTATACAGTTTGAAGAGACAAAACAAGTACCAGAATCAGATTTAGGTTTGGCAGGGCTATTGGAATTATGGGACCAGAAATATAAAACAACAACATTTAATATAAGAACTCTAATGGATAGACAGCATGCAAGAATAGATGTGCAATGTAAGCAGAGAGATGGAAATTCTAAAACAAATCAAAAACCAATTCTAGAGATCAAAAACATTGTCACTGTAACAGGAATGAAGATCTTTTGATAGGCTCATTTGTAGACTGGACATGGTTGAAGAAGGAATTTCTGAGTCTGAGGGTCTCTCAATAAAAACCCTCAAAACTGAAAAACAAAGAGAACAAAAACTGAAAAATAAGAACAAAATACACAAGAACTGTGGGACAACTACAAAAGGTATAACATATGAAAAATGGAATAGCAGAAGGATAAGAGAGAAATGAAAAACAAACTATTTGAAGCAATAATGACAGAGAATATCCCCAAATTAATGTCAGACATCAAACTGCAGATCCAGGAAGCTTAGAGAAAACCAGACAGGATAAATGCCAAGAAAACTATACCTGGGCATATCATTTTCAAACTACAGTAAATCAAAAATGAGGAAAATATCCTGAAAGAAGCCGGGGGCAGGGGGGGGGAACACCTTACCTACAGAGGAGCAAAGATAAGAATTATGTCCAACTTTTCAGAAACCATGTAAACAAGAAGACAGTGAAGTATTTAAAGTGTTGAGAGAAAAAAATCACCAACCTAGAATCTGTACCCTACAAAATTATCCTTCAAAAGTGAATGAAGGAGAAATTAAGACTTTCTCAAACAAACAAAAATTAAGGGAATTTCTTACCAGTAGAACTACCTTTCAAGATATATTAAAAGACAGTCATTAGAAAGAGAGAAAATAATATAGGTCAGAAACTTGATGTATATAAGGAAGAACATCAGAAAAGGAGTAAGTGAAGATAAAATAAAGATTTTTACTTTTCTTATTGATCTTATTGATCTAACAGCTAACAGTTTATCTAAATTTTTAAAATTGTATTTATTTTTATTGAGATATAATCAGGATAACATTGTTGATTTGATATATTTATATATTGCAATATGGTTACCACCATACTATTAGCTACCACTTCTATTGTGTCACATTATTATTATTATTTTTATTTTTTGCAGTGAAAACAACTGAGATGTAGTCTCTCAGCAACTTTGAAGTTTATAGTATACTATATACATGTATATAGTATATGCTATATATATAGTATTGTTGACTATAAGCTGTGCTGTGATTAGATCATCAGAATTAATTTATCTTCTAGTTACAAATTTGTACCCTTTAACAAAATCTCCCTAGTTCTCCCACCCTAATATATAAACATAAATTCTTCCATGCATAAGAAATAAATATGCATCTGGAATCTTCCTGCACTGTATTCAAAGAAACCTTCCTTGCCTTTCTGGAAGAGAAATTTGACATATGTCTGTGTTGAATTATCTGGTTAAGAACAATTATTGGGTTGAGAACAGTGGACTATATGAATAAACACATTTAAAAAGAATGGTTTCCTCATGAGCTGCCATTCAGTAATAAGGAATAGAGATATTAAAAGGTCTTAGAGAAATAACTGAAAAAGATTATCACAGCCTCCAATGATTGGGAACACCTAGTCTTCCTAGCGTCTCCTTTGTGGTGAAGCTTTCTATTTCTAATTAAAAAAAAATAAGATACTCTATAGTTAAGAGTCTGCTTCTTGGTTTGCCTCTCTCTCTTTTTCCCTATGCTTGTTTTGTTTCCCAAGTTCCACATAAGGTGAAATTATATGTTATTTGTCTTTCTCTGACTTATTTCACTTAGGATAATACTTTCTAGCTCCATCCATGTCATTGCAAATGACAAGATTTAATTCCTTTTTTATGGCTGAGTAATATTCTATTGTGTATACATGCCACTTCTTTATCCATTCATCAATCAATGGACATTTGGGCTGTTTCCATAATTTGGTTATTGTTGATAATTCTGCTATAAACATCTGGGTGCTTGTATCTCTTTGAATTAGTATTTTTTTATTCTTTGGGTAAATACCTAGTAGTACAATTGCTGGATTGTAGGGTAGTTTTATTTTTAACTTTTTAAGGAACCTCCATACTGTTTTCCAGAATGGCTGTACCAGTTTGCATTCCCACCAACAGTGCAAGAGGCTTCCCCTTTCTCCACATCCTTGCCAATACCTATTGTTTCTTGTGTTGTTGATTTTGGGCATTCTGTTGATTTTAGCCATCTGACAGGTATGAGGTCGTATCTCATTGTAGCTTTGATTTGTATTTCTCTGATGATGAGTGATGTTGAGCATTTCTTCATGTGTCTGTTGCCCATCTGGATGTCTTCTTTGGAAAAATATCTATTCATCTCTTCTGCCCATTTTTAATTGGATTATTCATTTTTTGGGTGTGGAGTTTTATAAGTTCTTTATATATTTTGGATACTAACCTTTTATCAGATATGACATTTGCAAATATCTTCTCCCATTCCATAGACTGCCTTTTAGTTTTGTTGATTGTTTCCTTCATTGTGCAGAAGCTTTTTATTTTGGTGGGGGGATGGGTTAAATAGGTGATGGGAGATTAAGGAGTGCACTTGTGATGAGTACTGGGTGTTGTATGTAAGTGTTGAATCACTGAAACTAATATTACATTGTATGTTAACTAACTGGAATTTAAATAAAACTTTAAAAAATAAAAATATAATATAAAAGAGAATTAAAGCAGATTATTTTGAAACAAGTGAATAAATTATTCACAAAGACAGACAGTTAAGATAAAAAAATCTAATTGTGGGAGATATGGTTGAAATTTGAAGAATAGGAAATAGAATGTTTTTAAGTTTACCTTTATGTTATAAACAAATTGAAACTAACTGGAGATTCATTTTTCTCTCTTCATTTTTCTTTGTTTAAAAAATGATCAATTCACTCTTGTTATTAAGTTAAAAGAATTTAGAAGTATATATAATAAAATATGAAAGGTTCCTTTCATTTTCACTTTCCTCACAACTTAACTCTACTACAAAAGTAGTGAAATGTTTGGTTTGAATTATTCCAGAATGTTTTCCTATAAGTCCATTTGTAATTTATTTGGTATATACATGGCTTATACACATTACTCCACAGCTTTTTTTTTTTTATTTGAAAGAATTTCATCAACATCTTTTCATGTCTGTGTATTTAGGTCTCCTCTGTGCTTTTTAAATGCAGTGTTAATACTCCACAGGGTAGATAGGCCATAATTGTTCTATGTACAATTAAGTTGATTCCACTATTTTGTATAGTTTTTAACTTTTAATTTTGAAATAATATCAGAGTCCAACAAATTTATAAAGCTTCCATAAATTTTAACATCTTAAATAACCATAGTAGGTTAATCATAATTAAGTCAATATAATACTTATAACCCATCAAAGAACTTCACTCAAATGTTTCCAAATTGAATTTGAATTTGGATTTGAATTGAATTAGTGGAATTCTTCTAATGCCCTTTTTACTGATTCATACCTAAATCTCAAATCACTCATTGTGTTTATTTGTCATGTCTCCTTAGTCTCCTCCATTGTGGGACAGTTCTGCAATTTTCTTTGTCTTTCAGACCTTAAGCACTTTTGAAGATTACTGGCCATTCATGCTGTAGAATGTTCCTCAACCTAGGTTTATGGCGTTTCTCCATAATTTAATCCAAGTTATGTATTTTTGGCAAGAACACTACAGAAGCAATGTTGTGTCCTTCTTAATATATCATTTCCAGAGGTATATGATGTCAGTTTGTCTCATTGCTGGTGATTTTAAATTGGTCACTTGGTTAAATCGGAATTTTAAAAATAGCTTTTAAAATATTTTTTAGAGGTTTTACCACTGTAAAATTACTTTTTTCCTTTATAATTATTAAGTAACTAAGAGAATATTTTGAGAATAAGAAAAATCCTAGTTCTTATCCAACTTTTGCCCACTAAGTTTAGCATCCATTGATGATTCTTGTCTGCAACAATTATTAGTGGTTTATTTATTGATAATTTTCTATTTTTATCATTCTGTTTACTAATTGAAATTCTATTGTAATAGAAGGTTATCCATTCTCCTTCAGTTATTTATTTATTCTTTGAATATTATATGGGTTATAGTCCATTACTATCAATATTTATCTCTTTGCTCAACTTGCGCCATATTTTTTTTACATTGGGAGCTCCTTCAGGTTGTTGTCTTCTGGGTCTTTTTGACATGACTTCATCATTTTTGAGTACTTTCTTACTTCCTGCACTTCCCATGACCCAGAACTAGAATCAGCCATTTCACCAAGGAGCCCCAGTATATATTTATTTACTCACACATCCACACACATCTGTTTCTGTTTCTATATTATTTGTGTATGTGTGTATATATGTTACACACACACACACACACACATATTAAAAGTTCATACTTATATCTTCAATTTCTATCCAGGAATATAGTGTTCACTCTAGCCTTCTACTTTCTCCAGCAGTGGGTACCCTGGTTCTCATTATTCACATTATATTTACTTATTTGTTTAATCCTAGAGTATACATGAAGGGTTTTCAGAATTGCTAACATATAATCCTGTGAAACAAATTTACTAACTAGAACTATATTTGTATATTTTTGTTTTAGTCTTATAGAGTTGAAATATTATTTTCCAAAATTACTTAAGTTAGTGTTTTTCTTTATCACTCCCTTCAGTGTGGTGTGTTACTCATTCATATTGCAGTTACCTTCTATTTTACTGTTTGCATCCCATTTTGGGTTTTCTCACATTGGGTTGATTTTATGATCCCACTATTTTGATATTACAAACAATGCTGCCAAAATATCTTTGTTCTAACATCTTCATGTGCATCTGTAAGTATTTCTACAGATAGATTCCTAAAAATGGAACTTGTAAGTCAAACACATGCACATTTAAAATTTCTATATACATTGGCAATTTTTTTCATGTTAATACTATTTGTACAATCCAATTACTTCTGACACTTCTCTGTTGCTCATACAGATCAACACTGAATTTTATAAATCTTTTTAAATTTTGCTAATCTCATTAGCAAAAATTGTATCACTTGTTATTTTAATTTGTTTTTATTTGAATAATGCTAGAGTGCAGTATCTCTTAATATATTTTATTTGAATAATTCTAGAGTGGGGTATCTCTTAATAGTATATAATTTGTTTTTATTTGAATAATGCTAGAGTGGAGTATATTTTAATATATTTAATATCTCAATATATTTATATTTTTCTGTGAGTTGCTTATTCATTTACTTTGCCTATATTACTACACATTTTTCTGTACTTTTCTTATTAATTTTTAGAGGGTTTTTTTGCTTGTTTGTTTAATATAATGGATGTTAACCCTGCTATTTGTTACATATGTTGCAAATATTTTTTCCCAGATGATCACTTAACTTCCAGGTTTTTGGGTGGCTTTTGCCATTCCAATGTTTTTACTTTTTATGGCGTGAAATCTATCAATATATTCCTTTATGAATTCTTGTTTTCTTATGTGGCTTAGGACAGCTCTCTACAGTAAGATAATAAAAATACACACAAAATGTGTAAAATAATTCCTCCTCACTGATTTGAAAACATTTATACCATATTCTAAATTCTTACAAAAACTTGAACTTGTGTCTGCATGCAGAATTCTGATAGTTTTCAAAGTATGGCCTGTGGACCCTTAAAGTCCATAAGACCTTTTAGCAGATCCACAGATCAAAACTATTTTCAAAATAATACTTCAATGCTATTTATGTCTTTCACTCTAATTGTTTCATGAGTGTTCAGTGTTTTCCAGAAACCTCAAATATCACATGTAATATGTCAACAGATTGAATGCAGAGGCAGATATGAGAAACTAGTTGTCTTCTACTAAACCAATGGTATGTGTAGTGCTACTCCTTTAACTGAAAGAGGTTTCAGTTTAATAAATATAATTTCTATGAGTCAGAGAAATATTTTAAGAGTATATAACATACATGATTTAATGACAATATGCTCATTGACAAAACATTTAGTGGACTGGGCAAAATTCCATTTTTCAAAATGCAACCACAGATTAGCTATATAATTTACAGTTTTTAATTTTTAATTTTTATTTGTAAATTGTATACAATATATCCTTTATATTAGCGAAGTTTATATTTAATGTATATGTATATATTTACTACACTTTTTTAATTTTTATTTTATTTATTTTAGAGAGAGAGAGAGTACATGCAGGAGCAGGGGGAGGGGCAGAGGGAGAGAAGAGAGGAAGCAGACTCCCTGCTGAGCTTGGAGCCTGACTCGGGCTCCATCCCAAGACCCTGAGATCACCTGAGCTGAAATCAAGAATTTGACGCTTAACCGACTGGACCTCCACACAAACACTTTTTTAAATTAAATGTCGGGGAGAGGGTCACCTGAGTGGCTGAGTCAGTTAAGTGTTTGCCTTCGGCTCAGGTAATGATCCCAGGGTTCTGGGATCAAGCTCTGCATGGAGCCCTGCATGGAGCCCCCCCACATTGAGCCCCATATGAGGGGCTCCCTGCTACTCCCTCCCCTGCCCCTCACACCCTCGCACGTGTGCTCTCCCCCTCTTTCTCTCAAATAAAGTCTTTTTAAAAAATTAAGCATCAGGGAGATATAAACCAAAATTATAACAAATTCTACTATGCATACATAGAAAAACTAAAATTTTAAAATATAAGAAACAGTTTATATCAAGGACTGGTGAGGATGTGAAGCAACTCGAACTTTCATATGCTTATGGAAGGACCATAATTTGGTAAAATCAACTGAGAAAAATATTTGGAAATACCTTTCAAATTAGACATAATCATACCTCTGACTCAGCAGTTTCACTTTAATTATGAGCTTTATAGAACTGTAAGCATCTGTACACCAAATACATGTATAAAAATTATTATAGTTACATTCTTTATAATAGCTACAAACTGAAAATAACCTAAATGAACATTAACAGCTAAAATATAAATGTTTTCATGTAATCATATAGTCTAATTATATAAGGCAATGAAAGCAAATAACCACTTCTATATGAAACCACACGGCTGAAACTCATAAAATTGAGCAAAAGTAGCTAGGAACGAAAGAGTGTTTACTCTATGATTTTATTTATGTACCTTTTTTAAAAGAAAGGCAGGAAAAACTAAACTACAATGTTAAAAGTCAGAATAATGGTTCCCTTTGTGGAAGTAGTTACTCAGATGGGGCCTGGAGGAGATTTCTGGGTGTTAGTAATGTCCCACTTCTTGATATGTCAAATTTCAAGATTTGTATGCTTTACTATGCATACGTTATACATTATTTTATTTTATTTTATTTTAGAATGCATCTTTTTTTTTTTTTTTGGATGTCATTACTGAGTATATTCATCTATTAGGGCTGCCATAAAAAAGTAACAAAGACTCAGTGGCTTAAATAATACAAATTATTTTCTCCCGTTTCTAGAAATTATAAATCCAGGATCAAGGTGTCCAAGTCCAAGATTTAAAGCTTCTCTCCTTGGCTCGTAAATGGCCATTTTCTCCCTCTGTCTTTGCACTGTCTTTCTTTCTTCCACGTGTGTCTGTGTTCTAATATCCTCTTCTTTTTTTTAATTTAAATTCAATTAGCCAACATATACTACATCATTAGTTTTTGATGTAGTGTTCAATGATTTATTAGTTGCATATAACACCCAGTGCTCATCACATCACATGCCCTTCTTAATGCCCATCACTCAGTTACCCCATCCCCCCACCCACCTCCCTTTCCACAACCCTCAGTTTGTTTCCCGGAGTCAAGAGTCTCTCATGGTTTGTCTCCCTCCCTGATTTCTTCCCAGTTTTCCCTCCCTTCCCCTATGATCCTCTGCGTTATTTCTTATATTCCATATATGAGTGAAACCATATGATAATCGCCTTTCTCTGATTGACTATTTCACTTAGCATAATACCCTCCAGTTTCATCCATGTCGATGTAAATGGTAGGTATTCATCCTTTCTGATGGCTGAGTAATATTATTTTAAAATAAAAAATGAGACTATAGAAGATTTGAATAATACAAATAAAAAGCTTGAGCTAATGTGTATTTATAACACCATATCCAGCAACAGTAAAATACACATTTTTTAAAAGCATATATAATAGCCAACTTACGAAATGTCCACCAATTATCATTACCTCCTGATATTCACTGCCCTTGTGTAGTACCTCCCATATGTAATAAAGCTGTCATATGTAACAAATAGAATATTATGAAAAAAACATAGTATGACTTTCAAGGCTAGGGCATAACAACACTGGGGTTTCTCTCTCTCTCTCTCTCTGTTAGATAATTTACTCTGGAGGAAGCCAGCTGACACTTTGAAAGGACACCCAAGGAGTCCTATAGAGAGGTTCATGAGGCAAGGCAATGAGGTCTCCTATCAACAACCAGCATTAACTTGCCACGCATATGGGTGAGCTTTGGAAGTGGTTCTTTAGCTTTACCAGTCTGGATTACTGTAACCCCAGTCAACATTTTGTCTGTAATCATTAAAGACAAGCCTTGAAATTTTTGCAAGTTTTTATAACAAAATATATTTAACTTAAAAGTTTTAAAACTAATCTTCATTCTTTCTCCTTCTGATTAATACAGAATATAGTATGCTTTAACTCTAATCACCCTGTCCCATTTTATATTATGCTTTTGTCCAGTATTTTAGTTGTCTTGTTTAATTTTAATCCAACAATTTAGATATAGCCCATTTATTTAGATTCACCCAGATATTTACATTTAACCCCTTCTTGCATCTAATTCCTTATGATGGTTAGCAAATGCTAATTTTACACTTCCATCATTCCTTCTACAATTTATGAGTTGGCATTCTACTTCAAGGAAGAACATTCCCTATTCATTCATTCATTTATTCATTCACTTATATCAATGTTGACTCATTGATTCTTAATTTGTTCAATATATCATAATCTCCAAATATCATATTTATTTTGATGTACAAATTATCCCAAATTTGGCTAGTGGCAACCCCTTCAAGATGACTTCTATGGGGCACCTGGGTGGCTCAGTCGTTAAGCGTCTGCCTTCGGCTCAGGTCATGATCCCGGGTCCTTGGATCGAGCCCCGCATCAGGCTCCCTGCTCCGCGGGAAGCCTGCTTCTCCCTCTCCCACTCCCCCTGCTTGTGTTCCCTCTCTCGCTATGTCTTTCTTTCTGTCAAATAAATAAATAAAATCTTTTTTAAAAAAAAGATGACTTCTATGACCTTTTCACATGTCCCCATCATTCTTTGGGTACTTCTCATATTTTTGCAGAAAAGATGTTTCAGGCTTATGGTTTGTTTTTTTTTTTCTTTCTTATATATATAATTGACCAAGGAGCTCTGATTCTTTTGAGTCTAACTAACTTTTAATACCATCTTTGATATATACTAAGATACCAGGTATATTTGTGTTTGTTTCTTGGTTTTTTGCTCTTTGGCTACTCTCCACAATTACTACACTGACTTGAAGACAATAGATCTATAATTAGTTTATTCCACAAATATTAATAAAGTGTTATCATGTGCAAGGGATATAGCAATGGGGTGGGGAGACAATACTTCATCCGGAAACATATATTTTGTTTGTAAAAGAAAGAGGAAAAATAACATAAAATATAGGTATAGCAGATGGTGATAGGTGTACCTTATAAGGATAGCTCTTTATCCTTATTTTCATTTCTGAACTACCTAGAATATGTCTGAGCCCACCCTATTCTATAAAAATTTTAGAATTAGTTTTTAAGCTCCATAATATGTTGAAAGAATATCTTTAGAGTTTCTGTGACTATATACAATAATTTGTAGATAATTGGCAATATGATGGTATCTAGTTTTCATTTCCATATCAAGGCATACAGCTAGATTATTTAAAAGAAGCATTATTTCTCAGTCATTAATAAACCTCATTTGAATTATTTTATAAACTCTGCAGGGAGCCTGCTTCTCCCTCTCCCACTGCCCCCCTGCTTGTGTTCCCTCTCTCACTGTATCTCTCTCTGTCAAATAGATAAATAAATAAATAAATAAATAAATAAATAAATAAATAAATAAATAAGCGAGCATACCTTTAAAAAACTTGTTTTGCTGAAAGCCTCCTGTGCTACATAACTTTCTAAAATATTAGTATATGTATAGTCATTTTCTCACACATACACACAAAATTTGTCTTGCCCAATGATTGCGGAAAAGTATGACTGAGCATATGGTTAAATAATGAGGCAGGTAACAGAGAAACTGTTATATTGATGGGAAGAAGAAGAAATGAGAGAAATGAGAAAAAATCAACCAGCAGGATGAATTAATGAACTCTAGCGGTCTGTTGTGGGATAAGAATTTAGGAATTTTCATCTGGCATTGTAAAGAGTTTTTGAGACAGTTATGATGCATGAGATACTAAGGAAAAGAGGAATAAAAATGTTGAATTTCAATCATTTTGGCATGGTTAATGGAAACCTTAGTTTTTTTTTAGAATAATTTCAATTCCATTACCTTTAAAAAATAAAACTTTATTTTAAAGTTTATTTATTTAATCTTTTGAGAGAAAGTATGTGTGAGTAAGGGTTGGGGGGAGGGCAGAGGGAGAGGGAGAGAGAATTTTAAGCAGGCTCCATGCCCAGTGCTGAGCCCTACATAGGGCTTGATCTCACAACCCTGAGATCATGACCTGAACCAAAATCAAAAGTCAGAAGCTTAACCAACTGAGCCACCCAGGCACCCCCAAATTTTATTTTAAAGTATCACAGGGTCACTTGTTTAAAATTGGTTCTCCTTAAATTGCAGTGAATCTTCTTTCTGTACAACTCTTTTTTTCCATTCTAATTTCCTACCAAACTTAAACAAACTGACCAAAAATACTAAATATTATATATACCATTTTTATTATTCAAGGTAATCTATCTTTATTAATGTACATATAAGCATTCTGTATAGTTATAATTAACCAATGTATTACTTGGTCTTAAAAATATCATTTTATGTTCCATTTTTCTTCTTTAATGTAATTTTATGTAAACTATGTTATTTTATATCAATCAAGATGAGTCACAGAGCTGTGGTTTCAGTAAGTTTTTAGTATTGAATTTTCTTTTTTTCTTTTAATCTTCTGATCACCTTCACCCATTTCTCCCCCATCTCCCCACTCCCTGCTCCTGACAACCACTAATCTTCTCTCCGTATCTATGAGTTTGGTCTTGTCTTGTTTTGTTTTAGATTCCACATATAAGAGAAATCATGTGGTATTTGTCTTTCTTTGTCTGACTTATATCACTTAGCATAATGCCCTTGAGGCCCGCTCACATTGTCGCAAAAGGCAAAATGTCATTCTTTTGTATGGCTGAATAATATTTCATTATATATTTTGCCCAGGGCCATTCATTTGGAACATTATTGCTTCCTTCTTTATTTTAAAAAGCTCCTTTTGAGGGCGCCTGGGTGGCTCAGTCGTTAAGCGTCTGCCTTCGGCTCAGGTCATGATCCCAGGGTCCTGGGATCGAGTCCCACATCGGGCTCCCTGCTCGGCGGGAAGCCTGCTTCTCCCTCTCCCACTACCCCTGCTTGTGTTCCCGCTCTCGCTCTCTCTCTGTCAAATAAATAAATAAAATCTTTAAAAAAATAAAAATAAAAAAATAAAAAAAAATAAAAAGCTCCTTTTTAGTTAAGCATAGACCCTGCTGTCTGTAGATCTTTTGAGACACACTACATAAACTGATATTTAGTTGATTTAGCTATAGTAGCACAATGACTAGGAATGTAAAAATATTAACCTAAGGAACATAGGGTGGGTTTTTCAAAATATCAAGTAGAATTTTGTTTCTAAAGCATATTTAATTAATATAGATAACCTAAAGAACGCATTATCCATCCTATCCATCCTATCCATCTTGTTAAAAACAAGATAAAACAGGCACACCTGGGTGGCTCTGTTGTTAAGTGTCTGCCTTCTGCTCAGGTCATGATCCTGGAATTGGGCCCCACATAGGGCTCTCTGCTCGCATGAGGCCTGCTTCTCCCTCTCCCACTCCCCTGCTTGTGTTCCCTCTCTCGCTGTCTCTCTCTCTGTCAAATAAATAAATAAAATATTTTTAAAAAAAGAAGATAAAACAGATTACCAGCTTTCCCATTCCACACCCATTTATTGTTAAACTTTGGGTAGAGGATGGCTCGCTCCTTTTGGACTAAATTATAGTTGTTATGGTGAGTATGTATTTACTGCAGTTTTGCCTAATCTCAATCATTGTACCTCCCTCAATTATTTTTTTCTAAAGTCACAAATACACACACACACACACAACACACACACACAACTTATTTACCATTTATCCATCAATGAACACTCAGTTTGTTTCCCTATCTTGGCTGTGTAAATAATGCTGCAATAAACCTAGAAGTACATATATCTTTTTGAATTAGTGCTTCTGTTTTCTTCAGGTAAATACACAGAAGTGGAATTACTGGATTGTATGGTACTTCTACTTTTCATTTTTTAAGGAAATTCCATACTGTTTTTCAGAGTGGCTGTATCAATTTACATTCCCACCAACAGTGTGCAAGGATTCTCTTTTCACCACATCCTTGCCAACACCAGTTATTTTTTGTCTTTTTGATATTACCCGTTCTAACATGTATGAGGTGATTTCTTATTGTGGTTTTGATTTACATTTCCCATAACTAATAATGTTGAGCATCTTTTCATGTGTCTGTTGGCCATTTGTATGTCTTCTTTGGAAAAATATCTGTCCAGATCTGCCCATCTATAATAGGATTGTTTGGGTTTTTTGCTATTGAGTTGTGTGAGTTCTCTATATATTTTGGATATTAGCTCTTTATCAGATATATGATGCCCAAATATTTTCTCCCATTTAGTAAGTTGCCTTTTCATTTTGTAGATGGTTTCCTTTGCTGTGAAGACATTTTCAGTTTGATGTAGTTTCACTTGTTTATTTTTGCTTTTGTTGCTCTTACTTTTGGTGTCAGATTTTTTTAAAAAAATCATTGCTAAGATCTATGTCAAGGAGCTTACCTAGAAGAAACCTATGTTTTCTTCTAGAAGTTTTATGGTTTTAGATCTTACGTTCAAGTCTTTAATCCAAGTTTAGATTTAAAAAATAGTTACAATAATAGTACAGAGAGGTGCTATATGGCCCACATCCAGTTTCCCCTCCTGTTGACATCTTATATTACTATAGTATACTAATCACACCTAATTAATCCATATTGATACATTATTAGTAACTAAACTCCAAACAATTCAAAATTCATTAGTTTCTTCATAATGTCCTTTTTCTGTTCTAGAATCCCATGTAGGACTACTAGACAGTTTGCTTTAAATTACTCTGTTGCTAATACCAGACTCATAGTTCTTTTGATAAAACTCTATCTTAAGGCTGACTTCCAGACATAAGCAAACTAGTCTGGCTGCATGTAGATTATACTATGACCTTACAATCAAATCCCCTTTATGATTCTTTTGCTTTATGGTCAGACTAAATATCCATTAAATTTAGATTTTAGCTAATTTTCCTAGAAGACAACAAATTTTTTTAAAGGCGTTAGGATGTGGGACACCTGGATGACTCAGTCAGTTAAGTGTCTGCCTTTGGCTCAGATCATGATCCCAGAGTCCCAGGATCGAGTCCCACATTGGGCTCCCTGCTCAGCAGGGAGGCTGCTTCTCCCTCTGCCTGCTGCTTTCCCTGCTTGTGCTCTCTTTCTCTCTGACAAATTAAAAAAAAAAAAAAAAAAGGTGTTAGGATGTACCTAAAGCTATTGAACATGAGCAATGAATGTGAGTGCAGTCAGAAAATTTACCAGGAAAGCCACTTCTGTTGACCTGTGATGCCACTCTGCTTTCTTTCATTCTGTAGTTGCTCAAGGGTTTTGGATAGATCTCTAAGTATGAGTGTAACTTCTGTTACTCCTGAATTTTTGGTGAATAATGTGAGGGGCTCATGAATATCAAGTATCATGGGTTGAGTGCTAAAACTAAGAATCAGAAAAATCTGAAAACTGCCTTGGGACAGTGAATCATAACTCATCTATATGGTTGCACTCAACAGTAGGGAACTAGAAGTACTAGCCCTGAAACCCATGACTGACTGAGTTGTTCAAGTAGTTTTTCAAAACTGGTCCAATATACCTGTGGTCATGTGGCAGAGCCTAGGAAAACATTTCCCTGAGGATGGATGTTCAGGGTAATAGAATATTTAAAAATAGAAAGATAATAAATAAATTTCCCCAGACTTTTCTTTCAACAGTCTCCAAATGTTTAACTAATTTTAATTCTAACTATATATGTATGATTTTACTTATTAAATAAATAATTATTTAAATATTAAATATTTGGAAAATTAAATATATATTTAAGATTTTATTTATTTATTTGAGAGAGAGAAAGAGAGATAGGAAGAGAGAAAACATGAGCAAGGGAGAG
This sequence comes from Mirounga leonina, assembly GCF_011800145.1. Classification (NCBI taxonomy): domain Eukaryota; kingdom Metazoa; phylum Chordata; class Mammalia; order Carnivora; family Phocidae; genus Mirounga; species Mirounga leonina. The sequence goes on along the minus strand of NW_023270415.1, from coordinate 25,514,623 downwards.
AAGGAGAAGCAGGCTCCCCACTGAGTAGGGACCCGAGATGGGTTCCAGGACCCTGGGATCATGATCTGAGCTGAAGGCAGACACCACACTAACTGAGCCACCCAGGCACCCCATATTTTGGAATATGATAGAAAGTATGCTATGCCGGTATTAAAATGTTTGATGATTCATAAGATTTATTCTATTCATTCAAATATGTATTGAGCCCCTAATATGGGTCAACTACTGTACTAAGTCTTGGGGATACAATGGATGAATTACCATAAGGAAAAAAAAGACAGTATCTACCCTTATGGAGCATATTTTCTGGTGAGGGAGGGTTTTTAGTTAAATAGAGAGATGCACATAGCATTTGTATGCCTAAGAAGAGCATAAAAGTTGGGCATCTGGGTGGCTCAGTTGGTTAAGTATCCGACTCATGATTTCAGCTCAGGTCATGATCTCAGGGTCCTAGGATGGAGTCACATGTCGGGCTCTGCACTCAGCAGGGAGTTTGCTTGGGATTCTCATTCTCCCTCTCCCTCTGCGCCTCCCCCCAACTCTCTCTCTCAAATAAATAAATAAATCTTAAATAAATAAAATAAGAGCATCAAAGAATTTTCAGAAGGGATGGTTGCCCTTCTTGATTTAAATCCAAGTAATTATGGTCATTCTCAGTATATTATAGATTTTATTTAAAAATACATTATGAATTCAGTACTTGTTTATATTTCATTCTTTTTGTAGCCATATATACTTACAACATTTACAAAAACTTTTCTTGTGACAATGAGCTTCTTTATAATCTAATTATATTAACTGCCATAAGTTCTCAAAGAGTGCTTCATAGTTATACTGTAAGGGAGTTTAATGAGCAAGTCATTGTTTACCCTATAGACAAGTATTATATCCTGGCAGTATGTGTTTCTAAACTTCAGAATATGGTGAGGAAATATTAGGTGACATTACAGGTCATACAGCAGATAAGTAGATAATTAGACTAGTTTAAAAATCATAACCAAGCAAGCAAAATCTTGCATATTTGTGCTGGTTATGTGCATACTGGCATGCTATTTAGATTCTTCCATTGATAAAGAAAGTACTTTTAAAAGCATTGTAAGGCTGGATTACAAGTTGAGTACATTTTTGAAGAGTGCATTTTTTTTTCACTGTATAAAATTCTGTTGACCTGTGGAAAAATGGGGCCAATGGATTTACAGTATAAGTATACTATTTTGGAGATGGTTGAACCCATAATAATATGTGAGAGTACTGTGATTTCAGAAATTTAGGGGTTTTATAATGTTTTTAAAAATCTGTAGATGTATTTAATACTGCTTCCTATCAACATTTCTTAATTGTATTCCTCTTTAAAAAATTGTATATTCTCAATCTGTAAAAGGAAAATTTCATTTTATTTGGTAAATTTTATTTTGAAGAAGTTGAAATGATATAAAGGAGAAAATTAAAAATATTAGTGCCACATTTAAAATACTAAAATCTCAGGGCGCCTGTGTGGCTCAGTTGGTCAAGCGACTGCCTTCGGCTCAGGTCATGATCCCGGAGTTCCAGGACTGAGCCCTGTATCGGGCTCCCTGCTCAGCGGGGAGTCTGCTTCTCCCTCTGACCCTCTTCCCTCTCGTGCTCTCTGTCTCTCATTCTCTCTCTCAAATAAAATAAATAAAATCTTTAAAATAAAATAAATAAATAATAAAATACTAAAATCTCAGAATTTAGTAGCTTCAAATACTCAGAATTTAATATGAAAAGAAAAAACAAAAGGACACCTGAGAAATAACCCAGGGGTTTATACAGATGCAAACTAAAACACCACTCGTTTTTTGACATACCCAACATTACATTAATCTACTTGCATATTATCCCAGACCTCAAGAGTTCAAGCACTTTAATAACACTTGTAAATATTTTAAAACCTTAGTTTGAAAACTACCAATCAGCATATGATCACAGAAATCGTATGCTTTAAATAATGGGAATCTTACTCTCAAAACCAAGTAATTTTAACAGGCTGGTGTCTTGGCATTGTCCCTTGAGTTTTACAGAATCAGTGGTTTGCCTCACAAGGTGAATTGAGCAGTGAGTGTAAGGAATACTAAGACATTCAGAATAAACATGAATAAACCTAAGAACACCACAATGAACAAATACATTATCTGAATACATTGCTCTGAGATCATCTTTTTTTTTTCTAAATTCCCTCAACTACTCACAACAGATTTGCTTTCTTCATCATTGTGACCTCAATCACCGCCCCATCTCCACTCTGTCCAATTTTCATTCTCTTTTGCCAGTCTTGTTTCCAACTTCCCTTACAGGCCAGCTATCTATCTCTTTTCACTGTGTGCTTGGGTGGTATGACTTGGCTTAAGTTGAAGGGCAATCTCTTACGTTATTAATATTGCTGCAAATGTTCTTTGTACTCACTATGTTAAATGAAAGGTGGACCTTCTTCACCACACATCCTACATTCCTCAAAAACCTAAGCAAATGACACTTACTCTTTTTCCTTCCTCTCCACTTCCTACTTGCCAAGTCCTGGAGAGAAGCTCAAATCAACACTGGCCTGCTTCTATCAGTTATTCTCAGACTATTGCCATTTTTTCAATTAAGAAGCAATGCCAACAAATGTCAGTATCCTTCCACTAATCCTGTGTTTGTTCTGTGAAATGCAGAGACAGCTAGTTGAGGAACCATGTGAAGCACTCCATCATGGCCTCATAGAGCAAGACAGGTATTCTGGGCACTTGTGATTCTGTCCCTCTCTCTCTCTGTCTGGAGGTCCTCTTGCTGCTGCTGCAGAGCACTTGTCCCTTCCTGTTCTGAGCACATGGTATAATTTTCTAATTCATTCAAAGGCTTTCTGCAACTCTCCTTTTTTCTCCAGAAAAAAAAAAAAAAAATATTACCTTCACATTTTTGCTTTTCCTCTAGTCACAGAGGAGAATTGGTATTTATTTTTAAGCTTAATCATGCTACTTATGCTCACAATCAATTGCTTCCTTTTCCTTCAAAAATATGTTCTAAAAGCTATCAAATTCTTGTTTTGTGTTACTGCTCAGCCTAAAAATAGTCCCAATATCTTTTCTATAAAAAATATTTGTTGGCTAATTGAATTTAAATTAAAAATAAATAAATAAAATCACAAAAAAAGTTATTTACTTTTTTCTTTCCATGTCTTTCTGTACATTCAGGGAATAATATCTTTAAAAAGAAAGTTTGAATTCATTACCTTAACAGTCACTACCTATTCATACTTTTAAAATTTGGTTTCTATTTCCTATTAAAACTACCTCTTGAGAGTCACCACTGACTTCAGTCACCAAATCTACCACCTCTTTTTTGCTCCCATGTTTCATTACTTTTCTTCAGCAGCTAACAGTTTTCAGTATCTTCGTTCTCTGCAATGTCTTATTCAGTCCCAGCTCATTGATTCAATAATATTTTCTGAGACCTAGCATGTAGCTGACCCTGTGCAGGTGCTGTGGACAAACAGTAAACAAAACAGACCAAAAGCTTGCCTTCATTGAGCAGATGTTATGAGATAAGTAAGTTATATAACATGCTGGAAAGTGATAAGGACTATGTAGAAAAGTAAAACAAGGAAAGGAATAGAGAGAGAGGGGCGAACGAGTTTGCAGTCTACAATTTCCTTAACAATGGTTAAGAAAACCTCCTCAGGAAGATGCCATTTAAACAAAGATTTAAAAGAAACAAGGGGATGAGCCAGATGGAAATCTGGCAAAAGCATCCTCCAAGGAGGGAACAAGTCAGTGTCAAAGCCTAAGACAAGAACATAAGGGCAAGTGTGGCCAATATAAAGTGAGCCAGGGAGAAGGAAACATGACGTGAGGTCAGAAAAATAGAGTGATACAGATCATTTATTAGAAATCTTGACTACACAGACAGGGCTCACCTGGAGGAGACAGTTCAATTTTGTTCTGAATGATAAATAGGAGCATACTGGAAAGAGAGAACAGTATGTGCAATGTGTCAACATGTCACATTTGGGGGACTGCAAATGGTTTTAGGTAACTGGAGCAAGGGTCCTTTAGAGGATGAGAAGATGAGATGAGAAAGCAAGGAGCCAGATCATAAAGGGATATGAGCACAAGGGTAAGGCAGCTGAATTCCAGTCTACAGCCAATAAGGAGTCAAGGCATGATGAGGTAAGGAGAGTAGCATCCATGATATGAAGAAAGAAATGTGAACCAGGTACCAAGGCTCTCCTAAAGGCCACAAATCTCCTGACCTCTTGGATTTCCTTAGCACCCTTTTCCAGCCTCCTTAGCACATTTCCCAATCCTCGCACACACCCAGATGGTCTGCCCCAGTCATGCAGCATGTCTTTCTTATTCAGTTGGTTCCCTCTAACTTTTTTTGCATTGGTTATTAAGCTATCGTCTCTCATAGTCTCCCATATTCTGTTCTGTGATTCTGTAGTTAAAACTCAGCAAACTACATTTTTGCTTACCCAGCGCTTTCCTATTAGATCCTGCCAATGAAGAGAGATTGGAAGGCTGGAGGAAGAAGGGAAATGCTCCGTTCTTTTTGCTTGCTCTTCCCATCTGTGTCACCTGAGGAATGACTCTTAATCCCTCTCAGACAGCAGCAGTTGGCTCAGTGGTAATGGGTTTATAATTTTCACTTTCCTTATTTGTTTTACAACCTAAATAGCCTTATCAGAGACACTAGCACCAGTGGCCTGGTGCTCAGCTTCTCAGAGGTGTAGACTCAGTTCCTTGGGGTTCCTCTTCAGAAGTTCTGAGTTACCAGCATCAACAGGATAGCACTTCTCCTTAGAAGCTGTGGGTGTCAACCCCATGGGAAGCCTACTCCAAGCTTTTAGAGTCTAATGACCAATTCCTCCTTTTTGTTCCATTAGCCCTACAGATGAAGGCTTCCCATTTAAATTACTATCTGTTATCTCAATTGTGTTTGTTTGTTGTCTTTGTAGTCCTCCAGTCCTCTATTAAATTTTCTCCATTAAAATAGGTGGTGCTAAAAGCTGTTTTCTTGACTAGATGCTCACTGATACATTTCTTTATTTTCCTTCTCACTCCAAACATTCAGCTGAAAACACTTTATAGGCCTTTGTTCCTATTGAATCTTCAAGAGATTCTTCTGTTTTATATGTTTTTACTTAAAAACTCACTTCAAACTACTGAACAAGAATCTGAAAGCCTGCAATGTTCAAGATCTTGTTCTAGACACCATAAGGGGTACATAATATGAGTAGGAGCAGTGGTGTTCTCTTGATAGATGACAGCAAAAAACAATGACTGAAAGATATTTATATAAATATATATATGTATATATATACATATATATATATACACATACATACACATATAAATATATAGATAGATATCTGAGCTAAATAATAACAAAAGACCTCCCATATTGTATTCTACTTTGTCAACAACAACAACAACAAAAAAGCCACCATTTATATTGTTTCAATAATTGGTAAATTTTAAAGAACACCATTCTTCTTAGTATATTTGTCTTATTTCTTAAGATTGAAATAATGTAATCTTTGTACTTATTTTACATGGATAGTTCAATTTCCACACATATACACTGGAATAGCAAGAACTTAATATTAAACCAGTTCAATTATAACCACTCTCCTCATGCAAATGTACTTTAGAATCCATAGTTTTCTCTACCTCTTTCCTCCATGCCTTCCCTTATTGACTAGACTGTGCAGGGGGAAGGGGGGCAGGTAAGAGAAGGAGAGTTGGTAGGGGATTGTTAATTTGTGTAAACAAAGCAGCAGCCGTTTAAAAATTGGATGAGAGGGGCGCCTGGGTGGCTCAGTTGGTTAAGCGACTGCCTTCGGCTCAGGTCGTGATCCTGGAGTCCTGGGATCGAGTCCCACATCAGGCTCCCTGCTCGGCAGGGAGTCTGCTTCTCCCTCTGACCCTCCTCCCTCTCATACTCTCTGTCTCTCATTCTCTCTGTCTCAAATAAATAAATAAAATCTTTAAAAAATAAATAAATAAAAATAAAAATTGGATGAGAAAAATTTGCAGGCCCAGAAGGTGGAAAGAGAGGCAGCTAAAACGGAGGAGTCAGCAACATTGTAAAGAAGGAACATTGGCTCTAGTTAGAAGCCTAGAAAATCAAATAGCAGTTTAAAGGCAGTTGGTACATTGGGCCTCTTAAGAAGTAAAGAAGACACATTTCATAACCTTTGTTGAGATGAATGAAATCTCAAGCTGCTAAATTTCAATGAACTGAAGGATACATTATTTGTGGAATATGTTTAAGAATTCCTAAGAGTGCTAGATCAACAGGAACTGGCATAATTTATTATATTCCAGCTGACAGAGTGAAGAATAAAGACAATTCTGTGTAGGGGTCACATGAAGAAGGAAGTCAAGTGTAAAAGAAATCGGATCTTATTTTTTTCCTGATCTCTAGCCAAACATTCAGTTAAGAGGTGAACTTTTCTTCCAGCAAAGAAATGTCGCTTGCCAAGAATGTGGAGGTAAGCTATCTTATTCCAGGCCAAGCTGGGAATGAATTATGAAAGCGAAACATATCTTTTGGGAAACCAGATCAACGAAAGATCTGATGCAAAATGTTAAAAGGAATTGAATTCAGGAAGATCTGGATTCTAACTTAATCTCAGAGGGAATTCAAGGATTTTGTGGTTTCCTCCTCCTTGCCCCCCCCAGCCCCCAAATCAAATTTTATAGCTCTTATACTTATAGAAAAAATATATAATGTTTTCTGAAGTTTGTGTATGCTTTGTGGGGCCTTTAAATTGCTAGTTCATTTAAGCAGCAGCAGATGGTGCATTTAATTTATGACACTTCTGTATATCATGTGGGGCGATGTTGTCCTTTAAATGTTTCTCTAGCATCACCAACAATTCCTTTGGCCTCCCAAGCAACATGTCCTTGAGGAAAAATTATCAATGATTAAAATCAAGCAAAATGGTGCTATCTTTTGATAGTAAAAAATTACAGAAATAATGACATACTCACAATTTGCATGCATTAACTATTCAAAGTTACTTTTATTATTTATGTTCAAAGGAGAAAATAAATCACTACATTTGACAGTTGTTTACAATATACATTCATTTGTAATTGGCCAGTACTGGATTCTCTTGAAGCAAATAAAGCATTTCTGGTAAAAGAGCATAATCTAATGTAGACAATATATTTGTAAAATATTTAAAAAGGCATAAAGAATTTTATAGCATAATTTATAATAATAAATAATGTGGAGTGTTGTTTAATTAATATAATGTATGACAAATAATTATTACTTCCCCTACATTTTGTAAGGTAAAGATACTATATCCATTCACTGTTAGACTATGTTTTACAAAATTATTGTCTGGATCTAGGTTTCAAGAACGGGTATTACCTTATAAACCAATCTTCTTTAATATGAGTTTTAGATACATTTTTCAGTGTACAAAGTTTGCATCTATATGGCAGAAGGCAGAAACTCTGTGGTGTATTTATTTCAAGACCATGTGCAAATCAACAATTTCTAAGTGGTTTTTGTGTGTGTGTGTGTGGAAAGTAATGCAAATACAGATGAAATGCCATTAGAACTGTTTCTTGATTTCAAGAATATTTTGTTGTAGTAGAACTTTGTTTAAAACATTCCACTGTTAAAAACCACAATGGCATATCATGAGTCCAGCAAGAAAAAAATAAATTTGGATCATTTTACCAATTTTCTTCACTGGGTATGTTTTGCTTTTTTCTGGTTAGAGTGTTCATGATATTTGAGATAAGAGTTTGAATAAAAAAGTACAAGACACTGATTCTCCTGTTGAGAGATTATGACAGAGATAGAAACCATTCAGCAATATTTAGTCAAAAATACTGTATATAAAATGTAGTGGTAGATACAAATATATCGAGAATTAAATATATTTTGCTCAATAGTATGTAGGGAAGTACTCTAATAAAAAAGAAAAGTGATTAGGTGGCACAAAAAGGAAGCCAATCAACTAGGATAGGCATTCAAATACTAACAAAGAAAGGTTTGTATTTCCTAAGAGAAACAAGAAAAGGGTGACAGTTAAGGAGGATAATGGGTAGATAGCATCTAATGATTCTTGCCTCTAAATATTCATATCCTTATGTAATCCCCTCCCTGTGAGTGACATTCTACTAAAGGACAGAATACCATAAATGGATGTCACTTCTGAGATTACATTACAAAATGACACTGGCTTCCATCTTGCTCAGTCTCTCCAGCTCTCTCACTTGCTTGCTCTGATGAGCAGAGAGGCAAAGAACTGAAGGCAGCCTCCACTCAAAAGCCAGTAATAACCCCAGGCCCTCAGTCAACAGTCCACAGTGGACTGAACTTTGCTAACAACCACATGAGTGAGTTTGAAAGTGATTCCCTTCCTAATCAAGCCTTGAGATAACTGCAGCCCTGGTTGACACCTTGATTACAGCTTAGTGAGAGACACTGAGACACAGGCATCCATTAAATTATGCCCAGAGTCCTGATGCAAAGAAATTATGAGATAATAATTATTAGTTGTTTCAAGCTGCTAAGTTTTGGAGTAATTTGTTACACAACCATAATTACTACAATAAGGAAAGCCATGAAAAAAGAAGAAAATTTCAGGTAAATAGACTTAAATAGAAGGGAGATTAAAGTGTATTCCTTTTGGGGGGTGCCTGGGTGGCTCACTCAGTTGAGCATCTGACTCTTGGTTTCCGCTCAGGTCATGATCTCAGGGTCATGAGATTGAGCCCTGCTATGGGTTCCGCACTCAGCGGGGAGTTTGCTTGAGGATTCTCTCCCTCTATCCCTCTCATGAACTCTCTTTCTCTCTCTCAAATAAATATTTTAAAAAGTGTGTTCCTTTTTTTTTAAATGATTTTATTTATTTAGAGACAGAGAGAGAGAGAAAAAGAGTGTGTGTGTGAGCAGGGGGAGGGTCAGAGGGAGAGAGAGAATCTCAAGCAGACTCTGCAGAGCATGGAGCTCAAAATGGGGCCCAATCTCATGACCCAGGTGTTCCTAAAGTGTATTCCTAATGGAAGGAATAGCATAAGAAATGCAGAGAGGTAGGAAATTTCATGCTGTGTTTGAGGAAAAGCAATTATTTAAATTTTCTGGAGGATAATGTGCATAAAGGTTTTGCAAAGGTTAGAATTTAGAACAGTACATTGGAGTCTCAACATCATAGATGGTCTGGAAAGTCAAGTTTAGGATTTATATTTTATTTAGTTGAATTAGGTACATGAAGGGAGCCAAGCAGTACTTTTGGAAGTTTTGCTGAGAGTAATGTATAAGATGAATTAAAAGGGAAAGACTTCTAAAATGTGCTATTGGAAGACTATATAAAAGTACAGGAGAAAAATAATGAGGAAAGGTGATAGAATAAAGATGTGAGAAATTAAGGTAAAGGGATAAGTGACAGAATTTTTCTTCTTTTGTCAACTGACTTTATTTGGGAATCTTGAGGAGAGAAATAAGATACTTGCATGGATTCAATCTTGGAATACTGGGAAAATAGTGAAACATCAGAAATATTGAATTCAAGAGGAGAAGCATGAAAAGACAAGTATTGTTTTTTGACCTTTTGAGTCAAGACAGGAAGAAAACACTGTGGTGACAAATCAAAGCCAGCGGTGAACATTTTAGGATAAAATCTGTATATAAGTTATATTTAAAAATGTGTGAAATGATCCAAGTCAGAGTCTAGGGAGAACCTTGGAAAAGGCCCACATTTATACATGAATGAAAAAGCATAAAAGAGCCAGAGAAAACAGGGCATTAGTAGAAGAAAGCATTTGGTATCATTGTAGATGCAGGTAAGTTCTTATACAAATAGGAGATCAAAAGCCAGTGTTTTACGCCAAAAACTGTGTAATCAAACTTACTTCTCATCCATTCAAAAATAAATTTTAGAAAAGCTGGCATATAATCCCTACATTTTGATATGGAATTTGCATGTGTGTTACAGCTAATTTTTATTGTGCTTTTCTTTTTTTCTTTTTTTCTTTATTTTTTATTGTGCTTTTCAAAACAAACCAGTTATAAATGAACCTAAGTAACTGTACTACTTGCTACACGGCATTTTGAAAAGTAAGTATCTTTGCAAGACAATTACTTAGATTTTAGGTCCTTCTTTGCGGCAAATAAATAAAAGCATCAGCTGTGGACTTATTTACTTACTTAACAAACCTGCATCTCCTACCTTCTACAGGCAAAGCAGCATTCTAGGTGTTGGGGGCGTAACAGTAAATAAGATGAATATAATTCTTACCCACATGGAGCTTACATTTTTAACAGGTCACTTCAAGTTTCTAAATAGAATGAGGACTTCCATAAAAGGGGATGCTTAACTGTATATTCACTTGTGAAAAGGGCATGCAGTGACTTGTAGCAATTACAATAGCAGGAGTGCTACCATGTAAGAGTCACTTTACTATCATGTATTTGTTGGGAAATGACTGGGATTGTTTTCAGTCCACTTTAGCATTATCCACTTGATAGCTGCTGCTCTTGAGTTGTTAGCACTTCCTATTTCACTGTTTACTTCACTTATGGCTGGTCTGGGATTGGAACTCATGAACTCATGTTCCCCTTGGTACTATGATAATCCACATCCCACTCACGGGATTTGGCTTCGATCTTAATCCAACTCTCTTCTTCCCCTTACCCTGCCAGGAAGACCAAAGGACACAGGACTGTTTAGCAGTACATTTCTACACACATGCCTTACTAAGTCAAGAATAGCCCCATGACAATGGTAGTCATAGTGAGGCAGGGGGGTAGTCAACTGATCTGAGCAGGCCAAACCAAGTTCTCAGAGTTAGCATTCCAAGTTCAGGAACTGTCCAGTTTTGTTATTGACACTCTTAGTACCTGCCAACAATTGAGATGTGATAAATAGCACCCCAAGTCTAATCCCTGGGTAAGATTTCCCATCTGCATATAAGCAAAACAAAGTCTGGGATATTAACCTGTTTAGTAATGTATCTAATCTTTTAAAACAATATGTAGCATAAGCAAACAATAACTATTGTTGAATGAATGAGTATGTGAGGATATAACTTTATCCATTTTTTTCTGAAAGTCTCACTATTTCACTGTTAATTCTTTTTCTTATGCATACACATACACAAAACCTAAAGGCATACCTTAATTTTTCTAAGATACCACAGTATAAACCTATAAGAAGGAAGAGAAATATTTTCCTGTCTTATATTTTGGAAGAATATTCCTTTTTATGATGGGTTCCATATTTGTATCATTATGCAGCACAATGGTACTTCTTTCTTATGAAATTTTATATAAAAATCCATCTCTCTTTTGAAAGATGACTCTGGGAAAAAGGAAAGTATCTTCTTAGGCTCATCATTCAGAGTGCTTTTTCAAAAAGTGGCCTCCTCAGAATTATGAATTCTACCCCTGCTCAAGAGTGTTTTATAATCCCCTAAACACAGAGATTTCAATTCTTACTTGTCTTGAAAGGAAGGGATAAGATATTAAATAACTACTATGGACTGAATGTTATGTGTCCCCCACCCCTCTTCATATATTGAAGCCCTAATACCCAATGTGATAGTATTTGGAAGTGGGATCTTTGGCAGGTAATTAGGTTTAGATGAGATAATGAGGGTAGAGCCCCCATAATGGGATTAGTGCCTTTATAAGGAGAGGAAGAGACCAGAACCCTTTCTCTTTCTCTGCCCTGTGAGGACGCAGCAAAATGTCCATCTGTAAGCCAGAACGAGTGCCCTCATCAGACATGGGATCTGCCAGTCCCACAACCTTGGACCTCCCAGCCTCCAGAACTGGGAGAAATAAATTGCTATTTAAGCTACCTAGTCGATGATATTATTTTTTTTTTCCAGAGCCCAAGCTAACATAATAGTATAGATAGATATTCTATTTACTTAAATATATCCTAACATGATTGTTGGTTGGATGATACATAAGTACATGTTTATGCTACTCAACATTACATATTTAGAAAAAGAGGCCAAATGGAATTGTGCTTTTTGTCTTTCTCTTGTGAAGGTCAGTGCATCTATATATTTGTGGTAATCAAGTAGCTTTTCTATGGAACTTGGTGATAGTTAAAAATTCCATTACTGTCATAAAAAAAGTGTAACACTCCCTAATAATAACTATATTTGCTCAAATGAGTAGAACTAATTGATATTTAGTGTATCTGATGATAATTTATCTGTATAATATTTTTCATTTATTGGTTTAGAGTATCTTATAAGAACTTGAAGAAATGAGATTGAGAATAGCTGAATGATGTTGATCAACATCCCTAAGAATTAATATTTCCTTCATTTTTGTGGGAATTCTTTAAGATTCTTACATGACAATACAGTTGAATAGCAAGTAAAGGGTTTTTTTTTTTTTTTTAAAGATTTTATTTATTTACTTGAGAGAGAGCACAGAGAGAGAGAGAGAGAGAGAGAGAGAAGCCGGCTCCGTGCTGAGAGAGAGTCTGACACGGGGCTCAATTCCCAGACTCGAGATCATGACCTGAGCCCAAAGGCAAACACTTAACCACCTGAGCCACCCAGGTGCCCCACAAGGAAAGGGTTTTATTAAACCTTCTTTTTCCTTGTAAATCTACAAACTTACAGAAAATGTGAATTTACATTTCTGAAAATCTATAGAATAAGATAAGAAATATTATCAATGCCATGTATCCAAGTACATACAGTATTATCTGTCCCATGATTTATAGTGGGGGCTTCTGGCTTTGATTTTAATTTGAAATATTTTAGGTTAATATACATTTCCTCATATTAGACCACATTGAGCTTAGAAGCTCCATAAAACATAATTAACACAGGGCCGCCTGGGTGGCTCAGTTGGTTGGGCAACTGCCTTCGGCTCAGGTCATGATCCTGGGTCTCGGGATCGAGTCCCGCATCGGGCTCCCTGCTTGGCGGGGAGTCTGCTTCTCCCTCTGACCCTCCCCCCTCTCATGCTCTCTCTCTCAAATAAATAAATAAAATCTTAAAAAAAAAAAAACGTAATTAACACAATAACTGTTCTTAGTCAACTTACCTACTGAAGTTATTTATTTAGTGTGCTTTATTTTTGGTGAGTCCTCTTAATTTGTGCGGCAATTGGTTGTCTGGTTAACTTAGTTCTAGAAAAATGATACCAAAGAATAAGTCCTAAGTTTTTTCCACATTTGAACTGATTTGCTCTATTCAGTTCTATAGCTCTAAACCATAATTCCAGCCATGGCCAGGATGCCAACAATTAATCAATCAACTAGCAGACCCTTGCTGAAGACCTACTACCATGTGTTCAAAATTGAGGAAGTTTCAATAGGCCTGAATACAATACACTTCCTAATGAATCCATGCCAGAAGGGACAAAGAAGACAAAGAGTCAAGCAAAATACTAATTTAGCAGGATTAGTACTTCATTACAACTGGAGAAAACTGGAAAACCAAGGAGTCAGAAATTCCATCTTTATTAAATGAGGTCATTATCTTTTATAGGTAATTCTACCCAAGTAGTAAACATCTGAATTTTATAATGATCGACATTCAAGTGAAGCAGAGCATTGGACAATTTCCAGCAAGTTGGGAAATTGGGAAGGGTGGGCAGCACGCTGTGGACTACTTTGGTTCAATTAGGAAATTTTCCTTTTCTATTCTTACTTTGTCTCTTCGACATATTGGTAAAAACTGCTGTAAAGGTATAATTTTACCTAGTGACAAGGTCATTGGTTTTACTCTTGCTGCTGCCATCTACTCTACATTTTTTAAAAAGTTAACAGTGATGATAGGGAAAAAAAAAGCCCTATAAGCTTCTCTCTCTCTTTCTCTCTCTGACTCATAAGTAATCACCTTTCTCCATCTGAAACAAATTAACTCCTGGGGAGGAGATGTTCCAAGAGCTTTCACATAGTCGTTTCCAAGGAAACAGCTTCTTTTGTCCACATGCGTCCTGCAGTTCAGACAGTAGATTGCTTTGTATCATCAGACAAGAGTCTAGAGAAGCCAGCTAGTTTACATATATCTTAAAGTGTCAAAATCAAACTAATGATCCCATTGTAATCAGTACTGGATTACCATTTTAAAAAGTCTATTGAGACTGTAGGGGGTTGTAGAAAATACTATGGGTGGAGTTTCAAAATATTGTTTACTATGTTGGGCATAATCATAAAATGGCTTCATAAGAGGAACCTCCTCTTATGTGAGGAATATAACATCCTTCAGTCTTGTGGAGCCCTCTATTGGAAAGCTCTGTGTATCAAACTCAGAAAAAAGGTATTTTGTTTTCCAAAATCAACCAACTGAGCCACCCAGGCGGCCCTGTGTTAATTACGTTTTATGGAGCTTCTAAGCTCAGTGTGGTCTAATATGAGGAAGTGTATATTAATCTAAAATATTTCAAGTTAAAATCAAAGCCAGAAGCCCCCACTATACATCATGGGACAAATAATAGTGTATGTACTTGGATACATGGCATTGATAATATAATTTCTTATCTTTTTCTATAGATTTTCAGAAATGATTTCCAAAATCCATCCATCCTATCATCACTGTTAACTTTTTAAAAAATGTAGAGTAGATGGCAGCAGCAAAAGTAAAACCAGTGACCTTGTCACTATGTAAAATTATACCTTTACAGCAGTTTTTACCAATATGTCGAAGAGACAAAGTAAGAATAGAAAAGGAAAATTTCCTAATTGAACCAAATATAATAATTGGTAAATATTATTTTACTTTTTCTTATGAATTTATCTATATTTAAGCAGTTCAAGGTTACTTTATCTAAACAGCTGCTCTTAATTTGCTTGCTATTGTTTTCTGTCTGGAGCAGACAGTGTTGTTGAAGGCCCTTGATCTACATTCTTCCACATTGACAAAAAAGATTATTCTAACTGAATCTTTTTAACCTGAGGAATTGAGTAAGCTCTTTTTGACTGGAAAGTCTTCAAAAAACAAGCAAAATTCAAATTATGTGTTTCATTTTTTTGTTAATTATCTTGAGTTCTACTTTTAAAAACCTTATATCAATATATTTAAAATATATGAAAATAATAGAATAAGAAAAGATAATACTATCTTTAAGGTGACATGATGAAACTTTAAGCGTTACAAGATGAGAACTGTATTGACTTAGGCAAGAGGGATTACAATATCACCATGTAAAGAGCAATGCCAAGGGAAAGTTCAAAATTCAGTATAAAGTCAAACAAAGAGTAATTTTCTGATTGTGAAAATTTTAAAAATATAAGATTTTATTTTATAAAATGTATCACTAGGGATAGGTTACCATAGGTTACTCCATATTAACTATGTAGTACAGAATTTATGGTAATGACATTTGAATAAAAATATACTACATTTAAATCATATTTATATAAGAATATAGGGATGTGAATTAGAGTTCTTTATAATTTATGGTTTCTGACTTTTTTCTGGTGTAAATTAACCTAGGTACCTACTAGAAGAGTTGTAGAATACAGGAAACACTTTGTAAATGTTTCATCATATTCAGAGGATGGCTATCTCAAAGATTGACTTTGAGACTGCGGTATTTCTATGAGTGCAAGCAGAGTCTGTCACTGGTAGGAGCAATGGTAGGATCCAGCTTCTAGGTTTAGTGAGAAACATTAAAGTAGGGTGTTCATATCATTCATTGTCCAAATGAGAGTAAAAATATTGAGTATGCCATGGCAATAGCACAAATCAAAACTGTCTTGCGCTGACACCTATAGTCACACAATACGCAACTCCAAATGTATCTGTTGAGTGAAGGCTTAGTTATTTGGGGCTGAAATAAAAGATAATATTGGAAATAATGATTGTCTTAGGTTTTACAATATTTTTCCATTTTTTCACTAAATGGTTTATATATAAGCCACATATCTAAGGGCTCCATATTTTGAAATATGACTATACCAAAGGGCTATAATAATTCTGCTTACTGTTATGTAGCACTGATGACTATCCAAAGTATTCATTAATATTAAGAGAATAGTATATATTAAGAACATTACTTTGAAATCAAATTGGATTTGAATCCCACCTCCAT
This sequence comes from Mirounga leonina, assembly GCF_011800145.1. Taxonomy (NCBI): domain Eukaryota; kingdom Metazoa; phylum Chordata; class Mammalia; order Carnivora; family Phocidae; genus Mirounga; species Mirounga leonina. The sequence continues at coordinate 25,498,588 of NW_023270415.1, read as the reverse complement.
GACTTAATGTTTGTCATGTAAGCACACTTTTCTCCACATATAAAGTAGATGTAGTGTCATATTCATGTCAAAAGATTGTTATGAGGATTTAATGAGACAATAAGTATAAATAACAATAAAATGCTGGATATATCACAAGCACTCCAAATGTGAAAAATATTATTATTTATTAACAGGAGCAACATTTATTCATTTAGTGCTTTTGAGTTTTCCAATAATCTTCATACACATGTTTTGAGATTTTCCCTTATGACTCTGATGTTTATATTATCTATTTGTATTTTACAAGTGAGGGCACTAATGTTCACAGAGATCATGTGATTTAACCAGTCTAGGGTCATATCATGAGATTTAAAACCTGGCAGCTATTTAAGGAAAGGAAGAGCAGGAAAGGTAAGTTGACTAGTTAGATGCACAACTAGACTAGAGTTCTTTCAAAGGTGTTTCAATATTTAAACTCATCTTTGGAGAAGGGACCAGAGCCTCTCTTTAAAAGAGGGTAAAGGTTCCTTAAGCAACTAATTGTGCCACTTACATACTTGGACTAGAATTAGGCTTCCCTACCCCTTCCCCTCTGAAGTATAGAACACCTGCTCACCAAAGGTTTCTATGAAATCCTGAGTAAAGTCTGCAGCCTGCACATTTGGAGGTACAGTTGCACCTCTTAAATTGGCATTGACATTTGTTGGGGAACATTTAAACCACATAAACCTGCTATGCCTGGTACTGCTGTAATCTTGTGCAGTAACAAATTGCAAGCCAAAACGCAAGTCCTTCCGGTCTTTATCTTGCTTGCATAACTGAGTTCCTAAATTTGTCTTCATCTTCTCTCTCCTGACCTGCATCTTTCCATCATTATAACATAGCGGTTAAGAGTATGCTCAGGTACCAGACTTTCTGGCTTGAATCATTGGTTTTGCCTCTTACTGCCTTCACAAGTTTGGGCAAGTTGCTTAACCCTTCTGTGCCTCTCTTCTCTTATCTGTAAAACAGGCAAAATAGTATATACTCCATGGGTTCTTGTGATGATTTAAAATGAGATAACATTACACTTACGATTCTTGCAAGTATCTGGGTGATAGGAAGGATGTAAAATACTAAGTTTCATTATTATTCATACTCTTTCCACCTCCTAACAATTTCCTGATTTGATCCCCTTCCATCTGAGCCAGATATAATTTAATTTCATGATAAAGAAACCAACTATTCTAAACCAGTTCAGTCTTTTGTTAAGGTCAAAATCTGACCATGTGAAGAATTCTGCTTCCCCTATTATATCTTTAAATGGGGATTTACTTATTGTCCAAAATTCTGTACTTTGCACGCTAGGAGGAAAGAGTGTTAGAATTCTACTTCTTTCCTCCAAAGACAGTATTCCAACCCACTCATAGAAAAATGTCTTCTTTCGGTTTTTGGTGTTCTGCTGTTCTATCTTCCATCTCAATGCTGGTATCTAAGGCTTCCAGGTCAGATGCTATTGGTTGTACCTGGCTCGTCTTCTTTCACCTCTAAATACACTATCATCCAAGTTAGCTTCAATATCTATGCCGATCTATCCAGTATTCTTGTATCACAATTTATTGCCTTTCTTAATGTCAATCACCTGCACCTCAATTCTACTGTAGCCAACCACACGCATTGTCATAACTTGGAACTGGTCACTGCTAAGAATTAGCCAACATTCCAAAATATACTCTACTACAACTTCCACCAAGCTCTTTCACATTTATATGCTTACACATCTTTTACCTTTTGGAGATACTTAGTTCATGATTTCCTCTCTTCTCCCCACTTTCTTCTCTCTCTCTCTCTCTCTCCCTCTGTCTTTCAGTCCCCTAAAACCTCATTACATAAACCACTAGATTGCTAATATCTCACTGCCTTGTCTATTTTTCTTCTAAACAAACTTAAAATTCTATATTACCCCCTGAAAACTTTCTAACTCTGAATTAGTCTACTTATTCAGCCTCTGTCTTACACCCTGTCTGCCAAGAATTTCTATACAGACAATAATTTGAATTGGCATCAGGATAGATTCATGGTCTTTAGTCTCAGCTGGAAACCCAATGCTGTCTTACTGAAATTTCTTAGGCCACAATAGAAATCCAGCTTCCATTTCTCAAAAGAGCCACTTCTAACCTTCATTACTCTCATTAAAATTCTTTTGTATAACACTGCCACACTCACACTAAGCAGAAAATTCTACCTCTTAACTCAATAACTAAGTAAAGGCTGACAGGAATTCTTTCAATTCTTGGCCTTCCCTCACTAATAAACTCATCTACCTGGTAATAAATAATTTGAGTCAGGAATAGGAGTTTCTTGTGCAGGCTCAGAGCTTGCAGAGATGGGCTCTTTGTTGCTGAGGGGTTCTTTTTGTTCAATAACACAACTCTTACTGTTCCCTGACCACAGATGACTGTATCAGCGTATAAGTCAAGTTAGGCCAATTAGATTATCTTTTCTGGGAATTTGAAATTTGGTTTCAGAGATCATAGGCAGTCTTGGATGAACGTTTGAACTGCCATATGTAAATTCAGGAGCCATATGCACACAGAAAGGCAGAGAAAGTAACATTGAAGCAGATACCAAAGGAAGCAGAGATGAGAGAACTACAATCCTGAAAAGAGTGATTTTGGATCTTGATGAGATTCTGATTTCTCTTTCCAGTCCCTAGTGAGGTGGGTCTCCTGCTTTGAGATTCTAGCAGATACCTCTGAAGCTTCTATCACCCTCCAGCCCCCTTTGTTTAAACTAGTTTGAATGGGTTGCAGTTACTTGCAACCAAAAAAATTTCTACTTAAGCAAATGTTCACATCAATTCATTCTCCTTCTCTCCAATTTCATAGAATAGTTTTTCTTCTATCATAGGTGAGTCCCTCTATATGTGCTCTGGATCCACTCTTCTCTTATGCCACTGTTCATCAACACTCTCTCCCCTATGTCTTCAGCCTCACCTTTTATCTCTTTCCACTCAGAATATAAACATCCTTCACCACTACAGCCTTGAAAACAAGAAGCATGCACATGCATAGGGGGAGGGGCTGAGGGAGAGGGAGAGAAAGAATCTCCAGCAGACTCATTGAGAGCTCCCCCTATGTGGGGCTCGATTTCACAATCCTGAGATCATGACCTGCCCCGAAATCAAGAGTTGGATGCTTAACTGACTGAGCCACCCGGATGCCCCAACAACATATCTTTCTTGAACTCTTGCTTCTCACAAACACTGCCATATTGTCACAATTACATTCAGTAGAAAACATTTTTCCCTCCACTGCCAAACTTCTGGGAAAAGCAGTCTAATCTCACAGTTTCCAATTACTTATCTTCTATTTATGTCTCAGCCACTGGTAATTCTTTTTCTGTTCTCAATGCCCTTCACTGGCAATTTTTAATTCTTAATTTTTTTTAAAGATTTTATTTATTTATTTGACAGAGAGAGCGAGAGAGCACAAGCAGGGGAGAGGGAGGGAGAGGGAGAAGCAGGCTCCCCGCCAAGCAGGGAGCTTGATGTGGGACTTGATCCCAGGACCCTGAGATCATGACCTGAGCTGAAGGCAGACGCTTAACCATCTGAGCCACCCAGGCGCCCCTAATTCTTAATTTTTTTTCTGATATTTTACAGCATTTGACATAGGTTAACTCCCCTTCTCTTAAAACCAGCTCTTTCCTTGTTTCTGACATATTATAGTCTATACTACACACATTCTTCTTTGTGAAACTGATCCTTACTAATTTTAATGACACAGAATTGTAAATGTAGAGCTCAGATCTCTCTTCTAAATTCTAGTCACATATATAAATATACACATATATATATTTCTCGCATACAAGCCAGAAATCTCAATGTCTTCCAGGAGCTTGGGATTGCTAAAAATTCTTCTTAATTGATCTCTCTACCTTTACTTTAATTCTCCTCTAATCCAGGATTTAAACTGTTGGCAGATAACCTTTCCATATTGCATATCTAATCACCTGTGCTCAGACCTGCTGCTAACAGTATTAGGTTCGGAACAAGAGTGCAAATGGGGGCTCACATACTACATGTCTAGATATTTAAAAGTGATGGACAACTATAACAAAATGTTAAATAGAATAAACTATATCCTCCTACCTTAAAAAATATGCTTTCATTGCAACAAAATCACAATATATAATTCAAAGCTATTTTTTCTATGTAATGTTTGGCAGATTATCAGAAAACTGAATGAATCATTACTGCCTGTGTCTAGGTTTTCTGATGTTGGGATGATAATATTTATGTAAGAAATAAAAGCATACAAAATTATTGTATATTTTTTTCAATAAATTTTATGTTTCTTGACTTTATTTTGGCAAAATCACAAATTATATTATTAGCAGGATTTTCTCATAATTTGTGTGCTATTGATAGTAATACCAAATTAGAAAGCTTCCTTTGAATTGCTATAGCTCTTAAATAGCTTTTTATTAATGATTTGGAGAAATTTCTCTCCTGAAACAATAGCAACTGGAACTGTCAATAAAATTCTGAAAGAAATACTTAAATCAGAGATGAACAATGAATTTTGCATATAATATTCAAACTCTGAAGTGGGATTACACATGATAAATTATTATTGCAGTAACTATTACAAAAATCTTAATTTTATTTTATAAATCAATATTAACCATATCACATTTTTGCCTTCTTTTAAAGCAATATCTACACATTAATATAAAACTTTATATCACATGCATACCTCTTTTATGGTGTATCACTTACTTCTTAGCCAATTTTAAAAGTTATAAATTGCTTAATAATGCAAAATGCTCCTCTGTTGCTATATGCAACTATTGCATATATCATATTATTTTGTGAGTGCTTCCATACCTTGAATTGAAATACAATAAGCAAGAAAATGGATGCTTAGCACAACTGGAAAGCAACAAAATAATTCCAAGTATTCATTATATTTATGATACCTGAAGGGAAGGATTTGACAAGTTGATGAAAATTTGCTTTTTTTTTTTACCTAAATATTTTTGCAGCTCCAATTCTGGTCATACTTCAAAGTAGTGTCTACCCACAACATTAATAATAGCACAACCTATAATCCTCCATGGCTTTTAGATGTGGTCACCTTTCATTTTGAGAATGTGTGGGAAAAAAAATATGTAAAGAAGCACTTTCCTGGAGCCTGAATGGGTGTAGTCACAAGAGTAGAAGTTCAGTTCAGATTACAAATAACGGAAGTTAGGGTGACCAAACTTTCTGATTTGCCTGGAACAGAGGGGAATTCCTGGGATATAGGAATTTCAGTGCTGAAATGAGAAAGTTCCAGGCAAATTAGGATGAGTTGATGACTCTACTAGAAGGTCCATATATTTTAAAATAAAATTTGTGTATGTTTGTAATATGTGTTGCTCCAGGTTAGTGATCCATCTTGCCCATGTCTAAGAGTGGTACTGTCTATGTCACACCTTTGCTGGAACTCTTTGATCCTTCCTCATTTACAACAGGATAAAATCCAAACACCTAAGACATTAGGCATGACGCTTCCCGCTCCTTCTCATCTTTCTAGAGTTATCTGTCATTGCTCTTTCAATCCATACCTTTGCTCTATAGTAAACTTCTCATACTTCCTAAACCAGTTATGTATTTTCATACTCCCATATCTCTGCACATGGTCTTGTCTTCTGGGAATGTTCTTTCTCCAATTTATTGCTTGGGCCATTTCTACTTACTCTTGAAATCCCTTATCAAACATCACCTCTTCTCAGGAAACAATCTATAATCACCCCCCTGGTCTCAGTATAGCATAGTGCTTAAGAACATGGGTTCTGAAATCAGCCTGCCCACATTCAGATCCTAGCCCTACCACTAACTAGGTATGTAACCTTCAGCAAATAATTTAACCTCCCTGTGCCTCAAGCCCCTTGTCTGTAAAATAGAAATTGGAATAATACCTCCTCATGCAGTTGTTGTGAGGATGAAAAAAAAAAACCAAAAAACCCTGAGAATAATCCTCCTAATACATAACACATATTAAATAAATGTTAATTCATTATAATGCCATCCAGACACTATGATTGACTCATAGTGGATAATCAATACCTATTTTTGAATGCCTGGGAGAAGTTTCTGCTTTCTTGAAGATTCACATGTCACAATGGAATAGAAACAAGGGAACTGATCTAGATGTAAATTTTACCCCAGAGTCTCCAGGGATCAGGCCATTGGTGTCCAGATGACCTGAAAGTTAAAATTAGGACTCCAGAAATGGTCTAAAAATACAAATATTTCCATTTAGAATTTGGAGTACAACTTTAGAGAATTCAGGAACAGTTATCAGATGAATGAATGGGTGTCATTTAAAGGATACATCCTGTAAGTTAGGAACTCAGACCCTAATTCATGAGGGAAAGGAGTCAGTTTTAGGGAGGAAGACAGAAAAAAAAAAAAAAACGGGGTAGAGAATCCCATTATCATTCACAAATGTTGATTGCTATTGTATTCTACAAACTATGCCAGAATTGAAGTTTCATTAGATGGAAACTGTAGTACTCATTCAGAGGGTTGGTTCAAGTTTAGTAGCACTGTGACTTGAAGCATATCTGCCCTGGCTATGATAACTGGTAATACTATTTACTAGACCTCATTTGCAAGGAGGTAGACAAACTGAACAATGTAGGAGCCCAGCAGATGTCTGTGAGTCACTGGATTTGAGGAATAAGAATCTGTTTTTGGCTGTTAGACTGTTCTATATCTCAGCCAAGATTGTCTCTTAAATTGGATTGTGCTAAGTATAAGACGGAAGGGCATTACTAAGCCCACATGTATGGAGCTAGGTATTGGCAAAGTCTCTGGAAATGAAGCAGAGACCTTTTAAGTAGCTATGTCAGAACTTCAATCCAGTTCTGAATTTTGAATCTTGTGCTTTTACCATTTTAAAACATACCAGGCATCATTATTTACTGGAATAAATGTGTTCCAGGGAATAAAAGTGGAGTAAATTGTGTTTCTACTAAACCCATTTTCAACATTTTGTCTTATAAATGTGGTGACATGTTTCTACCAGCACAGAAAGGGAGGACATTTCAGCATCTACATTTAAATGTAGATAACAGTTATTTCATTTTAACCTTACAAAATCCTGAAAGATAGGGAAGGAAGCTATATATTTTTTCCTCCTGTTCTCTGTGTAGAAAGGAAAATGAAGCACATTGGGGTCAAGTAATTTGTCAAAGGTCACCAAGTGAGTTGGTGAGACTAACACTCTTCCAATATGCTTTCCACCAGACCATGTTAGACCTAAAAGGTCATGGATACACACTTGTTTCCAAGTCTGAATTGCATTTTGGAGTGTGGAACCAGGTGACTAATGGAGAAATAGTGTTTGGATACCATGTTGTTGAGCTTGGAAGAAACAGTCCTATTTAAGCCAATGACTGAAACTGAGGGAATAACCTGATGGAAGACTTAATGTTCCAAAGCCAAGTGTTGCCCGCCTATGTCAAGATACATGCAGTTTTACCTCTGCACTAAAGAGAGAAACATCTGTTACAATGGAGCTACTCCAATGCAAGGGAGATGAGAAAAATGTTGATTAGAACACTGACAATAGCCAGCTAATTTCATAAAAATGCACTATTGCATAAAAACAATTTGCCAGGTTATAAAAACTGCTGGATTAACCAGGTGGCATTGTTGGATGCAAATCTTGCTTTTCCCTTTGCACAGTAGATATTTAAATGTCAACAGATGATTCTTTTTTTTTTATTTTTTTATTTTTTTATTCTTATGTTAATCCCCATACATTACATCATTAGTTTTAGATGAAGTGTTCCATGATTCATTGTTTGTGCATAACACCCAGTGCTCCATGCAGAATGTGCCCTCCTCAATACCCACCACCAGGCTAACCCATCCTCCCACCCCCTCTCCTCTAGAACCCTGTTTGTTTTTCAGAGTCCATCGTCTCTCATGGTTCGTCTACCCCTCCGATTTCCCCCACTTCATTCTTCCCCTCCCACTACCTTCTTCTTCTTTTTTTTTTTTTCTTAACATATATTGCATTATTTGTTTCAGAGGTACAGATCTGAGATTCAACAGTCTTGCACAATTCACAGCACTTACCAGAGCACATACCCTCCCCAGTGTCTATCACCCAGTCACCCCATCCCTCCCACCCCAACCCCCACTCCAGCAACCCTCAGTTTTCAACAGATGATTCTTCCAAGTCCCTTTCACTTCTGTGGTTTATGGAAATCTTTAATTAGCTTTATTGACATTCCATCACCAAACCTGCTAAAGTTGGAACTCCAAACATAGTAAATTTAGAGGGATATTATATATATATATATATATATATATATATATATATATAGTATCTTTATGAAGAGTGATAATGAATATACCCTTTCAATTTTCACCTCTTAATCTAAGTGCATTTTTCTATTTACTTGCTTGGATCAGCAGGTAAACTTGTTTTGGGAAGACTTCTTTGTTGACTAACCCAAGAATCCTGAATAATTTATCTACGTAAAGAGGTAGAGTTCACAGGAATGCCACCTCTCTTTCCCCACTTGATGTCTTATTCCTCACTCATGCCTGCACTAGTGTCTGCCTCATGAGGATGGTGAGCACTGTGACTGCACTGACTTAATATGTGCACTTTGCTCCCTTCCTCTCCACAATGAGATGCTATATCCTGTCAGGGGACTTGGTCCATGTCCAGCATCAGAGTGTGGCACTTGAGCTCCATCCCAAGTTTTCTCTGAATTAGGTCTTCATAGTTACTTTTTAAAAATAAGTTTGAAATAAAGTACTATGACATCTCAGTCTTGAAAAAAATGTATATTTGCACATTAAGTAAAAAAAGTGGGTTCCAAACCCCAAAAGAAATTACTTTTGTTATTTTCATATCATTATAGACTTCCATTTTTGCAAATAGTTGAGAGATGATTTAGGTATTCATTTGTATTTGTGGTCTAATCTAGTAAATTATGCTTTTTACTGAACCTCAAGTCAACTACTAGGATCCATCAAAATAGATTATGTATATATAGGAAGGAAATGAGATTAGATGAAAATGTTTTCATTAAAGCTCATAGCCAATAGTGACATATTTGACATCATTAAGGTTATATACACAGAGATTTAAACAAGCAAATGTTTGCACAACCAATGCATGTAAGAATATGCATACATACTGGAGAAAATAGGCTGAGAATCTGGAAGAAGACATGCTATTCAGGATTACTTGGGCACTGATTCTTATTCCCTTTCCCACCCAGTAATGACAAGATTTTTTGATGCTGTGCTTGTCTCAAAACCTAAAAGAACTCAGAATAAATGTTTCCCTAAATAGAAGCACTCAATTATTATAGTCTTTCACAACAGTGGTATAAGCTCATAGTAAGCAAGGATAATACAGTGGCAAGTACTGATGTATGTTCTGGATGTTGTTAGACCTCACCTCCATGAGACAATGACTGGCAATGGAGTGCTCCCATTAAGGACTCTAGGGACTGAAGGAAGCTCTCTTGATCTTAATTAAATTCTTTTTTCTTGGCTAAATGAATTTTATCTCAATCTGATATTCTACAGAAATGTTGTATACATCACACTGAGATATATAGGTCAACAACTGTGGGTAGGTTACTTATAACAGTAAATGAAACAGCACAGAAAAGTTTCTCCCACTGCCTCACGTTCGTATTGTAAAAGGCTGAAGGCACACCTGTTTCCAGTTATCTGTTGGCCAAACACTAATAGGAAAACCACATAGTTTTTCTCATCTTTATTACGTATCTTTTGCCAATCAATTAATAATAAATAAATAAAACCTGCAAAAGATTATCAGTTTTAGACCATCAATAAGATACATTCTTTCAGTAGAACATAAAGAGGATTTGTGCTTTAATTTAGTTGTTTATATATCAGATAAGCACATCACTATGGTAATGAGAATTTCTATAGACTGGTTCACCTTATACAACATTTTCACTCCCATCAATACTATGAGATCATTTTCACTATCATCACTTTACAGGTGAGAAAACCAAAGCTCTGAAAGTTAACTGATTTTTCTGAAGTAAACAGCTTCTTGAAACTGAACAAAGTGGGATGTGAACTCCAGTACACTGATGCCATATTCCATATGCCCTCCACCATACTATACTTACTAATTTTTTAAAAAAAGATTTATTTATTTATTTGAGAGAAAGAGAGTGCAAGCACACTCGAGAGTGGGGGGAGGGGCAGAGGGAGAGAATCTCAAGCAGACTCCCTGCTGAGCACAGAGCCTGACACAGGTTCGATCTTGCCACCCTGAGATCATGACCCCAGCCCAAATCTGAGGTCAGTCCCAAGAGTCAGTCGCTCATCCGACTGAGCCACCCAGGCACCCCCATACTCATTAATTTTTGTATCTGTATTCTCAGCTACAAAAGATGTGTCATAGGGTGCCTGGGTGGCTCAGTCGTTAAGCGTCTGCCTTTGGCTCAGGTCATGATCCCAGGGTCCTGGGATCGAGCCCCGCATCGGGCTCCCTGCTCGGCGGGAAGCCTGCTTCTCCCTCTCCCACTCCCCCTGCTTGTGTTCCCTCTCTCACTGTGTCTCTCTCTGTCAAATAAATAAATAAAACCTTAAAACAAAAACAAACAAACAAAAAAAGATGTGTCATACTGTGTATTGGTGGTGATACAACTTCTAAGAGAAAGAAACACCCAAAATAGTGGTTTCAAAGACTGGCAAAAACAGTTCATGGCCACACAGGACTGTGAGACAGATTTATGAATATAACTTTCATTTGGGGGGCCATATGCTATGGTCAATAACAGATTAGTAAAAAAAGACATAAAAATAGATATTTGCCATATAATGGGAAATAATTTTTGATTCTTTGAATGGTGCCTTAAGAGTCCCCAGTTGTGTATTTAATACAATTTCCAATAAAAGGTCTTAAAACAAAGATGGGAAGAAAAAAAGATTTGCAAAGTCTATTTTAAAATTAAATTATTTTAAACAATAATTTCAACATGGGCTATTTTTAGTCCCCTGGAGTTTACTTTGTTTTTCCTTATATATTGCATGAGTTAAATGGGCAGAGGGTTATTTATAACATCTATTTTGATTTTTATATGGTTTTTAGTTGAAACTCATGATTATCTGAAATTTAAGTAAATAATTTTAGTGCTGCTAAATGTGCAGATGTGAAAAAACAAAAAATGATAGTGGCAATTTTATATTCTGCAAATGTATTGATAATTGGCTTCAAAAAAAGTAGTGAAGATAGGTCTTTGTTCATTTAATTGGAATATCTAAATGAGTTATACTCTTGGAATATCTCTCAACCATCAGAAAATATTTATGGTTGGAAAGGAATGCCTTGTCAATGGGCCATAACCAGGTTAACTGGACATGCATTCTTTTGGGATTCCTACATTTTTCTCTTCCATGAAAATACAAAGAGGCAGAATAGTATATCGATGTCAAATGTAAGATATTTTACATTCCTCCATCTCAAATTTGTCTTCACATGATTAGTCAGAAAACAGATTGAATTTTTAAGTAATAAATTCCTCTGAACCACACATTTTCTGTTTTTGTTTTTGTTTTTATGGCATAAGCCAGTTTTCTCTGCATGTGTTTTTCTTTTTGTATCAGTCCAAAACCTTACTTTTTAGCATCACTTTAACATCAAACTACAGGGATTTTCTGACATAGACCATGGGCAAGATTCTGAGGGAGCAAGTTCAATATTAATGTTAAGATTTAAATTACATTTATTCCAGTTCTAGTTTTCTTCTCTTAAAAATTAGCAGTTGTCATAATTGCCTCAGAATGTATATACTTTAATTTCCTCTAATGATTCCTATTCTCTCCCAGTGCATCTTGCTCAATTATTTATGATAGAATGATATTGGATATAATTGTCACTTAGACTGAAAATTGTACAGGGGATGCAGGCATCATGTGATCTGTAAATTGGGATTTGAATTTAAGGGATGTTATTAGAATGTTTTGTCTTACTGTAAGTTTATTTGAGGCCATACATCCTCTTCCAGGCTTATTAAATTTCTAGAGTAGTCAAACTTAGAGAGAAGGGGTAGCTTGTCTTGGACTGATCTCTAGTTAGATGGAATAGGGAGAAGGTGAAGAAGAAGAGAAAACAGAAAGAGTTCCAGGTCCCTAACACCTCTGGAATTGGTGTTTCCAGAATTGTCTAGTTGTGTTTTTAGCTGCTGTGTATTTATATTATTAGACATACTAATACTTAAATGTAAACACAAAACTGTATTCTAAAGCCATATTTTCCCCCTCTAGTCTATTCTCAATGCAGCTGCGGAGAATCTGTTTAGAATTTGTCCTGCCATTCATCTGCTCAGAACTCTGCAACAACTCCTCACTTCACTCAGATAAAAAGCCAAGATTCTTATGATGGACGAACATCCCTCTCCCACATATGAACGCCACCATCTCCTGACCTCATGTCCTTTCTTCTCCTTTACTGACTTAATTCCAGCTACATTCACCTCTTTGCTATTATTTGAACATAGCCAGCATCTTTCCATTTTTGGGCCCTTGTTTTAGCTCTTCTCAGCTTAAAAAAGGTTTTCCCTCAAGTAAATTTACTTATTGCACTCTTCATTCTCTTCCTCTTCCTCAAGTTCCTGCTAACTATCACCTTCATAATGTGGCCTTCTCTGACCACCTATTTAATTTACTCTCCACCCAGGCCCCTGACAACCTCTTCACCTTGCCTTTGTTTTTTAAATAGTACTTACCATCTTCTAAACTGCTGTATAATTTACTTTCTGACTCTATTTATTAATTTATGTGTTTATTGTCTTTTTCTTTCCTATAATATAAGTTCCATGAGGGCAAGGATCTTTGGCTTGTCCTCTGTGTATCAAAAAGGCCTTAAATGGTGCCGGACATATTGTGGATGCTCAATATAAATGAGCTGAATGAATATAACCACTTTCCACTCCTAAATACCCTGCTCACTCTCTTTGTTTCTTTATTACTACCTATTTCTTCCTTTCTCTGTCTCACACATGCACACACACACACACATTAACTCAAAAACACAGCAGCTCTTCCATTCAATATCTCAGATCCTAATTAAATGGATATATGGCTAGAAGTAGCAAATGGATACCGAGCTCCACAACAGAACTCTCCACTATAGAGAGTCTACTGTGGAAATAAATGAAGACCAACCAAATGAGCAGAAGCAAAAGTTATTCAGAGTTATAGCAAGGAAATCAGCCATCATCACTCATCACTTATGGGGTTGGCAGATTCGAAGGCAGGCAGAGGAGTAGAAAGAAGGGAAGGCTTCCATCCTGAGTGGAAGCTGTTGGCAGAGAGAAGCTGTAGATGGGCTAACTAGAAGTGGGGCATTTTATGTGATTGCTTAGGGTAGGGGGGAGTACACATTTGCTTTCTCTGGTTGGTAGAAAGTCAGACAAAAATTATAAAAGCTTTGAGTTACTAATTCAGTCTAGTCTTTTTTGTTTAATTGTTACTATTTGGCTCTTGGACTGTTACTAGAAATCATGGTCTGACTTCATACAAATTTAACTTACAGATAGCAGACTGGATTCCTGAAGGGCTGGTTACTGTACATAATGGATTTGTTTCCTCAGCTGGTTGTTGCAGGCTATGGGTCAGAGTTCTGTATTATATATGGTCTTGCTGTTGTCCATTTGTATGTTCAGTCTCACTATATATAAAACAAATGGATACACAGAACAGCTTTTAAAAGTTGGAAAACAGTGCATATCTATACATCTATTAATGAAATTAAATTTTAAATGGTCTCTAAATACTCTTTTTTAACAACCATTATCACTTCTCCAAATTCTCTTGACTTCCAGAAACTCAGTGAATCACTTATTAGGCTGGAATTTTTTAAAAATTCTAAATACAATCCTTTCTGGTCCCCACTGGGATTCTTCTTATTTGGTTATAAACATTTTTGTGTATGTATTTGGGGATGAGGTAACAATCCATTGATCATGTAGGCACTGGGCTGAGAGACCTATATTCATTGGCTTCCACCATCCATTCTTACTGGGCTCCAATTTGGTTTCCATACTGCGACTATCAAAATATGTAAAATCTAGAGTGAAGGCAGATCTTATTAAAACATCACCTCATTTAGTCCCCTCATCTATTTATTATTGCTCTGAGGCTAGAGTTCCAAGACCATTAATATGGCCAACAAGACCCATAGATGGTTGGCTTTACCTCCCTTTTCAGCTTCTCCTCAGCCCCAGACACCTGTTTTTGTCCTAATTACTCTAGGAACAGCCCCTTGTGCCAGCCATGTTCCCTCTCACCATATAGGATTTTCCTGCACTTTCTCAATTCTTAAAGCTTCTCCCCATCTCACCCCTGCCATCGTTTTGATTAGTAACTTATTCTCATGCTACAGATGTCAGCTCAGGCTTTAACCCTTTTGCTAGCTTTGTATCTCCCTTGTTTATATCTAGCATAGCATCTTAACACTTACCAATTGTTATTAAGAATCAAACAAACAAATGTTATGTTTGTCTTCTCCATTAGACTGAAGCTTTGGAAAGAAGGCAACCATTATATTTTCAACACTATTTTCACTTTCGTGCCTAACACAGTGCCTGACTGTGTTATATAATACTCAGTGCCTGACTATGTTATATAATATTGACTGAGTAATAAATACTCAACAAATAATGATGAATGAAGGAATCAATTAATTAGTGTTAAGAATACACACAAGAGTAAAACAGGGACAGTAACTTGTAAGAACTTACAGTCTAGACAGTAGTACAAAGTAATCTACAGAGTACTATGAAATAATCATAGAGCAGGGGACAATTAACTGTAAGAAGAAGGTCAGCTGCTCAAACAATGTGCTCCTTGAATGGGGTTAGAGTAGGATTTTTTCAGATGTTGAAGAAGTGAAAATCAGTGACACCCTCTTATCTATGATCGCAGTAACACAGACTTCATACATAATTTTTTTTTTTTTTAATTTTTGGATCTGCAACTATTCCTGATTATCCACAATAGTGCCCCTCTATTCATTGGGCATGGTGATTTATGGTTGAGTCATAAACTATATAAAATATTTTGAAAAGAAATAATGACATTTCTTTTAAGAGGAATTAAGCAGCGATTTCCTTTACTATTCTTAGTGTAAATTAAAAAGGGGAAAAAGGAAAAGAATAATCTTCCATAATGCTCATAAATCAAGTTATTCAAAGCTATTCTTTGATGGATAGGGAAATATTGAACTAGGCAAAGTAAGATCTGAAAACTAAGAAAAAGTTTTCGTTATGAGACAGGGCTTTATTAGGTTTTTCCTACAGCACTCAGTCACCCTTGCTGTTCTCAGTTCAAGAGGAAAAACCAACACCCTGTAAGTCATTGCTGAAAATACAAACTTTCCTTATTTCCAAAATATTTCTTCTTTGAAGAACTGTATATTTAAAAGCCAACAGTCTCATACTCTTATTAAACAGCGTTGCCTTTTCAAATAGTAGCATTTATAACAGAGATTCACTTGCCCCGAATGTTAAATATGTCTAAAGCTTTCAGGAGTCAATATATTTTAGATAATTCTGTACTCAAATATAAGTCTTTAACTAACACATGATATCTCTTTTTATATGGTGCAAGTGTAGAAAAGTAGTAATGTTTCCTGATCCACAGATTTGCTCCTGAGAAACAACAAATTCCATTAACATTGCAATGATGATCTAGTACCAATAACTGTATTTTAGAAGACCCCTGAAGAGAAATACAATGTAATGAGTTCCCTTTAAATCTTTACTTACAGAGAAAATATAATATATTCCTAATCCCATTTGAATATTCAACAATTTTTCCAATAGTTCTACCTTATTAAATTTCAGCTGAGTGTACTGCAGAGAGTAGTATTTGCAACCTCACTGGAAAAATTGAGGCAGATGTTGAAACATAGATTGAACAAAACTGGCATTTGTAGGTTTTTCAAATTTTTCTATCTCTAATATTATTGTCATGGAAATGGGAGAAGGACTGATGACAATGTCTTTTTAGTAAGAGTCCAGCAGCGCTCTATCTGATGTGCTAATCAAGAGCTGAGACATCTAAATATCTTAAGCCCAGAGGGTTTGTGCTTCCTTTTTATCTCCTTTAATGCCTAGTCATATATTAACCTTAATCAACTTTTTATGTGCTGATAAATGTCAAATGTGTCTGTTGAGTGAAGGCTTAGTTATTTGGGGCTGAAATAAAAGATAATATTGGAAATAATGATTATCCTAGGTGTAACAATATTTTTCCATTTTTTCACTAAATGGTTTATATATAAGCCACATATCTAGGGGCTCCATATTTTGAAATATGACTATACCAAAGGGCTATAATAATTCTGTTTACTGTTATGTAGCATTGGTGATTACCCAAAGTATTCATTAATATTAAGAAAATAGTATATATTAAGAACATTACCTTGAAATGAAAAAAATCAAACCTTCCACTTCAAGATAAATAAGTTTTGAGTAGGCTATAAATTGAACATATTGATACTATGTGCAAAGGCTTTCTACAGGGATAAATTTTTGAATGGAAGCTTAATGCCCCTGGTATTGCTTTTTAGTGCTGTCTCAGAGCCAACTTAGAAGGTTGTGTGAATACTTTCCCATTCCCTGCAGAGATGATCTACTGATATATTGTAAGGAAGATAGATCTGTATTTAAATCTAAATCTATCTATAAAGTGCTTTAATTGCCACATCCATCTCTAGTGTACCAATTGTTGATTGTGCACTCAGTGAAACTAAGTAGAATGATTAATTTTTACATTTTCACATACTTTGTATTACTGACTTGTGGAAAAGTTACTTTTAAAAACAGACTTACTCATCCAAACAAGTGCCATTCTTAGCGTTTAATTGCTATGACTTACATGTATTAGCTGAGTATGTGACCTATTTTTTATTTTTTTATTTTTTTAAGGAACTTCTGAGTAAGGACACCCACACTGATGGATGACCTAACTTGACTTTCTACCCAGGTCCATAGTCAAACATTTCTTAACAGTTCTCTGTGAACATTAGGTGTCAGCATAGGGCAATCTACTGCAATTATCCCCAGCATGTCATTTCCTAAATTAGTACAGTCATTCAAATTCTAGTTTTTGCTTTCTTGATTAATTACCATCTACAATAGTCTCCTTGTTAATTTCTCATCCTTTCTTTGCCTCTTTTATATTTTATAGTGCCAACTATGATGTCTGAGGCAGAGTCAAATTACTGGGGGCCTAATTTTCTTTTACTTAGAGATAGAAATGGTCTATTTACATAAAAAAAAAATAGAAATGTTAGAGAAGACCAAGGAAACTACTTCCTTAGCTATGATGATATACACATATATATATATATTGTATGCTATATATTAGTATATATATTAGTATAAATATTTTAGCTATATATATTGCTATTCATTAAAACATTTTTTGGTTAGGTATATATTAAGTATACATATTACAGCACTCCTTAAGTTTGTTTTTTTAATCAATATTAAATGTACACATATTAAAAATAAAATAATTCTAAAAGGCTTTTTATGAAAAACAGGAATCCCTATCTGCCTTCTCTCTCTAATTTCCTTTCTGCAGAGGCATTTCACTTTTTCAGACTGATGGCATTCACATTTATAGATCTAAGTAATGTACTTATAATTTTACATCTCAATTTTTTTTCTATTTTCGACCCTATTAATTAAATTCCCATAATCAAAGAAAAGGATTTCACTCTCTCCCATTCCCTCCTCCACTATACCACATCTTAGATTTTCCCTCCCATTATAATTCACAATTCATAGCTAAGTCATGTTCACTCTGTAGTATGTCCTTTCTTGTACAAAACTGTATTGTCCCTGAAAGTAACGAAGATCTCTTTATTTCTTCATTTGCTCAGGTCGATGTAACTGTCACCATTTCATCCCCAAATTCCAATGTAAAGTGTAAAACTCTTCTTAACACATTTTAGTTCAGAAATATCTGACAGTTTTATTAAGATATAATTCATATACCATACATTTCACCTATTTAAAGTGTATGATTCAATGGCTTTTAGAGTATTCAGATGTATATGTCCATCACCACAATCTATTTTAGAAGATTTTCATCACTTCAAAAAGAAATGTGATACCGGGGCGCCTGGGTGGCTCAGATGGTTGGGCGTCTTTCTTCGGCTCAGGTCAAGATCCCAGGGTCCTGGGATCAAGCCCCACATCGGGCTCCTGGCTCAGCGAGGAGCCTGCTTCTCCCTCTCCCTCTGCCTCTCTCCCTGCTCATGCTCTCTCTCTCTCTGTATCTCTGTGTCTCAAATGAATAAATAAAATCTTTAAAAAAAAAATCATCTTTAAAAAAAAAAATGTGATACCTCCTAGCCATCATTCTCCAACCCCCATTGCCCCCAGCCCTAGGCAACTGTTCTATTTTCTGTCTTTATAGATTTGCATATTCTGGACTTTTCATATAATAGAATAATGCAGTATGTGGTCCTTTGTGACTGTTTTTTCTTTTTTTTTTTTGTATTAGTAATGCTTCCACTCTTTTTTTTTTTTTTTTAAGATTTTATTTATTTATTTGACAGAGAGAGACACAGCAAGAGAGGGAACACAAGCAGGGGGAGTGGGAGAGGGAGAAGCAGGCTTCCCGCGGAGCAGGGAGGCCAATGCAGGGCTCGAGCCCAGGACCCTGTGATCATGACCTAAGCTGAAGGCAGACGCTTAATGACTGAGCCATCCAGGCGCCCTCCACTGTCTTTTCTAATGTAAGTTCTCTCTTTCTCTCTCTCTCTCTCTCTCTCTAGTCTAGCTAAAAATCTGTCAATTTTGTTGATTTTTTCAAGAAACCAACTTTTGTTCTATTGTTTTTCTATATTCTACTTCTTTTATCTCCACTGTAATTTTATTATTTATTTTCTTCTGCTAGCTTTGAGTTTAGCTTGCTCTTTTCTTTTTATTTCTTTTTATCTTTTTTAAAATTTTATTTATTTATTTGACAGAGAGACACAGCAAGAGAGGGAACACAAGCAGGGGGAGTGGGAGAGGGAGAAGCAGGCTTCCTGCGGAGCAGAGAAGCCGATGCAGGGCTTGAGCCCAGGACCCTGTGATCATGACCTAAGCTGAAGGCAGACGCTTAATGACTGAGCCATCCAGGCGCCCTCTACTGTCTTTTCTAATGTAAGTTCTCTTTCTCTCTCTCTCTCTCTAGTCTAGCTAAAAATCTGTCAATTTTGTTGATTTTTTCAAGAAACCAACTTTTGTTCTATTGTTTTTCTATATTCTACTTCTTTTATCTCCACTGTAATTTTATTATTTCTTTCCTTCTGCTAGCTTTGAGTTTAGCTTGCTCTTCTTATTTTTTTTATTTTTTTTAAGATTTTATTTATTTATTTGACAGAGAGACACAGCGAGAGAGGGAACAACAAGCAGAGGGAGTGGGAGAGGGAGAAGCAGTCTTCCCATGGAGCAAGGAGCCCAATATGGGGCTAGATCCCAGGACCCTGTGATCATGACCTGAGCTGAAAGCAGACGCTTAACGACTGAGCCACCCAGGCACCCCCTTTTTCTTTTTATTTACAGTTTAGCTTAGGATCTTGATTTGGGATCATTCTTTTTTCTTTTTTTAACATAAGCAGGTATAGCTATAAAATAACCCCAGGGCACTCCTTTTGCTGAATCTCACAAGTTCTAGTATATTAGGTTTTCACTTTCCTTCACCTCTAAGTATCTCTTAATTTACCCTATGATGTCTTCTTTGACCCACCGGTTAAGAGTGTGCTGTTTAATTTCTACACATTCATACATTTCTCAGTTTTTCTTCTGTGATTGATTTCTAGTTCAATTCTATTGTTTTGGAGCAGATACTTTGTGTGATTTCAGTCTTTTTAAATGTATTGAATACTCCGGTTTCTCTTCAAAATGCATAAATCTTCCGCCTTTTAAATGTATTGAGACTTGTTTTGTGGCTTAGCATACAGTCTACCCTAAGACTATTCCATGTACACTTAAGAAGAATGTGTATTTACTGTTGTTCGGTAGAGTATTCTATACATGACTGTCAGATGAACTTAGTTTTTGGTGTTGTTCAAGTCCTCTATTTTTTTCACAGATCTTCTAATTGTTCTATTCATTACTGAAAGTGGGGTATTGAAATCTTCAATTGTTATTTAAGAACTGTCTATTCTTTTAATTTTGTCAAGTTTTGTTTCATATATTTTAAGGCCCTATTACTAAGTACATTTATGTATATAATTATGTATTTTTGATAGATTGATCCTTTAATTCAATATATAATGTCCTTCATTGCCTCTTGTAACAATGTTTTACATAGTCTGTTTGTTCTAATATTGGCATAGCCACCCCAGCCCTTTTTTATGGTTTGCATGGAATATATGTTTCCATTTTTTTCTTTCCAACCTATTAGTTTCTTTGACTCTTGTAGATAGCACATAAAGGGTCCTGTTTATTTATCCATTCCTCTAATTTCTGTCTTTTATTTTTTTGTTTATTTCTTCTTGTCATATACCATTTTGATTCCCTTCTCAGTTCTTTTTGTGAATATTTTTAAATTATATCCTTAGTGGTTACCTTTGAAGTCATAATTAACATCTTAAACTGGCAACAACCTAGTTTGAAATTATACCAACTTAGCTTCAATAGTATACAAAACCTCTGCTGCTATACATCTCTATTCTTTCCTTTTTATAGTGTTATTTTCACAAATTACAACATTATATGTGCCTACTAACATAGGTTTATAATTATTGTTTTATGCATTTGTCTTCTAAATTGTAAAGAAAAAAGAGAATTTACAAATAAAAAATACAATAATCCTGGTTTTTATATTTACATATTTAGTTACCTTTACCTGTATTCTTTATTCCTTCATATGGCTTGAGTTATTGTCTAGCATCCTTTTATTTCACCCTGAAGGATTCCCATTAGCATGTTTGCAAGGGAGGACTACTAGCAATGATCTCCCTCAACTCCTGTTTCTCTGGGAATATTTTTTCTTCAAGTCTTTAATTTTTTTTTATTTTATTATATTATGTTAATCACCATACATTACATCATTAGTTTTTGATGTAGTGTTCCATGATTCATTGTTTGCGTATAACACCCAGTGCTCTATTCAGTACGTGCCCTCTTTAATACCCATCACCAGGCTAACCCATCCCCCCACCCCCCTCCCCTCTAGAACCCTCAGTTTGTTTCTCAGAGTCCATAGTCTCTCATGGTTCATCTCCCCCTCTGATTTCCCCCCCTTCATTTTACCCTTCCTGCTATCTTCTTTTTTTTTAAACATATAATGTATTATTTGTTTCAGAGGTACAGGTCTGTGATTCAACAGTCTTACACAATTCACAGCACTCACCATAGCACATACCCTCCCCAATGTCTATCACCCAACCACTCCATCCCTCCCACCCCCCACCACTCCAGCAACCCTCAGTTTGTTTCCTGAGATTAAGAATTCCTCATATCAGTGAGATCATATGATACATGTCTTTCTCTGACTGACTTATTTCACTCAGCATAATACCCTCCAGTTCCATCCACGTCGTTGCAAATGGCAAGATTTCATTCCTTTTGATGGCTGCATAATATTCCATTGTGTATATATATATATACCACTTCTTCTTTATCCATTCATCTGTTGATGGACATCTTGGCTCTTTCCACAGTTTGGCTATTGTGGACATTGCTGCTATAAACATCAGGGTGCACGTACCCCTTCGGATCCCTACATTTGTATATTTGGGGTAAATACCGAGTAGTGCAATTGCTGGGTTGTATGGTAGCTCTATTTTCAACTTTTTGAGGAACCTCCATACTGTTTTCCAGAGTGGCTGCACCAGCTTGCATTTCTGTTTTAAATGTTCTTTCATTTTGCAGGATAGTATGCTAGATATAAAATTCCTGGCTCACAGTTTTCTCTTTACTTTTTTCTTTGCTCTTCTCTCCTCTCCTCTTCTTTTCTTTTTTTTTTTTCTTTTCTTTTCAGGGCCTGAAATATATCACCCTACTGGCTTCTGACCTCCATAGTTTCTGATAAAAAATGAAATGTTAATCTTGTAGATTTCCTTTTATGTTATGATTTGCTTCTCTTACTTACGAGGTTTTCATTCTCGTTGTCTTTATCTTTTGATAGTTTGATTATAATGTGTCTATACATGGATGTCTGTTAGTTCATCCTACTTGGAATTCATTGAGCTTTTTGGGTGTCTAGATCCCTAATTTTCATCAACTTAGGAAGGCTTCTGGATATTATTTCTTCAAATATTTTTCTGTCTCATTCTCTTTTTCTTCTGGGTCTCCTATTATGTGTATGTTAGTGTGTTGATGGTGTTTTACAAGTGCCTTAGGCTCTGTTCAATTATCTTCACTCTTATTTTTTCCCCTGATACTTTAAAGTACAAATTAGACAAATTAATTGACCTATTAATTAGACAAATTAATTGACCTAACTTTAAATGTGTTCGTTCTTTCTGTGGCTTGCTCATATTTGCGTTTGAACTTCTACAATGAATGCTCCATTTTACTTATTATGCTTTTCAGTTCCAAAATTTCTTTTTGGTTCCTTATTTTAATTTCTCTCTATAGATATTCTCTATTTGCTGAGATATTGCTCTCCTGCTTTCCTTTAGCTTTCTGCCCATGGTTTCCTTTATCTGTTTGAGCATATGTAAGATAATTGATTTAAAGTCTTTGTATTGTTTGTGTTACATCAGGGACAGTTTCTGTTAATCCCCCTCCCCCTTTTTATTTCCTGTGAATGGGTCACACTTTCTTGTTTCTTGGAATATCTCATAATGTATTGTTGAAAACCGGACATTTTGAAGATTTACCTATTTATTTGAGAGAGAGAAAGAGAGAGCAGGGGGAGGGGCAAAGGGAGAGCGACAATCAGACTCTGCACTGAGCATGGAGCCCAATGCAGATTTCCATCCCAGGACCTGAGATCATGCCCTGAGCCAAAGCCAAGAGTCAGATGCTCAACCAACTGAGTCACTCAGGTGCCCCCAAAACTGGACATTTTGAATGTTATGATATAGAAACACTGGAAATCAGATTCTACATTGTTCTAGAATTTTTGTTTATGCTTTATGTGGGGTTGTAATTGTTTATTTGTTTAGCAACATTTCTAAACTTTGTTTGGTAAACATTGTATGTTTTTATCATGTGTGGTTTCTGAAGTCTCTCTTCTTTTAGCTTGGTGGTTAGCTATTGGTTTGACAGATATTTCCATAAATGCCTTGAGCCAAAAACCAAAAAACCAAAAAGAAGTAAGAGAAATTTAAAAATCCTTCTTGGTGAAACATTCTTTAAGCATATGGCCAGGTAATTTACAACTCTGCTTTAGCTTCATTTCTTTTTTTTTTTTCCAGGTTTACTGAGATATAATTGCCATATAACATTGTGCAAGTTTGTGTACAACATAATGATTTGATACACATATATATATTGCAAAATGATTACCACAATAAAGTTAGCTATTAGATCCATCGCCTGACATAACAACAATGTTGTCTGTGTTGTGTGTGTGTGCAGATGAATGTGCTTTGTGGTGAGAACATTTAAGATCTAGTTTGTTAGCAGTTTTCAAGTATATAATGTTATTGTTAACCATAGTCACATGTTGTACATTAGACCCTCAAAACGTATTCAACTTATAACTGGTAGTTTGCACCCTTTGAGCAACATCTCTCCATTTACCCATCCTACAGCACTTGGCAAGCACTATTCTCCTTTCTGTTTCTATGAATTTGGTTTTAGAGTCTAAATATAAGTGAGATCATGTAGTATTTGTCTTTCTCTGACTCATTTCACTTAGCATAATGCCCCCAGAGTCCATCCATGTTGTTGCAAATAAAATAATTTTCTTCTTTTTCATGCTTTTTCTTCTTTCACATTTTCCTTATCCATTCATCCATCGATGGACACTTATGTCATTTCTATGTCTTGGCTATTGTGGATAATGCTGTAATGAATATGGGCGTGCAAAAATCTCTTCAAGACAGTAATTTCATTTCCTGTGGATACATACCCATAAGTGGGATTGCTAGATCACATAGTAGTTCTATTTTTAATTTTTGAAGAATTTTAAAACTGGTTTCTGTAGTGATTGTCCCAATTTAAATTCCCCCCCAACAGTGCACAAGGGAACCCTTTTTTCAACATGCTCGCCAACACTTA
Organism: Mirounga leonina; assembly: GCF_011800145.1. NCBI lineage: Eukaryota > Metazoa > Chordata > Mammalia > Carnivora > Phocidae > Mirounga > Mirounga leonina. The sequence continues at coordinate 25,474,375 of NW_023270415.1, read as the reverse complement.
TTTTATTTTTTGATAATAGCCATTATTATGCATATGAGAAGTTATCGCATCATGGTTTTGATTTGCATTTCTCTGATGACTATAAATTTTGAACACCTTTTCACCTATTGGCCATTTACATGTCTTCTTTAGAAAAGGTCTATTCAGATTCTTTGCTAAATTTTTAATCAGTTTTTTTAACCACTGAGTTGTGAGTTTATTATATATTTTGGATATTAATCCCTTATCAGATGTATAGTTGGCAAATATTTCCTCCCTTTCCGTATGTTGCCTTTTAATTTTGTTGATTCTTTTACTGTGCAGAAGGTTTTATTTTGATGTAGTCCTACTAGTGTATTTTTACTTTTGTTGCTTGTGCTTTTGGTGTCATATCCAAAACACTGCTGCCAAGGACAATGCCAAAGAGCTTTGTCCCTGTTTTCTTCTAGGAGTTTTATGGCTTCAGATTTTACATTTAAGTCTAATCCATTTCAAATTATTTTTTGTGACTGATGTAATTAGGGGTCCAATTTCACTCCTTTGCATATGAATATTCAATTTTCCCAACACCATTTATTGAAGAAACTATGTTTTTTCCATTGAGTATTCTTGACTCCCTTATTATTTATACATGGGATTGTGATTGGGCTTTTGATTCTGTTCTATTTGTCTGTGTGTCTGTTTTTATGCCAATACTATACTGTTTTGATTACTATTGCTTTATAATAAAGTTTGAAATCAGAACGTTTGATGTCTGCAGCTTTGTTCTTCTTTCTCAGGAATTTTTAGCTATTTGAGGTCTTTTATAATTGCACAAATATTTTAGGATTTTTTCTATTTCATGAAAAATGCTTCTGAAATTTTAATAGGCATTGCATTGAATGTGTAGATGGCTTTGGGTAGGAAGGACATTTTAACAATATTAATTTTTCTTATCTACAAACATGGGATACCTTTGCACTTATTTGTGTCTCCTCCAATTTCTTTCTTCAATGTTTTATAGTTTTCACTGTATAGATCTTTCACTTCCTTGGTTAAACTTATTTCTAAGTATTTCTTTAAGTTTCCTTTTTTTAAAAAAGATTTTATTTATTTATTTGAGAGTGAGAGAGAGAGAAGGAACAGGGGGAGGGGCAGAGGGAAGGGAGAAGCCAGACTCGAGCCAGCTGTGGGGCTTGATCCTGGGACTCCAGAATCATGACCTGAGCTGAAGGCAAATGCTCAACCTACTGAGCCACCCAGGTGCCCCAGTATTTCTTTAAATTTCTGATGCTATTGTAAATATAATTATTTTCTTTCTTTCTTTTTCAGGTAGCTTACTGTTAGTGTATATAATACAACTGATTTTTCTATGTCGACTTTGTGTCCTGCAACTTCACTAAATTCATTTGTTAGTTCTAACAGCTTTTTGCTGGAGGCTTTAGAACTTTTAATATATAAGAGCATATCATCTGCAAATAGAAACACTTCTACTTTTTCCTTTCTAAATTGGATGTCTTTTATTTCTTTTTCTTGTTTGACTGTTTTGGCTAAGATATCCAGTACTATGTTGAATAGGAATGGTGAAATTGGTCACCCTTGTTATGTTCCTGATTACAGAGGGAAAGCTTCAACCTTTCATTGATGAATATGATGTTAGCTGTGGGCTTGTCATATTGTCATATTGTGGTGAGTTACATTTCATCTATACTGGATTTGATAGTTTTTTTCATGAAAGGATGTTGAAATTTGTCAAATGCTTTTTCTGCATCTATTGAGATGTTCATATGATTTTTATCCTTCATTTTATTAAAGTGATTACCACATTTATTGATTTACATATGTTCAGCCATCCTTGCATTCCAAACAAATATCCCACTTGATCTTGGTGTATGATCCTTTTAATGTGCTATTGAATTGGGTTCACTAGTATTTTGTTGAGAATTTTTGCATCTGTATTCATCAGGAATATAGGCCTATAGTTTTCTTTTCTTGTAGGGTCTTATCTAGTTTTGGCATCAGGGTAATTCTGTCCTTACAAAAAGAGTTTGGGAGTGTTTCCTTCTCCTCAATTTTTTTGGAAGACTTTGAGAAGGATTGGTATTAATTCTTCTTTAAATATTTGGTAGAATTCACCAGTGAAACAATCTTTTCCTGACCTTTCTTTGTTGGAAGGTTTTGAATTACTGATTAAATCACCTTACTCATTCTTTTCAGATTTTCTATTTCTTCATCATTAAGTCTTGTTAGATTGTATATTTCTAGGAATTTATCCATTTCTTCTAGGTTATGTTATTTATTTTGGTGTATAATTGTTCATGGTATTCTGTATTCGGAATTCAGTATTCATGATCCTTTGTATTTCTGCAATATCAGTTGTAATGTCTCTTCTTTCATTTCTGATTTTATTTGAGTATTGTTGCTTAGTCAGTCTAGCTGAAGCTTTGTTAATTTTATCTTTTCAAAAAACTAGCTTTTATTTTCATTCTTATTTTCTATTGTTTATCTGTTCTCTATTTCTTTTATTTCTACTGACTTTTGTTATTTCTTCCTTCTGCTAACTCAAGGTTTCCTTTGCTCTTTTAGTGGTTCCTTTAAAGATAAGGTTTTCCATATGAGATCTTTTTTCTTAATGTAGGTGCTTATCACTCAAAACTACCCTCTTAAAACGGCTTTTGGTGCATCCTAGAAGTTTTGATATGTTTTATCCATTTTTATTTGCTTCAAGATGCTTTTTAAATTTTCTTTTTGATTTCTTCTTTAACCCATTGGTTGTTCAATAGTATGTTGTTTAATTTCCAGATTTTGTGAATTTTCCAGTTTTCTTCCCACTATTGGTTATTATTTCATATCACTGTGCTCAGCAAAAACACTTGGTATGATTTCAATTGCTCCTACGTCCCAGTCATCAGCACACCTCAGTATTCTGGATGGGGTGAGAATGAAATGGGTCTCTTCCCAGTGTTCAATACAGCTTAGAAGCCAGGTGCTCACTCACATGCTCTTATTTTTCTACATGAGAGTGTTTCTCTTGACATTGGGCTGTACCATCTAGGGAAGGGATTATGCAGGTAAAGTAAAACTGTTACTCCTAACCCCCTCATTGCATTTAATCAGGGATTTTTTTTCCTCTAACGTATGCTAGAAGTTCTCCACTGGACTGTTAGACTTTCACAAAGGCATTCTCAAACATGGATGATTGTCAAAATCAGTGCACTTGGGGGAAAAGATGGTAGAAAACTCTTAATTCTCTATTTGATCCTTTACTTCTTGTTTGAATTGATCATAAAGATCAGCCAGAAGTGAAAGCACATGCTCTTCTTTGGTGTTTTCTGAGCATGCATACTGCCCTGTGCATGCACATGGCTTTCTAGATTCCCCAGTGTGTGAAGAAGCTTTTAAAATCCTTATGCCCCAAAATATTACATTCTCCAGCTTCTCCATCCAGGCCTTCAGCATGTTTATTGTTTTCTACAACTGTTATTTTATTCCCCAGGCAGAACAAGGTGTTCATTTGCCTTTCATTTGTGTTTTTGATGAACATGCTCCACATAGGCACTTCTCTGCACTTAGTTCTGAGTTAAGTGAAATGAAGGCTAGATCCTTGCATCAGGCCTCCATGGAACCTAAAGACAGGTCAAAACAGAAAAACACAATTCCTTGGGAACAAGGTCCATTCTGCTCCTTTTGGAACCAGGTACCCATACCAAGAACATGGGCTGCAGCTTTCAAGACTGCTAACATCCTGGACAGCAGGATAGAAAAAAGGTAAGTTAAAATGCCCAAAACCTCACCTACCATGTTTCAGTGGCTTTTCTCCCAGTTAAACATTCACTTGTTTGCTTTAAACCTTTGACTATCTTCCAGAATTCCTTATAAGTTTGAATCTGACAGATTTGCCAGTTTTTCAGTGTTTCTGGTCAAGGACAGCCCCTGAAGTTCATGCTGCTCAATTTTTGCTGACTTCACTCCTACTATGTTTTATACTCTATCATGTTAAGCATTTTATATTTAAATTTGCAAAAGTCAAGAAACAGACTCTTAACTATAGAGAACAAACTGATGGCTACCAGAGGGGAGGTAGATGGTGGGGAAGGGTTAAATAGGTGATAGGGATTAAGAAGTACACTCATGATGAGCATTAGGTATTGTATGTAGGTGTTGAATCAGTACATTGTACACCTGAAACTAATATTACACTTTATGTTAACTAACTGGAATTTAAATAAAAACTTAAAAAAAAAATAAAGCAATACCCAGCACATGAAAAAAAATAAAATTTTCAAAGGTCATGAAATCTGGAAATGGCTAAAGTTAATATAAGAAGTCAACCTCTGGAGGTGGAATCCCTGGGGCACCTTACAAAAGTAAACACAAAACTATTCTAGAGTTTTATTCTGTGTACCCCCAACCCTAGCTTTACAGGATTGTTCAACATAAAGCCTCACCGAAGATTAGCACGCATTTGAAAGTCAATAATAAATAGACACATGAAGGAAAGTCTACCATAAATAAGATTTAAGACTCAACTATAACAAGATTGTATAATCATGATCCTTATAAAATAGAAATGTTGCTTGAGTGTTTTAAATTTGATTTATATGATGACACTAATTATACAGATCCAGATGATAAGATCTCAAGACTTCAGGGTTTATACATGTTAATCTTTAAATAAAGCTCAACAATATGAAATAGCAGTAGAAACAAAGTGTAGACAAACATTAAAGAGGTCTGAGACTTCCCAGTGCAGCTCCCAGGATACTTTCTCATCAGACAGGGGACAGTAGAATACATTATTATTTTTTTTTTTTTACTGTCCATCATTCATTGCTCAAATTCTTCATGGTTGCTCATCTACTATAACAAAGAAGTCATCCAAAGACCAAATGTGGGTATGCAATTTCTGTTTCCAGTTGTCTTTGTTTATTTGTTTGTTTATAAATTTATAAGTATTTTTGTTTGTTTTTTTCATGGGCTTCAACCTGCTACACTTGGACTTTCCTCCTTTTTTTTTTTTTTTAAAGATTTTATTTATTTTTATTTATTTGACAGAGAGAGAGACAGCTAGGGAGGTAACACAAGCAAGGGGGAGTGGGAGAGGGAGAAGCAGGCTTCCCCCCGAGCAGGGAGCCCAATGCGGGGCTCAATCCCAGGACCCCGGGATCATGACCCGAGCCGAAGGCAGACGCTTAACGACTGAGCCACCCAGGCACCCCTTTCCTCCTTTTTTTAAAAGATTTATTTATTAGAGAGAGACAGAGAGAGAGAGAGAGCATGCCCATGAATGTGAGCATACACGCAAGCAGTAAGAGGAGCAGAGGGAGAGGAGGAGAAGCAGACTCTCCGCTGAGTGCAGAGCCTCACACAGCTCGATCTCATGACCCTGAGATCATGATCTGACCTGAAATCAAGAGTCAGAAGCTTAACCGACTGAGCCACCCAGGCACGCCTGGACTTTCCTCCTTCTTAAGATTTTCTATTATGTAGCACCCAATGCTAAGGAACCTCTTATGTTCCAGTCTATAAGCTCATTTTCTGAACCATACTTCTAGTTCATTGACTTTTATCCAAAAATCTATAAAAGTCCATATCATATCCTTATTTTTATGACCAGTTCCTTTGACACCACAAGGAACACAATTTTTAATTCTACCCATTGAGCAGACTTATCTTTACCTTCTTTATTCGAAGTAATAACCAATTATGTGTCACAATGCCTTCCAGACTAAATGTTGTCCTTCCAGCTTGAAACTACTATCTGTAAACCATGATGCTTGTTAGGCATCCTTGAGAAATGATCATAGGGTGTGGGGCCCTTCAGCTATGGGGTTAGATAACTCCTCAGGGGGATCTAAGAAAGGGCCCAAAGTCATGGAAGCCACATTTTTATGTATTGCTGTGGTCCATTTCCATTTGATGAGTATCTGTTGGATTTCTTTCCTAGAATGTTGTTTTTACATAATGCATGCCATGATGTGTATTTCAGATCTCAAAATAATTTTACATCTTTCTGTAAGAGAAGCAGGTTTAACTAAAGCACAATAACAGGCAAACGATCGTCAGAGACTAGAGCTGGGAATTGCATTAGGAAAATTTCAAGTCCAAAATCTCAGTGGTTACCACTGGGAGGCAGTAACAAGCTTTTGGCCAAGACCTCAGCAAATATGGTTGGAGTTGTTGACACTCCGATCATTTGATCATCATTGAGGTTGTATGACCCCAGAAGTATCTAATTAGGTCATGGCTTTTTGACACTGCATGGTAGGCTACTGCTGTTCAGAGCCCCATTCAAATTCAGCTTTTCTTTTTTCTGGTAACTTTGTGAGTGGGAGCTAATTTTACAAAACAAAACAAACCAATTAATTTTTGTTTCAATTTTTGAGCTGGCAGGAACAGTAGCTTATTTTTGGTTGTTTGAAGAATGTTGCTAATGTCTCTGGCCCAAGTAATTCTTATGAATATTACCACGTATTCTTGAACCTACATTTTTAGCTGGCTATAGCTGGTCTCTGGTAGTGATATGATCAATCAGAACTTTTAATTGCTTTAGCATGATCTTCAGATGGAGATCAGCATTCTATCATCAATAAAATGTATAACTGCACATTTCAATTGAATCAAATTGAACCGGTTATGTCACTAAGCAGAATTTAAATATCCCTATGGAAGCTCAGTAAACCTGTATTGGATTCTGTCCAACATAAATAGACAATGATTTTTTTTAAAGATTTCATTTATTTATTTCACAGGGAGAGAGAGAGAGAGAACACAAGCAGGGGGAGTGGCAGGCAGAGGGAGAGGGAGAAGCAGACTCCCTGCTGAGCAGGGAGCCCGATGCGGGGCTCGATCCCAGGACCCTGGGATCATGACCTGAGTTGAAGGCAGTCGCTTAACCAACTGAGCCACCCAGGTGCCCCGATAATGATTTTTTTTTTAATTGAAGTATAATTGACACACAATGTTACATAAGTTTCAGGTGTACAACACAGTGATTCAGTAACTGTATGTTATTCTCACCACAAATATAGCTACCATCTATCACCACGCAATGCTATTATAATACCATTGACTATATTCCCTATGCTGTACCTTTTATCCTGTGACTTACTCATTCCCTAACTAGAAGCCTGTACCTCCCATTCTTCTTTGCCCCTTTTTGCCCATCCCCCCATCTCCCCCCCATGACAATCATATTTGTCTTCTATATTTATGAGTCTGTGTCTACTTTTGTTTATTCATTTGTTTTGCTCCACATATAACTGAAATCATAGGCATTTGTTTTTCACTTATTTCACTTAGCATAACACTGTCTAGGTACACCCATGTTGTTGCAAATGGCAAGATCCCATGCTTTTTTTAGGACTGAGTAATATTCCATCACATATATACCACATCTTCTTATCCATTCACCTATTGATGGATGCTTATATTGCTTCCATACTTTGACTATTATAAGTAATGCTGCAATAAACCTAGGGGTGGATATATCTTTTCAAATTAGTGTTTTCATTTTCTTGGGGTAAATACCTAGTAGTGAAATTAGTCAATCATAGTGTATTTCTATTTTTAATTTTTTTTAAATAGCATCCATACTGTTTTCCACAGTGGCTGCACCAATTTACATTCCAACTAACAGAAATGCACAATGATTTTGACTTTCTTCCACAATTGAAGTTAAAAAAGAAATTGTTAGATAAATCAATCACAGAATACCAATCCTTCTTAGCTTGTTGCAAATGTGAAGTGTTACACTATTAGGCTGATGCTGTTGGAGGAACCATTTTTTTCAGTCCTCCATAGCCTACAATTAACTTCCAAGATTCCTCAACTTTTCTTCCAAGCCACACTGGATTACTAGAAAGGGTATTCTATGGGTGATAATATACTTGTGTCTATCATAACCTTAGCCAAGTCAGGAATTTCTTAATAACCCCCAGGTGTACTATATTGTTTTCCATTAATCACTTGAGTGGGTAAGGTCCTCCTCAGGGTTTCCATTTAGCTTAACAATTAAAATAGTATATAGAGCAGATTTTTAGATCCCTTTCTCCAATTGTTTGAGGGAAGAGCTTCCCATCCCTCCCCTTCAAGATATCACATACATTCTAATAACATATTCTGGTACACAACCATGAGTAATCTTTGTTCATAAATTTCTACTTCAAGCCATATTTTCCATTTTAAGTCACTGACAATATACCACAACTCCATAATTTAATTATGTTGCCTTTTTGCTTTTTATTAGCAGATCTGACAGTAAACTATGAGCCGCTGTAGAACAATTCCAATAAAATTTCTTCATCATGTCCATGATATTCCACACACACCAATGCAAAAGGTCTTGGATTCCCTGCTATGAAGGCACCAACACTTTCCACCCTGGGACCAACCTGATACATTCTTTAGCTGGCATTTTTTTAATCAGTGTTGTTTATGAGGATCCTTTTTTTTTTTTTTTTTCCTATCACCATAAGATTTTTAAAAATTCACTATGGCTAGGATAAATTGAACAAATCTTTTTTTGTAACTTTTGGAGTTGGTGGTGCAGATGGACCACATAATCTCTCCAGCAAGCTATTAAAGTTTTAGTAGTTATTCCATCTATTACTTCCTTTTTCATGATATTTTTAACTAACTATCCCAACCTGTTTAATTGTCCTGAGGTTTTTTCATCCCTTTTAATCTCTTTTTTAAAATATTTTATTTTTTTATTTGAGAGAGAGAATGAGAGAGCATAAGCAGGGGAAGCGGCAGAGGGAGAGGGAGAAGCAGGCTCCCCGCCGAGCATGGAACCAGATGCAGGGCTCAATCCCAAGCCCTGAGCTGAAAGCAGATACCTAACTGACTAAGCCACCCAGGTGTCCCTATGCCTTTTAAGCTTAATGGTCTTTTTTCTCCTAAATATTTCTAACATTTTTTCCATCCCTTAACCCTTTCGGAGTTGAGCCAATAGGTCTGTGACAGCTTCTCTCATATCCCTTTACCTCCCAACAGGAGGGTCACACAAGAATCCCAAGCATTTGAACCCTATTTATCACATAAATTATTTCTTGGGTGAAAAGCCTAAAATTAGAGCATATTTTGTCCTTATATAATCAATCTGAAGGTGCTTGTACTTCCAACATTTCAGCACCCTCAGGATTGTTCAGCTTTGTATGAGAGTGGAGTTGGACTATTCCCCCTCTCAAGCTATTTTCACATAACCCTGCCTTCCACTGGCTCAAGAGATTAGGATATCCACATTTCTGCAAAACATAGACTGCCTGAGCTCTTTGAATATTCCAGGTTTGGGGCATCTCTTGATCCCCACTTTCCCCTTCACCTGTCCAAAGCCTGTATAATCTTTTTTAGTGATTATCAGTTAGGCAGGGTAACATTCTGATCAAAAGAAGTACTTGTACTACTCCTTGATTTCATCATGTCCCTTCCTGTTAACACAGAATCAATGGTGGTAACCTGGCAGACCTGAAGCCTCGTGTTTTTTCTTAGTTACTCTCATTTTTGCCAAAGCAGCTAACAGCAGCCAAGGCACAGAATTCTTGACTGACAATTTCTTTTTTCATCCATTTAGGTATTTCCCTCAGCTCCAGATCTATCCATTTCTAAGTTGATATGTTTATTCTGCTGTCAATGGTCACAATACCACTGAATTGAAGGCTAGCCTAGCAGAGCTAGCTTGGTATCAAAGGTCCTTCATATCCCATTTCCTCATCTTCCTTTCTTCCAAACTAAGCCTTATCCATCATTTAATTATACAGCCAAGGGCCACTTCAAGCCTCCTGCTCGGAGCACCAACTGCAGCAAATTACACAGGGTCAGATAACTGAAAGAACTCATTAAACCACAGGGTACACTGCTGGTGGAGGTCATCAAGATGACATGACTTCCAGTTGACCTATGAGGTGCACCTTGGCAATAAGAGGCTCCTCACCACCTCCCCTATCCATGGAATATGGGTTCTGCTTGCCTTACCCACTCCCAGAGGCTGCCCCAAAGACATAATAGACTGGAGATGGTGATGTGGTACTGAGACCATCTGGACAGTATACAGTCCAGTGTGCTGAACCCAGTTAAGGACTCTATATAAACTTTTAAGATTTGGTGGGTGGGTGCAAAGATCTATTTCCCTTGTTGCTGCCCAAGACAAGCCCTGTATGTAGGTTGCCTTTGCTCACTGAACCTGCCACCTGGCAACCTGGAGTGGCCTACCTCTTTCTTCAGTCTCTACCTCCCGAGAGGGGCTAGTTTTAGATTTCATCCAGGAAGCTCCTGAGGAGGTTATGAACCAACATACACTCATATAAAGCTTTAATAAAGGTAAAAGGATAAAAGCATAGACAACCATGAGAGAGAATGGAGATTCCTAGGCACACTTCCAGACCATTTTCTCAGGTGCAGGACATGCTTCAGCTCTGGATCATGACCACCAAGATAAGTGTGGGAAGTCATGATTCAGCACAGCCAAGGTATAAGTTCCCTGGATGGGTTTTTTGTATTCTATTGGTCAGGGAGCTAAAGCGGACTGGTTTTAAACAGGTAAAATAAATACACACCATTAATCTATACATTTTTGATTAAAAAAAGTAGACATGCTGGTACAGAGTACCTCTATGGACGTTTTGGACTTTAAATAACACATTATAAGTTACTAGCTAGTACATTTAATCCCTACTTGGGCCCGTGTCAGTGTCATGGTGAACCTGGACATAAGAATAGAGATACCACAAACTAGCTTTTAACTTTTTCAACAACTTTCAAAAGTTATGTGTCAAAAGGTTTCTATTGTTAATACATTAAAAAAATGGAAAAGCATAAACTTTTAGGATTTTGAATCATGTAATGTTTAGAAATTCATATTAAACTGCTATTATATACCACTTAAAAAATACACATATAGCCTATTGGTTGTTTTAAAACAAATGATTTGTCTGGCTAGATCCTAGTAGAAACCCTTTTGGCGATTGCTAGGTAAGGCAAAATATTTCCTTATATGCTAAGCCATTTAAATGATAGGGAAAATATTCATAATTAAACACAAATATCAAATGCTTTGAGATGAAAAGTATATTCCTTAAGCATTTTAAAAACAGAAATATTAAAACTGGGGCACTTGGGTGGCCCAGTTGGTTGAGCATCTGCCTTCAGCTCAGGTCATGGTCCTGGGGTCCTGTGATGGAGCCCTGCATCAGGCTCCCTGCTTGGTGGGGAGTCTATTTCTCCTTCTGCCCCTCCCCCCTACTCATGCTTTCTCTCTCTCTCTCTCTCTCAAATGAATAAATAAAATCTTTTTTAAAAAAGAAATGTTAAAACTGAAAATAAACAAACAAAAGAAATGAGCTATTAAGCCATAAAAATATGGAGGAAACTTAAATGCAAATTACGAAGTAAAATAAGCCAATTTGAAAGTGCTATCTATTATATGATTCCAACTGTATGACATTCTGGAAGAGGCAAAATTATAGAGACAGTAAAAAGATCAGTGGTTGCCAGGATTAGTGGGGAGGAAGAAATGAACAGACAGAGCGCTGAAGATTTTTAGGGCAGTGAAACAATCCTATACTGTACTGTATATACATATATAAAATATGTAATTATGTTGTAATAATTTGGAATTGTAATATATGCAATTATATGTGTAATGTATATATATTATACATACAATATATATATTGGTAGTTACATGTCATTATACATTTGTCAAAACCCGCAGAATGTACAACACCAAGAGTGAACCTTAATATAAACTTTGGACTTTGGGGATAATGATATTTCAATGTAGGTTCATCAGTTATAACCAATGTACCTCTCTGGTGGAGGATGTTGAGAATGGGGGAGGTTGTGGAAGGGAAGACAGATGGTATATAGAGACTTTCCAAAATTTTCACTCATTTTTCTGTGAACCTAAAACTGTTTTAAAAAATAGTCTATTTGAAAGAAAAAAAAAAAAAAGGATGGATGGAAAAAGATACACTAGGCACATTATAACTACAAGTAGTCTGTTATTACCACCAAGACATGGATACTAGGATCTTTACTCAGGATAAAGGTATTTACTACAGTTAATAAAAGGCAAGTTTACCAGTTGACTGCTATATCAACTATGGACTTTAGCTTACCTTTTCAGCTTCTGAAGACTGCCTATATTCCTTGGGTTATGATCCTTTCTCCATCTTCCAAGCCAGCACTTTTGCATTTCTCTGACCCTTCTTCCCCTCTCTCTGTAACTACTGAAAAAAGAAGTTGGGAAAAGTTAGGAAAAGTTATCTGCTCTTAAATCTCCTATCATTAGATTGGATCCACCTGGATAATCCAGGATGTTCTTCCTATCACAGTCTTTACCCTTGATCACATCTGCAAAATCCCTTTTGCCATGTAAGGTGATACATTCATGGGGTCTAGGGATTAGGATGTGAGCATATTTGGGATTATTATTTTGCCTACTATAGCTTCCAAGTTTAAGTTGTTGGCTAAAATAATTTCCTTCTGACTGTACAGCTAAAGATCCTGATTTTTGCTGGTTATTGGCTAAAGGCAGTCCTAAGGTCCTGGAGGCCATCTGCTGTTTCTTGTCATATGGGCTTCTCCAACATAACTGCTGATTTCATCATACCTGTGGGTAGAATGTCGGCTCCAGTCTGCTGTGATATAGTCATATAACATAACTTACTCATAGAAGAGCTATCTCACTACCTTTGCCATGTCCTATTGGTTAGAAGCAAATCACAGGGGTTTCTCAGTCAAGGGAAGTGGGTTACACAAATGTGTGGACACCAGAAAGAGGAAAATCTCTGAAGCCCACCTTAGGGCCTGTCTCCTGACTAGTAATTGCACTTTTAGTATACTCTGAGATAATCTCACAGGAGACACATAAGCACTTATATGAAATATTAATTGCAGTATTATTTGCAATAGTGAAAAAGTTGAAATAACCCAAATGCCCATTAGCAAAAGTACAGAATAAGTTGTGGTATATCCAAACAATGAAAGACTAAACTAATTAAAATGAATCAATCAGAGCCTCACGTATCAACATACATAAATCCCAAAAATGTCCTTTTTAACTCAACAAAATGTAATTTATACAAAATATTGTACCATATACTTAAACTTAAAAACAAGAAAAAGGATATAATGTAATATTTTTATTAATACAAATCTGTGTTTAAAATTTCTAGAAAATAGGGGCACCTGGATGGCTCAGTTGGTTAAGCATCCGACTCTTGGTTTTGGCTCAGGTCATGATCTCAGGGTCATAGGATTGAGCCCCATGATGGGTTCTGCGCTCAGTGTGGAGTCTGCTTGAGAGTCTTTCCCTCTCTCCCTTCCCGTTTGCCCCTCCCCCCACTTGCGCACGTGCTCACTCACTCGCTCTCTCTCTAATAAATAAATAAAATATTTAAAATTTCTAGAAAATATGCATGGGAGTGATAAATGCCAAATTCAGAATAGTGATTACTTTGAAAGGATAAATGAATTATGGTATTAGGGAGAGCTATGCAACTGATCTCAACTATGTCTTGTATGATTTAGTTATTTTAAAAAATTCAAAAAATAATGAAGCCAACTGGTAAAATTTGACAAAAATGACTGGGAAGTACAAGTATGTTTAATATTCTCTATTTTTTTGTGTGTATACCTAAAATATTTCCTGAAAAAAATGTAATATAGATTCACTGGAACATCTATAGTTAGTATTTAAAGCAAGGTTTTAAATCCCAAATCCCCCAGTTACTGGTTATGACCCTTGGGCAAGTTACTTTACCAATATGTGCCTCAGTTTAGTTTGAATGAGTCATTAAGAGCACCTGCCTCAGTGAATTATGATGAAGACAAAAAATGAGTGACAATAAGCACTTAAAACTATGGTTGGTAATGGTGGTGGTTTATATTATGTGTCAACTTGGCTAGGCTATAATGCCTAGTTGTTTGGTCAAATACTAGTCTAGATGTTGTTGTGAAGGTATTTGCAGATGTGATTAACGTTTACAATTACTAGACTAAGTAAAACAGATCGCCCTCCATAATGTAAGTGGGCCACATCCAAACAGTTAAAGGCCTTAAAAACAAAGGCAGGTTTTCCAAAGAAAAGGAATTCTATCTTAAGGCTGCAGCATAAAAATCCTGCCTGAGTTCTCAGTCTTCTGTCCTACCCTGCAGATTTGGAATTCTAGACTGCACCATTAACTCTTATATAAGTTTCCAGCCTGCTGGCCTGCCCTAAGGATTTCAGACTCACCAATCTCCACAATCACATGAACCAATTCCTTAAAATACATCTCTCTATATATCCCATTGGTTCTGTTTCTTGTAGAATCTTGACTAATAAAGCAGCTTAGTATCCAGATATTCTCAGTTCTCCTTTTGGTCCATATTAGCACAGCATAATGGGCAATATGAACTATATCATTGTTTTGGGGATAATTTAATTTGCATATTTTCTTTTTTGCATTTATTGGATGTGGCTCTTACTGTGTTACGTTTACAAAATTTTATGTAGTTAGAAAATTTTCCCTAGAAAACATATAGCATATGTTTTCCTACATACTGAGAGGTTAGAATTTTACTTTGCACTATTGCAGTTAAGATAAAGTAAGAATTATGGAATATTTAAAATGTGATATTAGTAAAATTAGTATGTCTGACATGTGAAATGCATTCTTTTTTTAATAAAAAATGAAATTTAATTTTAGAGATGAAGGAATACTATAGACATAGAACAATGGGACAAGAAACTCTTTATAAAGCATATTAAAATATTCATTTATCAATTCTATCTTCAAATAATATGCACACTTCATTTTACCTGTTCAGTGTCTAATGATAATTCTGATCTTGCAAAATACTTTGTAGAGCTGCTCTTCCTCATTCAGTGATGTTGAATCAATCAACCAGCTCATATCATTTTCAAAAGTTTGGATGTATTTCAGTCATCTCTTTGATCATCCTTCAAAGGATATCAACACACACACAATCTTATCTTTTCTAGTAAAAGATAGGGTGTGGTTTTTTTTGTTTTCTTGTTTTTTTGTAGAAATATAATTTTATACCTTATTTACTAGCCAGATAATCTCAAAGGCTTCCAGTAGATAAAGATAAGTTTAACATCCAAACTTGTGAAATGCATTCTTGACAAAACCCCTGCAAGATATAAAGATATACTTTGTGGCCACTAGAGGGCATACAACATCTGCCACATTTTTCATTAAAACTAAGAACTTTTTGACTGTAGTTACATTTGGCTAAAAAGTAAGAAAATGGAGCCCCAGTTATATTTAAATCACTATCATTGAAATACAAATATTAACCTAATTAAAATGAGTGCATTCACTGAAAAGTCATTTTTTTAGCCAATTTTCAATATTTAGGAAATTTTTCCCCAAGACCAGATTTTTAAATATAGCAATGCATTTGATTGTGAATCAATAAGTAAAATAAGTAAAACTATATTTTAAGTTTTTTAAAGGTAGGAATCATACTTTATTTATCTTTGAATCCTAATACATATACTGATGGTCATGTTTTAGAAGCATATATGTTTTTTCATTAAATTCAATTGAAATTCAAAGATTTATATTAAAAACATTAGGTACTTTACAAAGGTATATAATGCAATTCCACAGATGTAACTTTATTAGACATAAAATGAGGTGATAGGGTCAGTCAAATCATATTCTCTAAGAATTCAGGGCCAGGTGAGAGCCTTGTGGTATATCAGAGGTAAAGCCCATCGGCCTAAAACTATTATCTCCATCTGCCTGTTGGTTGTTGGGAAATTTTCTTAGGATCTTCTCTTGATTAAATCTCAAATCCATTTCTGCTTTTAAGCATTGGGTACTTTGCCCCCAGAGTCTTTCTTCCCCAAACCCCTAGGGATTCATCTTATTTTTCTTTTCACAGACTGTTGCTTACTCCATTTCTTGCAAATGTTACCTACTATGGAGTAGATGCTAGTTCTTGACCTGTTTCCCCCAAACCATTTTTTTTTTCTCTTTAAAGGTTTGCATTTAATCTCAGAGAACCCTACTGGATTGACCTTTTCTGCTTCAGACATTGACACATACAGACTGGATCCAATGCTAGGTCTGATGTGATTTCATGCCTCATAGATTATAAATACAGAGTCACAATGATTATTTCTTCTTTCTTTTCATCAGGTCAAACAGTTATGAAAACCTATAAGTATTTCCTTTGAAAATTATTCATATTCATTCCTTTTCCTCTGTTTTTACCACTACCTCTTGAGTTAATCTCTCATGGCCCTGCATTTGAATTACTGCAAGAGTTTCTTAATTGGCATCTCTTACTCTGTTTCCATTTTTTAATCTCTTTCTATAAAGACACTAGAACAATCTTTTTAAAATGATTTCATGATGGTTCTCCCAAGCAAATACATCTCTAGTAATTTTTTACTACCATGTCAATGTGAAAGTCGTCTGCCTGATATGTAAGCTCTCTCAGAATATGATCCTATCCATCATATCAGAACTTAACTTCCGTTGACTCCCACATGCATCCTTACCTAATAAATCGAGTCTTTTTGTCACAACAAAGATGACTTTCACAACACAGAAACTTTAGACTTTTCAATTTCCATATATTTTAATGTTTAGCTTCTCTCAAGCTTATTACCTCTTATTAGGTTTGTATTTTCAATGTTTTCTATAAAGCCAGACCCTATAAGAAGCACAATCATTACTGGCTGAATGTATGAATCTATAAAATGGCATCCAGGATATATCCCTTCTATTTTTTTCACTGCTTCACCATATTTAGGTGTGGTAGAGTAGATAGCATATATGAGTTAGACAGAAGCCATAGGTTTAAATTCTTGATCTTCCATTTAATAGCTTTGGAATATTGGGAACATCTCCAACCTTTTCTGAAATTGAGAAAAAAATTAGTATGTCCCATTGCAAAGATAATATAGATAGTACAGAGAATTTGGGGGGAAAATTAAGAAAAATTTTACCCCTAAATCTGTATTTTTCATTCCTATTGCTGCTATAAAAGTTACCATAAACTTAGTGGCTTAAAACAACACAAATTTATCATCTTTTGGTTCTGTAGGTCATAGTCTGAAATGGATCTCATGGAACTGAAATCAAAGTGTTAGCAAGACCACATTACCTTCTCGGAAGGAAGGTAAGGAAGAATGACTATGGGCTTTTTGCTTGCTTGCTTGTTTGTTTGTTGCCTTTTCCAGCTTTTAAAGACTGCATTTCTTGGATAGTCAGTTACCCCTTTTCATCTGCAAAGCCAACAGCGGTCAGCTGAATATTTTTCTCATTGTATCACTCTGACGTTGACTCTACTCTTCTGCCTCCTTCTTCATCATTTAAAGTTCTGTTGGAATTGCATTATTGGATTATTATAGATAATACAGAACAATCTCTTCATCTTAAGGTTCACTGACGAGAAACCATATTATATCTGCCACTTTAATATCCCCTTGCTACTTAACTTATTCACAGGTTCTGGGGATTAAGATATGCACATCTTTCAGATGAGAGCATTATTCTGCTGATCACAGCCTACCCTCTGGCCCTGACTCAGATTCAACATATATTAATTCCTTTTTAACATCCTTCAAAGTCTGGATCAATTACAGCATCAACTCAAAGTTCAATATATTATCTAAATACCATCAGTTCAAAAGCCCCAAATCTCATTATCTACATCAGGTATGGCTGAGGCTCTGGATATAATTCATCCTTAGTCATAATTCATCTCCAGCTATTCACCAGTGAAACTCAAGGAACAAGTTATTTTGCATACAAAATAAAATGTTGGGCAGGTAGGGGATAGTATTTTACAGACATTCTCATTTAAAAGGGGAGACAATTTTTTTTTAATGTGTCATTGGTCCCAATTTGATATCAATTTTTATAACATCTAAGAGAGCTCCATTCGGTTTCAAGTCTGAGAAATAATCCTCTGTGCCTTGTGATTCCACTTTCTGGGCTCCTGATTCTGCTCTAGGAGTAGTCCTTTCTTGCTCTTCAAAGATAGAACATGTTTTCAGTTAATTCATTTTATCACCCTATTGGCAATGTCTCTTTTAGACCAAGATGACAGTGTTTTTTGCTGTTATAATTGTTAAGAATGTTAAGAACATTGTTAAGAATTATGGATCTCCATTGTATGTTATGAGAATTCGCTCCAGATAAGAGAGTTCTCCACAAGTTTCTCTTGGATAACCACATTCCTGGCTTCTGCTGATAAGGCCAAGGAGACCCATGAACCACATGCTTATCTCTTCAAAGAGTCCTCTGTGCGACTGAATACCCTGACCTTTTTATCCTTCTGAGCCGCTAGAAGAACATTTTCCAGCCACACCCTTGGCTGTCTCTTAAGAGCATGCTTTCCTGACAGCAAATCTCTTGATTTTTGCATCTTTTGCAATCTAGAAAGACGAGAATTTCCAAAATCAAGTCCTAGTTCCTTTCTGTTTACCAGTTAACAGTTCACTTACCTTTTTCCTCTTGATTATACTAGAAGCAGCAAGAAGAAACCAGGCTGAACCGTTCATACTTTGCTTGAAAATCTTAGTAAAGTATCCAAGTTCATCACTTAACAAGTTCTGCTTTCCACGTAACTAAAGGACACAATTCAGCTCAGCTTTCTGCCATTATATAGCAAGGACTTCCTTTTCTTTAGTTCCCAATAATGAGTTTCTCTTTTCCACCTTAGCCCTTATTAGCAGCTCCTTTAATTCTCACATTTCTACAAATGTTTTGTTTATGATGACTTAGGTATTCTCTAAGACGGTATGTTTTCTTTACCATGCCCCTTGGTCCTCACTAGGAGAGTTGTTAATATCCGTATTTCCACTAACAGTCTGTTCAAGGCAAGGTAGGCTTTTTCATTTACACTTCTCAAAATTCCTCCAGCCTCCACCTATTACCCAATTCCCAAGTCACTTCCATATTTTGAGGTATTTGTCACAGCAGCAGTTACCAAAATCTCTATCAATCAAGGTTCAACCAGAGAAGCAGAATCAGCAAGAGATATATATTGATTTATTGCAAAGAACTGACTTACATGATTGTGGAAGCTGGCGAGGTAAGTCTAAAATCCATAGGGCAGGACTTCAGGAAGGGCAGGCTGGAATTCTGTAGGGCTGAAAAGGCTGTGCATAGATGGAATTTCCTTTTCATCATACTTTTAAGGCTTCTCAACAGATTGAATCAAGCCCTCCCAGAATATCTAGGATAATCTCTCTTACTTAAAGTCAACTGATTATGGATTTTAATAACATCCACAAAATGCCTTCACAGCCACACCTAGGTTTGTGTTTGATTAAATAATTGGGGACTCCAGCCTAGACAAATCAAACATATCACAAGACTATATCATGTACCATTACTCTAACATAATTATGACTTTGTATATTTCCTTTTTTATAAATGTGCCACTATAGCTAATTATATTCATAATGTACACCACTTTGATATCTACTTATTTTATGTAACATACTATCATAGAATTTTATAATTCTATAAATAAAATTCTAATTACTGAATATTTTTCCTAGTTAAAATAGTTAATGACTGCATAACATTCAGTCCAGTTCTTATGTCATAATTAACAACTTCCTTCCAGGTTTTACCATTGAAAATTGTACCATAATTAATAATTGCATGTTAATGTTTTTTCTATAGTTTTATTTTTAAAGGCGTATGCCCCAAAATATAATTAGTTCAAAGAATATGAATACATTGATGGAAGCTATGAAGTTACCACATTATTAAATTGGAAAAGTAATAAAATCATCTTTACCTACCTTAAAAGATATAAATTATGGCAAATTTTTAATAAATTGTAAAGATCTCTATAAATGTTAATGAATTATTTTTTTATAATACATTGTGATATAAAATGGAGACTTAATCAGGACTCAGTCAGACAGTAATATTATAGGTTTTGTGGGCCACATATGGTCTCTTTGCACCCACATGACTCTGCTACTGTATTGTGAAAGCCACAGTCAATATGCAAATGCACCAATAAAACTCTATTAAAAAACAAACTGCCAGATTTGACTCATGCCTTAGTTTGCCATATTATGGTATAAATTATTGATCAGTCATTTGGTCAAAAGATCATTTGAAAATATTTGCAATATTTTGAATTAATAAATGAATGAATGAATGAATGAATGACTCTTCCAAAACCCATATAATTCTCCATTTTATCAATGTATTTTACTTTGTGAATATCATTAAAAACATTATTTATGGTTTCTGCATCATTATTACTACTGCATGTCAGAACCTTTTATAACTTGTGGTATATGAAGGAATACTTGTCTTATAAACTATGCTCAGTTTAGGAAAATACATACTCTAAAGTCTAAAAAAACATTAATTATCTTAAGCAGACATTTCTGAAAATATGACAAAAGAACACATGTTCTCCAAATTGTGCTTAATATTTGATTTATAATAGAAGTCCAGACATAAGCTTACCACTGAGTCTACCTTAAAATATCTGAAAATTCTGGGTGAGCCCATACAAAATATCAATTTTCCCAGAACTATTTCTCAGTTATGATATTTGACACTCGAAATAACACCTTTCTTCATAGGCTTAATCAGTGAAGAAACAAGTGAATAGGCAGATGGTACCACTATAGCCATGAATTCCTCTTTATTCAACATCTTTAATACTTTTTTGTCATTTGGAAAATAAACCTTAGTTTATTTCATAATATAACTATTTCTTTGAACTTAACTTTATTTTCTGCTTTAGAGAACAAACAACTCCTAGGTGTGAAATGAAAACATTATTTATTAACTAAGAGACTGGAAACTGTCAAACTGAAGGGAGAAAGGAGATTTTAACATGCTTATGGGACTCTTCAGTTGTTAATATTAAGAAAGTGCCACCTCAGGCCACTTGAGTGGCCCAGTCAGTTCAAAGTCTCACTCTTAGTTTCAGCTCAGGTCATGATCTCAGGGTCCTCAGATCGGGCCCCATGTGGGGCTCTGCACTTAGTTGAGAGCCTGCTTGAGATTCTCTCTCTCTCTCTCTCTCTCTCTCCCTCTCTGTCTGCCCCTCCCCTCACTCTCTCTCTCTCAAATAAATAAATAAGTCTTAAAAAAAAAACACAGTGCGAGGGGGGCGGAGCAAGATGGCGGAGGAGTAGGAGACCTGGATTTCGTCTGGTCTCAGGAATTCAGCTGGATAGGGATCAAACCATTCTGAACAACTACAAACCCAACAGGGGATCGAAGAAAGGAATAGCAACAACTCTCTAAACAGAAAAGCGACCACTTTCTGGAAGGTAGGACGTGCGGAGAAGTGAATCCGAGGCGATATTCGGGAGGATAGACGGCGGGGGAAGGGCCTCCGTCGGCCGCTTCTGGCAAGTGATAGAACCACGGAGCACAAAATCGGAACTTTTAAAAGCCTGCTCCGCTGAGGGACGTCACTCTGGTGGCTAAGCGGGGGGTGGAACCCTCCGGGACAGTGTGGCCTCAGGATCCTCGGGGTCACAGAAAGACCAGGGGTGCCTGAGTGTGGCAGAGCTCCCAGGTAACGGAGCAGGGAAGCCGGCTGCAGAGGCGGAGCCCAGACGCGGGCTCTCAGCTCGGGGTTGCCATTGACCGTGATCCGCGGCACAGTCGGGCCCCTGCTCCTCCAGCAGGGACCCAACAAGCGGCAGATCCGGGGAGACTCACCTTCCTCCCCCGGGAGGAGCCGCACGGGAGTGCACCGCAGGGATCTGCTGGGTTTGGAGACTCCACCCGGGGTCGGGTGCCAGAGATAGAAACGCTCGCTCACAGGCCGGGTGAGCATGGAGTGCGGCCAGAGACCGGGGAGACGGGAGTGACTGACGGCTTTTTCTGGGGGCTCACTGAGAAGTGGGGCCCCGAGTTCTCGGCTCCTCCGGGGCGGAGATTGGAGGCCGCCATTTTCACTCTTGGCCTCCAAAGCTGTACGGAAAGCTCGCAGGGAACAAAAGCCCCGGAGAGCAAACCCGAGCAGATTACTTAGTCCGGACCGGGCAAGGGCGGGGCAATTCCGCCTCCGGCAGAGACATTTGGGAACCACGGCAACAGGCCCCTCCCCAGAAGATCAGCGAGAACAGCCAGCCAAGACCAAGTTTACTGATCAATGAGAACGGCAGAACTCCAGCGCTAGGGGAATACTGTACATAGAATTCATGGCTTTTCCCCATGATTCTTTAGTCTTTCAAAGTTAATTTTTTTAACTGTCTTTTTTTCTTTTTTTCTTTTTTTTCCCTTTTTTCAACCAACATCTTATCAATCCCTTTTTTTAAAAAAAACATTTTTATTTTTCATTTTTAGAGTCATATTCTATCCCTTCATAGTAGTTACCCATATTTTTGGCTTATATATATAAGTTGGTCTCTCTTTAAAATTTTGAGATAGTTTCTTCTAACAGATTAAAATATACCCTAAATCTCTAGTATATGGTGTTTTCTATTCCCCTGCCTGAACACATCCTCTCCCTTTTTTTTTATTTTTTCTTTTTTTAAATCCTCTTCTTTCTTTTTCAAACAACTTCTTATCAATTCCTTTTATAAATTTTTTATAATTTCCTTCATTACAGTCATATTCCATCCCTTCATCATATCAACCCTTATTTTTGTACATATATAAGTTTTTCTTTCTTTAAAATATTGGGAGGCACTTTCTTCTAAAAGACCAAAATACACCCCAAATCTAGTGTGTGGCACTGATCTATATACCAGCCTGATCATATTTGATCACATTCTGTTTTTTTTTTGTTGTTGTTGTTGTTTTGTTTTGTTTCTTTTTGTTTTTATCTTTCTTTTTCTTTTTCTTTTTTTTTCTTTCTCTTTTTTCTCTCTTTCCCTTTCTTTTCCCACTGCTTCAGGTCTTTTCTGATTTGTTTAGAGTATATTTTCTGGGGACGTTGTTACTCTGCTAGCATTTTGTTCTCTCATTAATCTATTCTCCTCTGCACAAAATGACAAGATGGAAAAAATCACCTCAACAAAAAGAACAAGAGGTAGTACCGACTGCCAGGGACCTACTCAATACAGACATTAGTACGATGTCAGATCTAGAGTTCAGAATCATCACTTTAAAGATACTAGCTGGGCTTGAAAAAAATATGGAAGTTATTAGAGAAACCCTTTCTGGAGAAGTAAAAGAGCTATAATCCAACCAAGTAGAAATCAAAAAGGCTATTAATGAGGTGCAATCAAAAATGGGGGTGCTAACTGCTAGAATAAATGAGGCAGAAGAGAGAATCAGTAATATAGAAGATGAAATGATGGAAAATAAAGAAGCTGAGAAAAAGAGAGATAAACAACTACTGGATCATGAGGGCAGAATTTAAGAGATAAGCGATACCATAAGACGAAACAACATTAGAATAATTGGGATCCCAGAAGAAGAAGAAAGAGAGAGAGGGGCAGAAGGTATAATGGAGCAAATTATAGCAGAGAACTTCCCTAACTTGGGGAAGGAAACAGGCATGAAAATCCAGGAAGCACAGAGAACCCCTCTCAAAATCAATAAAAATAGGTCAACACCCCGACATCTAATAGTAAAACTTTAGAGTCTCATAGACAAAGAGAAAATCTTGAAAGCAGCTCGGGAGAAGATATCTGTAACCTACAAGGGTAGAAACATTAGATTGGCAACAGACCTATCGACAGAGACCTGGCAGGCCAGAAAGGACTGGCAGGATATATTCAGAGCACTAAATGAGAAAAATATGCAGCCAAGAATACTCTATCCAGATAGGCTGTCATTGAAAATTGAAGGAGAGATAAAAAGCTTCCAGGACAAACAAAAACTAAAGGAATTTGCAAACACGAAACCAGCCCTACAGGAAATCTTGAAAGGGGTCCTCTAAGCAAAGAGAGAGCCTAAAAGCAACATAGACCAGAAAGGAACACAAACAATATACGGTAACAGTCACCTTACAGGCAATACAATGGCACTAAATTCCTATCTTTCAATAGTTACCCTGAATGTAAATGGGCTAAATGCCCCAATCAAAAGACACAGGCTATCAGACTGGATTAAAAAACAAGACCCATCGATATGCTGTCTGCAAGAGACTCATTTTAGAACCAAAGACACCCCCAGATTGAAAGTGAGGGGGGTGGAAAACCATTTACCATGCTAATGGACACCAAAAGAAAGCTGGGGTGGAAATCCTTATATCAGACAAATTAGATTTTAAACCAAAGACTGTAATAAGAGATGAGGAAGGACATTATATCCTACTTAAAGGATCTATCCAACAAGAAGATCTAACAGTTGTAAATATCTATGCCCCTAACATGGGAGCAGCCAATTATATAAGGCAATTAATAACAAAAGCAAAGAAACACATCGACAACAATACAATAATAGTGGGGAACTTTAACACCCCCCCCTCACTGAAATGGACAGATCGTCTAAGCAAAAGATCAACAAGGAAATAAAGACCTTAAGTGACACACTGGACCAAATGGACTTCACAGACATATTCAGAATTTCCACCCCAAAGCAACAGAATACACATTCTTCTCTAGTGCCCTTGGAACATTCTCCAGAATTGATCACATCCTAGGTCATAAATCAGGTCTCAACTGGTACCAAAAGATTGGGATCATTCCCTGCCTATTTTCAGACCACAATGCTTTGAAACTAGAACTCAATCACAAGAGGAAAGTCAGAAAGAACTCCAATACATGGAGGCTAAAGAGCATCCTACTAAAGAATGAATGGGTCAACCAGGAAATTAAAGAAGAATTAAAAAAATACATGGAAACCAATGAAAATGAAAACACAACTGTTCAAAATCTTTGGGATGCAGCAAAGGCAGTCCTAAGAGGAAAGTATATAGCAATACAAGCCTTTCTCAAGAAACAAGAAAGGTCTCAAGGACCCAACCTAACCCTACACCTAAAGGAGCTGGAGAAAGAACAGCAAATAAAGCCTAAACCCAGCAGGAGAAGAGAAATCATAAAGATCAGAGCAGAAATCAATGAAATAGAAACTAAAAGAACAGTAGAACAGATCAACGAAACTAGGAGCTGGTTCTTTGAAAGAATTAACAAGATTGATAAACCCCTGGCCAGACTTATCAAAAAGAGAAGAGAAATGACCCAAATAAACAAAATCATGAATGAAAGAGGAGAGATCACAACCAACACCAAAGAAATACAAACAATTATAAGAACATATTATGAGCAACTCTATGCCAGCAAATTAGATAACCTGGAAGAAATGGATGCATTCCTAGAGATGTATCAACCACCAAAACTGAACCAGGAAGAAATAGAAAACCTGAACAGACCTATAACCACTAAGGAAATTGAAGCAGTCATCAAAAAACTCCCAAAAAACAAAAGCCCAGGGCCAGATGGCTTCCCAGGGGAATTCTACCAAACATTTCCAGAAGAATTAATACCTATTCTTCTGAAACTGTTCCAAAAAATAGAAATGGAAGGAAAACTTCCAAACTCATTTTATGAGGCCAGCATTACCTTGATCCCAAAACCAGACAAAGACCCCATCAAAAAGGAGAATTACAGACCAATATCCCTGATGAACATGGATGCAAAAATTCTCACCAAAATACTAGCCAATAGGATCCAACAGTACATTAAAAGGATTATTTACCACGACCAAGTGGGATTTATCCCTGGGCTGCAAGGTTAGTTCAACATCTGCAAATCAATCAGTGTGATACAATACATTAACAAAAGAAAGAACAAGAATCATATGATCCTCTCAATAGATGCAGAAAAAGCTTTTGACAAAGTACAGCATCCTTTCTTGATAAAAACTCTTCAGAGTATAGGGATCGAGGGTACATACCTCAATATCATAAGAGCCATCCATCTATGAAAAACCTGCAGCGAATATCATTCTCAATGGGGAAAAACTGAGAGCTTTCCCCCTAAGGTCAGGAACGCGGCAGGGATGTCCACTATCACCACTGCTATTCAACATAATATTGGAAGTCCTAGCCACAGCAGTCAGACAACAGAAAGAAATCAAAGGCATCCAAATTGGCAAAGAAGAAGTCAAACTCTCACTCTTTGCAGATGATATGATACTTTATGTGGAAAACCCAAAAGACTCCACCCCAAAACTGCTAGAACTCATACAGGAATTCAGTAAAGTGGCAGGATATAAAATCACTGCACAGAAGTCAGTGGCATTCCTATACACCAACAACAAGACAGAAGAAAGAGAAATTAAGGAGTCGATCCTATTTACAATTGTACCCAAAACCATAAGATACCTAGGAATAAGTCTAACCAAAGAGACAAAGGATCTTTACTCAGAAAACTATAAAATACTCATGAAAGAAATTGAGGAAGACACAAAGAAATGGAAAAACGTTCCATGCTCATGGATTGGAAGAACAAATATTGTGAAGATGTCAATGCTACCTAGAGCAATCTACACATTCAATGCAATCTCCATCAAAATACCATCCACTTTTTTCAAAGAAATGGAACAAATAATGCTAAAATTTGTATGGAACCAGAAAGACCCCGAATAGCCAGAGGAATGTTGAAAAAGAAAAGCAAAGCCAGCGGCATCACAATTCCGGACTTCCAGCTCCATTACAAAGCTGTCATCATCAAGACAGCATGGTACTGGCACAAAAACAGACACATAGATCAATGGAACAGAATAGAGAGCCCAGAAATGGACCCTCAACTCTATGGTCAACTCATCTTTGACAAAGCAGGAAAGAATGTCCAATGGAACAAAGTCTCTTCAACAAATGGTGTTGGGAAAATTGGATAGCCACATGCAGAAGAATGAAACTGGACCATTTCCTTACACCACACACAAAAATAGACTCCAAATGGTTGAAAGACCTCAATGTGAGACAGGAGTCCATCAAAATCCTAAAGGAGAACACAGGCAGCAACCTCTTTGACCTCAGCCGCAGCAACTTCTTCCTAGAAACATCGCCAAAGGCAAGGGAAGCAAGGGCAAAAATGAACTATTCGGACTTCATCAAGATAAAAAGCTTTTGCAAAAAGAGAAGAGAACCAACAAAACCAAAGTCAACAAAACCAAAAGACAACCGACAGAATGGGAGAAGATATTTGCAAATGACATATCAGATAAAGGGCTAGTATCCAAAATCTATAAAGAACTCATCAAACTCAACACCCAAAGAACAAAGAATCCAAGCAAGAAATGGGCAGAAGACATGAACAGACATTTTTCCAAAGAAGACATCCAAATGGCCAACAGACACATGAAAAAGTGCTCAATATCGCTCGGCATCAGGGAAGTCCAAATCAAAACCTCAATGAGATACCACCTCACACCAGTCAGAATAGCTAAAATTAGTAAGTCAGGAAACGATAGATGTTGGCAGGGATGCGGAGAAAGGGGAACCCTCCTACACTGTTGGTGGGAATGCAAGCTGGTCCAGCCACTCTGGAAAACTGTATGGAGGTTCCTCAAAAAGTTGAAAATAGAGATACCATATGATCCAGCAATTGCACTACTGGGTATTTACCCCAAAGATACAAAAGTAGGGATCCGAAGGGGTACGTGCACCCCGATGTTTATAGCAGCAATGTCCACAATAGCCAAACTGTGGAAAGAGCCAAGATGTCCATTGACAGATGAATGGATAAAGAAGATGTGGTATATATATACAATGGAATATTATGCAGCCATCAAAAGGAATGAGATCTTGCCATTTGCAATGACGTGGATGGAACTGGAGGGTATTATGTTGAGTGAAATAAGTCAAACAGAGAAAGACATGTATCATATGATCTCACTGATATGAGGAATTCTTAATTGTAGGAAACAAACTGAGGGTTGCTGGAGTGGGATGTGGGGTGGGAGGGATGGGGTGACTGGGTGATAGACACTGGGGAGGGTATGTGCTCTGGTAAGCGCTGTGAATTGTGCAAGACTGTTGAATCTCAGATCTGTACCTCTGAAACAAATAATGCAATATATGTTAAGAAAAAAAAAAGAAGAAGAAGAAGGTAGTGGGAGGGGAAGAATGAAGCGGGGGAAATCGGAGGGGTAGACGAACCATGAGAGACGATGGACTCTGAAAAACAAACAGGGTTCTAGAGGGGAGGGGGTGGGAGGATGGGTTAGCCTGGTGGTGGGTATTGAGGAGGGCACATTCTGCATGGAGCACTGGGTGTTATGCACAAACAATGAATCATGGAACACTTCATCTAAAACTAATGATGTAATGTATGGGGATTAACATAAGAATTAAAAAAAACAAAAACAAAAAACACAGTGCCATGTCATCATTCCATTAATTGGGGAGGAACTATGCTGGAAGAGCAGGGATATATGAACCCTGCATTTTGGAACATGAACCTTGATCCAAATAAGTCCCTGATATTATAATGTTTGAGTCCACAATGTGACATATCAATAAATCATGCATCAAGAGACAAAAATCAAAGAATTTTTTAAAAACTTATTTTAAAATTTTTTTATTAATTTTCACAGACATCTTCTGTAGTTGTAAAGTACCTTGAAATCATCAACTGTTAAATATGCGGTGACTGGAAGTTCTGTTAGCTTTCTCCCACATTCATGAAACCTATCAGGAGAGGAAACAATTTTCTCTATTTTCATTTTTAGGAGCCTCCCTTCATTTTCTCTTAAGACCTTCTTTCTCACTATTCTTGATCCAAATTAATGTAATCAGAAGTCCAGTTTCACATGAAAAAAAGTACTTCTATTTACCACTAACTCTTCTCTTAATATTCATGCAATTGGGATTCCAATTCTGTTTATTTAGCCTGAGAAATGATTCTCAGTTCAGGCTTCTCCTCTCCTTATCATGCCAGTTCTTTAAGGCATTGACAATAAAATAGTTATTATAATTGTATTACAATTACAATAAGGCAAAGACAATAAAATAGTTATTATAATTGTATTACATATGTTCAAACTCATCATCATTTTCATAGGCCAGGGTTTCTCAATCTCAGCACTATTGACATTTTGAGCTGTATAACTCTTTTATCAAATCAGGAGGAGCTGCCTTGTGTATGATGTTCAGCAGCATCATAGGCCTCTATCAACCAGATGCCAGAAGTCCTCTACCTCCACTACCATCATCCAGTAGTGAAAATAAAGAATGTCCTAGATATACCAAATATATACCTTGCAGGCCAAAATCACCTGTAATTGAGAACCACTGTCCAAAAGTAGACACTGATCTGGCCCTGCATAACAAAGCTTATAAGCAAGACCCAAAAGAGCTAAATTATTTCCAAGAACAAAGCACAAGAATATTTATAAAAATATAAACACAGACAGCACTCAAAGTAAAAATGACAATGTCTGGAATCTAATAAAAAATTTCCAGACATTCAAAGAAACTGAAAAATAGAACCCATTATGACATGAAAAATTAATTAATTGAAACATACCTTGAAATGATACAGGTCACAGAATTAATAGACAAAGACAATAAAATAGTTATTATAATTGTATTACATATGTTCAAAAAGCTATAGGAAATATGGGATATATAAGTAGAAACGTGAGAAAAGACTCAAACTTCTAGAGATAAAAATCAAAATGTTTGCAACAAGAATACATTAAACAGGATTAATAGATAAGAAATTGCAGAAGAAAAAACAATGTTGAACTTAAACATATAGCAACAGAAACAAACCAAAATAAAACACAGAAAGAAAAAAAATCTAGAAAAAAATATTGGACAGAGATTTAGAGAACTCAATATAGTCAAATATATGTGCAATTAGAGTTCCTGAAAGAGAGGAATGAATAGAGAAAAGAACAAAAATCCTTAAAGAAACAAAGGCCAAACATTTTCCAAACTTGATGAAAGGTATAAATCTACAGAATCAAGATGCTCAAGGAACCCCTAGCATGGGAAACAGAAGAGAACTACACTATGGTATATCGTAATCAAATTAATTTTAAAAAGTGATGAATAAAAATATTAAAAGCAGCCATAAGAAAAAGACATATAACATAAAGAGCAACAAAGATTAAGTTGGCAGTGCTGCCAACTTTTTCATTGTAAGCACAGCAAGTGAAACTTACAGAGAAACACCATTTTTACAGTATTTTTAACCCTTTTGAAAAACAAAAGAAAAGTAAGCTTTTCTAGATTTTATCACCAGTAGACCTGCAATCCGATATATTTTAAAGAAAACTCTTCAGACAGAAGGAAAATAAGGATAGAAATAAGGAATATCAGAAATGGCAACCATCTCTATAATTGAGACTTTTTTTCTTACTATACTTAAATCTTAATAAATGATTATTAACTATTCAAAGGAAAAATAACAAAAATGCATTGTGATATATATAACGTATATAGAAGTAAAATACATGACAAAAAACAGTACAGACGTCAAGGGGGCAAAAATGAAACTGTACTGTCATAAGTTTCTTATAATCTATGTGAATTGATATAACATCAAATGAAGACAGAATGTAAAAATGAAACAAGTATACTACAAATTCTAAGGCAAATACTAATATAACAACAAAGAGTGATATCTAATAAGCTAGCAAAGGGGATGAAATAGAACCATGAACATATCAAATTATATAAAAAATAGGAAATAAAAGAAAGTAAACAAAGAACAGATGGGATACACAGAAAACCAGTACTCAGATGAAAGATTTAATTGCAACTATATGATTAGTAACAGTAAATATAAATGATCTAAATACTCCCATTAAAAGTCAGACTGTCAAGTTAAATTTAAAAAGAAAGACCAAGTTATATATTGCACATAAAACTCCTTTAAATATAAAAACAAATACATTATAAGTAAAAGCATGGAAAAACATATATTCTACTAACTAATCAAAGTAAAGCTGGAGTGGCTAAATTAATATTGGAAATGGAGATTCAGAGAAAAAACATTACTAGGAATAAACTAGGTTATTTCATAACAAGAGGTCAATTCTTCAAGAGGACATAATAATTATGTTTATATACTAATAACACAGTTACAAAATTTCTGAATCAGGGGCACCTGGGTGACTCAGTTGGTTAAGCGTCTGCCTTTAGCTCAGGTCATGATCCCAGGGTCCTGGGATCGAGCCCTGCATCAGGCTCCCTGTTCGGCGGGAAGCCTGCTTCTCCCTCTCCCACTCCCCCTGCTTGTGTTCCCTCTCTCGCTGTCTTTCTCTCTCTGTGTGTCAATTAAATAAATAAAATCTTTAAAGAAAAATTCCTGGGGCGCCTGGGTGGCTCAGTCGTTAGCGTCTGCCTTCGGCTCAGGTCATGATCCCAGGGTCCTGGGATCGAGCCCCGCATCGGGCTCCTGCTCAGTGGGGAGCCTGCTTCTCCCTCTCCCACTCCCCCTGCCTGTGTTCCCTCTCTCGCTGTGTCTCTCTCTGTCAAATAAATAAATAAAATCTTAAAAAAAAAAAAAAAAAAGAAAGAAAAATTCCCGAATCAAAAGCTGATTGAACTGCAAGGAGAAACAGAAAAATCCGCAATTACAGGTACATATGTCAACATCCCTTTCATAAAAATTGATAGAACACATAGAAAATAAGTAAATAAAAAATAAAGTGCACATAAAACATTTAATGATACCGCTCATATTGTGAGTTATAAAACAAATCTCAATAAATATAAAAGGATCCACGTTATACAAAGTATACTATATGACCACAATGCAAATAAATGAGATAATAGTAACAGAAATATACGAGGAAAAATGCCTAATTTTGCAAACCAAATAACAATGTATACATTCAATCCAGTGCAAAGGGGAAAGAAAAGAAAAGTATTCAAGCTATAAAGGAAGAACTAAATTTGTCTTTTTTTTTTTAAAGACTTCATTTATTTATTCATCAGGGTCGGGGAGAGAGAGCACAAGCAGGGGGAGTGGCAAGCAGAAGTACAAGCAGGCTCCCCGCTGAGCAAGGAGCCCAATGTGGGACTTGATCCCAGGACCCTGGGATCATGACCTGAGCCGAAGGTAGACGCTCAACTGACTGAGCCACCCAGGCATCCCCTAAATTTGTCATTATTTGCAGTCAACATGATTGCCTATGTACAAAAGCATAAAGAATCTCTAAAAAATCTTCTAGATATAATAACTGAGTTAATCAGGGTGGGAGGATATATGGTCAATAGACAAAAATAATTTGTACTTCAGCAGAATAGCAAAGAACAATTAGAAATGGACATTGTAAAAAAATTTAAATTATAACACGAAATATATGAAATGCTTAGAAAGAAATATGACCAAACATGACAAGACTATATACTAAAATTGACAAAACTTGTTAAGAGAATTTCTAAAAAATATAAATAAATGGAAACTTATACTATGCTCATAGATCAGAAAATTCAACACTTTTAGGTAACATTTATCTTATTGATCAATTCATCATATCAATGCAATCCCATTCATAACATCAGCAGATTTCTTACAGAAATTGACAAACTGATTTTTTTTTAAGATTTTATTTATTTATTTGACAGAGAGAGACACAGTGAGAGAGGGAACACCAGCAGTGGGAGTGTGAGAGGGAGAAACAGGTCCCCCACGGAGCAGGGAGCCCCAAGGTGGGACTCAATCCCAGGACCCCAGGACTATGACCTAAGCCGAAGGCAGATGCTTAACGACTGAGCCACCCAGGAGCCCCCAAACTGATTCTAAAATTCATATGAAAATGCAAAAGACTGAAGAGACAACTCTGAAAGAGAAGAATAAAGTTGGAGGAGTTTCACTATCCAATGTTGAGTTAGTATAATGCCATATAATCAAGAAAATGTGCATAAAGGCAGACAAACAGATCAATGAAGCAGAATAGAGAGTTCAGAAATAGACACATCTATAGATAGCAAAGGTTTTCTACATAGTCTTTTCAGCAAATTTTGCTGGAACACTTAGCTATCTATATC
This sequence comes from Mirounga leonina, assembly GCF_011800145.1. Taxonomy (NCBI): domain Eukaryota; kingdom Metazoa; phylum Chordata; class Mammalia; order Carnivora; family Phocidae; genus Mirounga; species Mirounga leonina. The sequence continues at coordinate 25,441,543 of NW_023270415.1, read as the reverse complement.
AAAAAATTGTTTTATTTTTGTGTTTTAACAAAAAACAACTTTGATCCATGCCTTGAACCATATAGAAACATTAATTCAAAACATACCAGTGATTTAAATGTAAAACCTAAAAATTTAACGATTTCTCAAAGTGCAAAAATTAAAAATAACTCCAATTTTTTTAATGTACAAATTTTTTTTTGTTTGTTTCAAGTTTTTATTTAAGTTCCAATTGGTTAACATAGTGTAGTATTAGTTTCAGGAGTGGAATTTAGTGATTCATCACTTAATTTTAACACCCAATGCTCATCATAATGAGTGCCCTCCTTAATACCCATCACCCATTTAACTCATCCCTTCACCCACCTCCTAGTTTATTCTGTATAGTTAAGAGTCTGTTTTATGGTTTGCCTCTCTCTTTTTCTTCCCCTACATTCATCTGTTAGTTTGTTCTCTATAGTTGAGTTTGTTTTATGGTTTGCCTCTCTCTTTTTCTTCCCCTACATTCATCTCTTCTGTTTCTTAAATTCCACATATGAGTGAAGTCATATGGTATTTGTATTTCTCTGACTGACTTATTTCACTTAGCATAACAGACTCTAACTCCGTCCATGTTGTTGCAAATGGCAAGATTTCATTCTTCTTTATGGTGAGTAATATTCCAGTGTATGTGTGTGTGAGTGTGTGTGTGTGTGTGTATACATATACCATATCTTCTTTATCCATTCATCAGTCTATGGACATGTTGGGTCTTTCCGTAATTTGGTTACTGTTGATAATGCTGCTATAAACATCAGGGTGCATGTTTCCCTTCGATTCAATTATTTTTGTATCCTTTGGGAAATATCTAGTAGTGCAATTGCTGGGTCATAGGGTAGTTCGAATTTTAACTTTTTGAGGAACCTCCATACTGTTTTCCAGAAACTGGCTGTACCAGTTTGCTTTCCCACCAACAGTGCAAGAGGGTTCCCCTTTCTCTACATCCTCACCAAACACCTTGTTTCTTGTGTTGTTGATTTTAGCCATTCTAAGAGGTGTGGGGTGATATCTAATTGTAGTTTGGATTTGCATTTCCCTGATAATGAGTGATGTTGAGCATCTTTTCATGTATCTGTTAGCCATCTGTATGTCATCTTTGGAAGAATGTCTATGCATGACTTCTGCCCATTTCTTAACTGGATTATTTGGTTTGGGGTGTTGAGTTTGATAAGTTCTTTATATATTTTTGACACTAACCCTTTATCAAATATGTCATTTGCAAATATCCTCTCCCATTCCATAGGGTGTCTTTTAGTTTTGTTGATTGTTTCCTTCACTGTGCAGAAGATTTTATCTTGATGAAGTCCCAATAGTTCATAGAATTTATCCATTTCTTCCAGATTGTCTAATTTGTTGGCATATAATTTTTCATAATATTCTTATAGATTTTGTATTTCTGTGGTGTTGGTTGTGATCCCTCTTCTCTCATTTGTGATTTTATTTGGGTCCTTCCTCTTTTCTTTTTGAGAAGTCTGGCTCGGGGTTTATTAATTTTTTTTTTAAGATTTCATTTATTTATTGGACAGAGAGAGAGAGAGAACAAGTAGGCAGAGAGGCAGGCAGAGGCAGAGGGAGAAGCAGGCTCCCCGCCTAGCAGGGAGCCCGATGTGGGGCTCGATCCCAGGACCCTGGGATCATGACCTGAGCCGAAGGCAGCGGCCTAACCGACTGAGCCACCCAGGGGCCCCCAGGGTTTATTAATTTTATTAATCCTTTCAAAGAATCAGCTTCTGGTTTCATTGATCTGTTCTACTGTTTTTGTTTGTCTGTTCCTGTATCATTTACTTCTGCTCTAATCTTTATTATTTCCATTCTTTGGCTGGATATAGGCTTCATTTGTTTTTCTAGCTCCTTTAGGGGTAAGGTTAGATTGCATATTTGAGATTTTTCTTGCTTCTTGAGGTAGGTTTGTATTGCTACATACTTCCCTCTTATGACTGCTTTTTCTGCATCCCAAAGGTTTTGGACTGTTGTGTTTTCATTATCATTCTTTTCCATGTATTTTTTTTATTTCTTCTTTAATCTCCTGGTTGACCATTCATTCTTTAGTAGGATGTTCTTTAACTTCCATGTATTTGTGGTCTTTCCAGGTTTTTTTTGTGGTTGACCTCAAGATTCAGAGTGTTATGGTCAGAAAATATGCATGGTATGATCTCAATATTTTTGTACCAGTGAGGCCTGATTTGTGACCTACTATGTGATCTATTCTGGACAGCATCCCAGGTTCACTTGAAAAGAATGTGTATTCTCCTGCTTTAGGATGAAATGTTTTGAATATATCTGTTAAGTCCATCTGATCCAGTGTGCCATTTAAAGCCACTGTTATCTTGTAGATTTTCTGCTTAGATGATCTGTCCATTGGTGTAAGTGGGGTATTAAAGTTCCCTACTATTACTGTATTCTTATCAATAAGTTCCTTTATGTTTGTTATTAATTATTTTATATATTTTGGTGCTCCTGAGTTGGGGCATAAATATTTATAATTGTTGGATCTTCTTGTTGGATAGACCCCCTTCTTCATCTCTTGTTACAGTCTTTGGTTTAAAATCTAGTTTGGGGGCGCCTGGGTGGCTCAGTCGTTAAGTGTCTGCCTTCGGCTCAGGTCGTGATCCCAGGGTCCTGGGATTGAGCCCCACATCGGGCTCCCTGCTCCGCGGGAAGCCTGCTTCTCCCTCTCCCATTCCCCCTGCCTGTATTCCCTCTCTCGCTGTGTCTCTCTCTGTCGAGTGAATAAATAAAATCTTTAAAAAAAATAAAAAATAAATAAAATAAATAAAAAATAAATAAAATCTAGTTTATCTAAGTATGGCTAGTCTAGCTTTCTTTTAATGTCCATAAGCATGATAAATGGTTCTCCATTCTCTCACTTTCAATCTTCAGGTGTCTTTAGGTCTAAAATGAGATTTCTGTAGGAGGCATATAGATAGGTCTTATTTTTTTATCCATTCTGACACCCTATGTCTTTTGACTGGAGCATTTAGTTCATTTACTTTCAGAGTAATTATTTATTAATTAAATTTAGTGCCATTTTATTACTTGTTTTGTCATTATTTTTGGAGATTTTCTCTGTTCCTTTCTAGTTTTTGTTGCTTTTGGTCTTTCTTTCCCACTCAAAGAGTCTCCTTTAATATTTCTTGCAAGGCTGGTTTAGTGGTCACAAACGCCTTTAGTTTTTGTTTATCTGGGAAACTCTTTATCTTTCCTTCTATTCTGAATGACAGCCTTGCTGGATAGACGATTCTTGGCTGCATATTTTCCCCATTCAGCACGTGGAACATATCATGCCATTCTCTTCTGGCCTGCCAAATTTCTCTGTAGAGGTCTGTTGCTAATCTTATTTGTCTTCCCTTGTAAATTAGCGACTTCTTTTATCTTGCTGCTTTTAGGATTTTTTCTTTATCTCTCTGTTTTGCAAATTTCCTACAATATGTCTTGGTGTTGGCCTGCTTTTGTTGATTTTGATGGGAGTTCTCTGTGCCTCCTGAATTTGGATGTCTGTTTCCTTCCCCAGATTAGGTAAATATTCAGCTATAATTTCCTCAAATAAACCTTCTGTCCCCTTTCCCCTCTCTTCTTCCTGGGACTCCTGTGATATGTTATTGTGCTTTATGGAGTCACCGAGTTCCCTAAGTCTACATTCATGATCTAATATCTTTCTTTCCCTCTTCTTTGCACTTCATTATTTTCCATAATTTTGTCTTTTATATCACTTATTCATTCCTCTGCTTCTACCATCCTTATGGTCATTACATTCAGTCAGTTTTGAATCTTGGTTATTGCATTTTTCATTTCAGCATGACTAATATTTACATCTTTTATCTCTGTGGTAAGGGACTCCCTGATGTCTTCTATGCTTTCCTCAAGCTCAATGAGTATCCTTATGACTGTTGCTTTAAATTCTGTATCAGGCTTATTACTTATATCTGTTTCAGTTAGATCCCTGGCCATGACCTTTTCTTGTTCTTTCTTTTGGGATGAATTCCTCCATATTGTCATGTCATCTACGTCTCTGTCTTCTTTTTTGTGTTAGAAAAGCCTGTTATGTTTCCTGCTCCTGAGAGTAATGTTTTTATATAGAAGAGGTCATATACTGTCCAGGGCCTTGTGATTCAGGAAATGTCTGTGTGTGTGCTGTGTGCACTCTGCTGCTATGTTTTACCAGCTATTTCCTCAGGTCAGTCTTCTGCAGAGTTCCTCCTTGTGGCAGTGGGGAGTGTTTGGACCTTGGCCAGAGTGTGGTGAGTTTTAACTAAGTGTGATCTTGTCTGCTTGTTAAAAGAGACCTCATGCTACTTCCAATAGAGCTGAAGCTTTGCAGAACTCTATGGTCAGTAGATGTGGTGCATGCAGGGAGGTTTGTTCTGCTCTTCTAGAGGAGGGGCCTGCTGCTCTGGTTGTCAGGCCCACTTGTGCGAGAAAAGCAGCACCTACAGAGTGCAGTGGGGTGGGCCTGGTATAAGCAGCTTAGCCCGCCGCTGTTGGCGCTGTGCTGATACTGAAGTTAGTGTATGTTGAGGTTGGGGGGGCAGAGGGGAGATAGAAATAGTGCCAGCCTCCTTCCTGGGCCTTGGAGAGAGGAGTTTGCACCTGCTGGGGAAGCCCTCCCAGCAGAGTGAACAATCTCCCCTCATGTGTCCCATGTGTCCCTCGGATCCTTGCCTCCACCTGTCTTATTTGGGCTGCCTGCCCACCTGGCACTGCACTGCACCTGTGTTCTATTCAAGGTAGGCTGGCTGAGTTTTAAAACTTTAGGGACCTGGTGTGGTGTGGACCCACACTGGTCCTCTGGGAGTTTCACCGCATTGGAACTGATGCAGCTTTGTCCCAGAAGGGCATATGCACCAAAGTGCAGGGGTGGGGATTTTGGAGTAAAGCACAATAAAGAGCTGATGTCCAAGTAAACCACCATCAGCAGGTGTCTCTGTGCCTATGCTGAGGGACAGCAGAGGGTAATGGCACCCATTAGCTCTTTTGTTCCCGGAGAGGCAATGCCACCTCTCCCAGATACACTCCAAGAAGGAGGAATCGTCTCTCCCAGTGCATCCCAGGGGATCCTCAGACTGCACAATCTGCCACCAGGCTATCTGCCTCCTTCTCCATAGGCACACTGCAATGCACTCAGGGCTCCACATCAGCCACACCATGGACCTCTAAAACTCTAGTCTTTGATGGGGTACCTGGGTGGCTCAGTTGGTTAAGCGGCACCTGGGTGGCGCAGTCGGCTAAGCAGCTGCCTTCAGCTCAGGTCATGATCCCAGCATCCTGGCATCAAGCCCTGCATCGGGCTCCTGCTCAGCAAGGAGCCTGCTTCTCCCCCACCTGTGCTCTTTCTCTGTCAAATAAATAAATAACATCTTAAAAGAAAAAAGAAAACGTCTAGTTTTTGAGTCCTGCTGGTTGTAAAACCTCACAAAAATCAGCCCCTCGTTTTCCCAGTCAGTGATTTTGGGGAAGTGTTTTCCTTGCGCGATCCCCTATGTGCTCCTTTCTCTCACTTTCTCCCTCTCTTCATGACCAGGGCTCCCTCCTCTCCACAGCACCTGAGATCCGTTTCTCTCCCAAACCACACCTCTGCATCTCCTACTTTCCACAATGTGGCCTCTCCCTTTAGTTGTGTGGTGGCTGTTTTTTGTTTTTTGTTTTATCTGTCAACCCTCTGATTGATTTCTTGGGTATTCAGAATGACTTGATATTTATCTAGCTATGTTTGAGGGATGGCTAGGGTCCTCCTACTACTCTGTCATCTTAGCTCCTCCCAAACATACAAATTATTTCAACAGAGAATTCACCAAAGTATATCAAAGCATTGAAAAGTTGAAAAGATGCTCAACAGTATTAGCTGAGCAAAGGAAAAGATGTCAACATCATTAGTCATTACATAAAACACAAATTAAACCCTCAGTATGATACTACACATTACCACCCATATTTAAAACAGGTTTTCTAAACAGAGTTCTAGAGGGGAGGGGGGTGGGAGGATGGGTTAGCCTGGTGGTGGGTAGTGAGGAGGGCACATTCTGCATGGAGCACTGGGTGTTATGCACAAACAATGAATCACAGAACACTTCATCTAAAACTAATGATGTAGTGTATGGGGATTAACATAAGAATAAAAAAAATAAATATAAAAAAATAAAAATAAAATAAAACAGGTTTTCTTAATCTAGGCACCACTGACATTTTGGTCAGGATAAGTCTTTGTTGTTGGAGGCTGTGTTTTGCATTGCAGGGTTCAGCAGCAGCCTTGGCCTCCAGGCATCAGCAGCGCACTCCCCCTCCAACATTGGCCAGTCACTGACAAATGCTTCCTGGGGACAAAATCACCCCAGATGAGAACCACTGACCTATACTACTTCCAAAATGTTCTCACTGTTAGTAGTCTTGCCTCACTTCCCCCTGCCCTATACAACCACCCAACTTATCCTCTAAAAACCAATCTGATTATATGAATCTGTCCTTTTAAAGACTTCTGGTACTTAACTGCCTTTTAGGCACAAGTCCTATATTTTTTGCCTCTTTGCTTGTTTACTTATATATCTTCTTCACCTTCCTTTTCCATGACTTCTCATATATAGACTCTGGGTTATAATAAGTGAGAGCTCCTTGCTGAGTATGTGCATCCTTTTGTGCTTTTGCAGGTCAGAGCATTTGGGCATAGTGCTTCTTCCCCACAGAATACTGTCCTGTCACTATATTCATTCTCATTGGGAAGAAATCTCTGCCTGAAATCCTGCATTACTTAGAGTACATCTCTGTGAAAACCTTACTCCTTACTACAAAGCAGTATTATATTCAGGTTCTCAGAGTGCAACTACCAGAATATAGGTGAGAAAGAAAAGAAAGCTTTATTTGTTGTTAGCATGAGGGTCTATCTGAAAGTGGGAGTGTATGTGCTCTCTGGCAGTGAGCAAAGGTTTATGTGTTACCTGCACATAAGGGGGGTGCTAAGATTAGTTCATTGTTCCCAGTAATCAGTTAAAAGATGTCCTCAGAGAATAAGCAAGTCCAGGAAAAATACATTGGGTGGTCTTGGACTTTTCAAAAACACAGCAATTTAGGCCCTAGGCTTGCAATTCTTTGTTACATAAGAGTTGTAGAAATTTGTTAAATCTAAGTTATTAGCTTCATATGATGGGTTTCCATAGCACATATTTTTAATATAATAGTTTTTTTCATACATTCTTATCTCCCCAATTCAGTTATGAATTCCTCAAAAGCAAAGCCAGGGTCCAATTTGTTTGTTTTATCCTTATTGTAGCACTGACCATGTATGGCTGTATTGTGCATGCTGCTCAAAGACACTCAGGCAAGATGGTCACTGGTGGCTGAAACCCAATGTGTGTGCCCTACTGAAGAGCTGCTACCACTAGAGAAGGGAAGCCTTCTCTGAACTGTAAAAAGGCACCAATGAGCTAATCGTGATGCTGCTCTATGTCTAGTGTAGCTCATAACAGTTACTTAGTTAAAGCTTGTTTAAATTCAGATTCCTCTCTCGGACAAATGAAAGATTCAGGGCTATGTCCAGGCCAGCCATCTCAGAACATCATGCCTTAAAGTGGCAGGTATAAAACAGATATAAAAATGAGGATTGATACGTAAGGTCAGGCATGGAGAGAGTGGTTCAGAAGGGTAAACTGGATGAAAAGTCAGGAAACATTACAGAGATACTGACGTACAGAGAGGTGACACTGATGATGGTAGTAATAGTCTAAATTAATTTTCTTCTGTTGAATTTTCACCTTTAATAAAGTGAAGAGAAATAAACAACTGACCTCAAAGACTTAATATAAAGTACTTTAATAGCTATTTACGTAAGAACACAGTGACATTAATTAATGAAAAGCAATGTGCAAAAAGAAATTAAAAAAACACTTTTTAGTTAAAGAGATGAATAATATAAAGATAACATAGATGTGAAAAATTTCATTTAACTCTAAACTTTAAAAAGGGAATAATACAGGTTTAGACCAAATGTTTTGGCAAAGCTAAAATTTTAGTGAAATCTGATAATGGCCAAGTATTTTATGCTTTTGCAAAGTCAATTGGCTAAGAATCAAAACAAATTTTCACTTGGAAATTGCAGTCTTTATAGTGAGGCTACCTCTTACCAAACATCATTTAATTCATTGAATACAGTTCCATAAACTTGAAAAGTCTAATAAAGATTTTGACAACTCTGGGAACAGTGAGGAAATACTGGGTCATCCAAACCCTAGAAAGGATTATTCTTGATTTTACCTTTTTTAAAAAACAGTATCATATGGGGTTTTCTAAAAAATAATTGTTGCATAGAGAATGTCAGATTATATTCCATGAATCCTAGATTATATCCCAGGTAGGCTATATTTGGGGTAGACATGAGTACATATTATTTTCATGTTTGATAATAAGAACAGCCACCAGATATCTTGTCACTTGTGTGTCAAAGAGGGTCCTACCAAGAAATAAATGTCACACATACATTTGAGGAAATGTTTTTTAAAAAAAATGGGTAGGTTTTAGGGAAAACACAAGGGATAGTTTGTATCGATCAGCAGCTATTTCAATACATTATCTCAGGTTTTTGTGAATCTGAATTACATGGAAACTTCAGCATTCAGGTACATGTATGCCTTGCTTCTGAGAGCCTATCACTGGTGGTCTCAGAGCCAGGAGAAATTGCCTTACATGTAGAATTTCCCTGCCAACATAAAAAAAAAAATGTTACATTCTTCCAACTTAACAAAGAAAATGACACAAGGTATCTATCACAAGAACTACTTCAATGTTGTATGTCCAATGCATGGTGAGTCCTGCTAATATCATTGAATAGTTTTTCCCTAGGGCTTCTTTTTAGTTGGCTATGAGATTTTAAAACTCTGAAGAGATATATTGTACATTGTTTATGATACCAGCCCCAATAAGTACTGACAGCCTCATCATGTGGACTTTTAGTTCCAAATGGTTCTATCCCAAAACTTCTTAGTTTCTTCTACAAAGGCAAACATGAGCTGCTATACTACTTATCACAACAGTCATATATTATGTACTTTAAATAGTTTTTGTAGGCCATAAATTAAAACAAGATGCCTAAAGTTTGAATAAAGTTGTACATGTGCAGTACCATATGGTAAAATGCACTCAGGATGGATTTCTCAAACTTGGACCATGTGTTCTGCATTATCCAGTAAGGACCATTCTCTCCCATAACGCTCGCGTATAGAAACTCTAAAAGGACACTGTCATTGGCATCACTGGGTGTTAGAATGCATATACCTTTACTTAAGGTGGTCTTTAACTTGACGTCATATTATCATGCAGTCTCTTGAAGTTACTTTGTGGTGAATCTCAGCATTGCTGACTCAGAAGTGTTCAAAGATGGGATAATGAAAAACACCAATTTTTAGTCACAAGACTTAGTCATAATAGATTTCTTAAGAGAGATCAAAATTAATGATTTTACCAATAGCATGTATCCATTCACTTATGTCATTTCTCGAGTGTAATTCGGATCCCAGCTTTCAGTGGCCCAATTATATAAAGTTTCATGTAATATTTAAAGACTAAGTTCAACTATGCCTTTCCTTAAGTAAGTAATGGATTGAAATGCCATGTCACTAAATACCTTCCTTTTCTTTATTGATCATATTCTGCCAAATACCTTTACAAAGATACTCCAAATTTGAAGACTGCCATGAATATAATAATAGCATTTAGATAAATTATTATATATATGTATGTATTTACGTTATTTTCATTTATTTCATCTTACACTGAGAATTCCCTGCATTATTTGCCATCAGTTTGCTACAGGTCTCTGATCACTCAAAGAGAATGATTTAATTACTCATGCAGACATATATTTGATAGGAAATAGGCTTCTATAAATACGAAAAAAATATAAAGAAGAGGGATGAGATTTCAGATAAACAGACTGTCTTCTCTGTCTTTCATTGCTTACATAAAAAAGATTAGAACTTGAGCAGCCTGGTATCTCTCTATGACAGACCAACAAGCAGCTATATTTTGAAGCCTTTATCAAGCTCCTGAATTCTGGTCAGCTGAGCCACAAAAAGTATGGAATTATGAGCAATAACAAGAGTCCAGTATCATTTTAAAAAGTTCATGAATGGATTAAGAAACTGAGGCTGTTTGACATTTCTTAAAATATTTGTTTGGGGTTTGTCATTATTATCTTGTAAATGAATGAATGCTTCTTTGCAAATTCAGTACATAAAAACACTTCAACCTACACCAGTGCTAATGATCATGAGAAACATTTTGACTGTTCCTTTTCAAAGTGACCATTAAGAAAAACTAAAGAACATGAGATGCCTCCATTCTAAAAGGATATCAAATTTAAAAAATATAAAAACACTAAATAACAACAACAACAAAATAATTCTATATGAAGATGTGGCTTTCTAGATTGATATTAGATTAAGCTCTCTGCTATTACCACAGTATTTATCAGGAAACATATTATATTCATGAGTATTCCAAGAATGCATCTATATAGGAATTCAACTCCTTTGTTTCCTGTCTTTGCTTTGATCTCCTCCAGCATTATGATTTAATTTAATGAAATTTTTATTTGGGGGAGCAGGAGATGTTTTGTATATCAAAACAAGTTTTCTGAATTAACAAAACAGTATTTTTTATTTTATATTTTGATTTTATAATTTCACTTCCTAAACTCTTCAAAACTAAGATTTTACTTATAAATAATTCTTTTAAATCAACATGGAAGACTTCATACACTGTTTCTTCATTTTGATGGCCAGGATTGTTAAAAAGGAAGATGCACAGCACCCATTTTTATTATGGCCATAAATTTAAATTAGACTTTAGAAAAAAAGGCAAAGAACTATTAGTAGGAAAACCTGGCCTGGCATCCCAGCCACCCCTGTGGAAATGCTGATTCCATCTATTAAAGGCATTGAAGAAAGGACTCCTGAGAAGGAAAGAAAGAAAATGAACAAACACATCCAATAGAGCACATACTTTAGGATGGGGATATGACAAGGGATAGTTTTTGTCATGTGGAATTTGAAGCCCTGTGGAGATGTCAATATGCTGTTGGATTTGGATGTCAGGAACTCAGGAGATGATTCTCAGTTTAGATATGCAGATTTGCCAACCATTTGACTACAGATAGTAATTAAAACCATGAAAGTATATTAGTTTGCTATTGGAGAATGGAATGAGATGAAAAGAGAGCCTAAGAGAACATTTAAAAATACGGCAATTTGAAAAATAAATTTGTCAATACAGACTAAGAGTTATATAAACATTCATACTTAATGCAAAAATATAACTTAGGAATTTATCCGCAAAACTAATCCTTCATTCAGAAATAATCCAATGTTTGAAAAATAATTTAAAAAATCAATTTAAACAAAAATAGAGGAATGGTTACAACTGATATTATATCCATTTAAAAATATAATATATATATATAGTCATTGACTTTTTATAAAAGTGTTTTAGTAACACAGACAACTATCATAATATAAATGAAAAAAAGACTATGAAATCACTCATGAAATTTGAGCCCAATTAGCTAAAATACATCCACACACATATGCACACAAAAGAAACTCTTAAAAAGTGTTCCCAGTGTTTCTCTCTCAGAAAAAGATCTTAGTTATATTCTAATCAATTTCAAATTTCCTACAAAAATCCCTATTTTTATTTTGACAACCAAAATGTTCAATATTTTTATAGGCAGTGCCTCTCTTTTTCTATGGTGTTCATTTTGTTTTAATTTGTGATGGGCTCTCCTGGTCTACAAAAGTTTGGTTATATACCATAAGCTAACTGATCAGAATACCCCATTTACCTGAATATGGATATTGGAGTATAGATGGGCATATAATTAAACTAGAACAGTCATCCTCAGAAATTTTACTGGAATAATTCAGAAATGGCATTCCATTTGACTTGGGATTATTAACTCTAAATGTGATGTAAGTCTCAAGCTGGTGATCATTTTTACTTGAAAATGAAACCAACATAAACAAATGCAGAGTTTAGAGCTTGTGAAAAAAACCTGTTGTTTGAAGCCCTGAATCCTGCCATACTGAAATGAGACACCCTTACCTGTTTCTGTTATGTGGGGTAACAACTGAGGGATAGGGTTGTAAGCTAGTTTGATTTTCTATCATTCACAAAAGAAAAATCAAATGATAATACACCACAACGATCATAATAAAGGTCAAACACTGATGAACCTACCCTAGAAAACGTCTCTCCCCAAGTCTGATCCAATGATCTTAAAGAGAAGACCTGATGGAGAGTAGAAGGCACTGGAGGAGCACAATAGCAGAACTGAAATGCAGAAAGGGGGTTGGATTGCTCCATTTACACCTTACTTGTTGAGATGATGCCTGATAGCCATATTATCACAAATATTCTCTGTCCACACCACACTTAACCTCAACCTCAAAACAAGAGATTGAAGAGGACACCCAGTGAAGTCAGATCATTAGATGAAAGGAGTAACAAATGTTGTATCCATTTGCCAACTCTGTCTATCCTAGGATTATTCTAAGAACTAGGAGTGAAAGACTAGACAAGTGATAGATGATGGATGGCTCTCATTATTTCACTGTTTCCTTTTTGTGTCATAGCCTATTTAGGACTTTTTTTGTTTTAAATGAGTAGGCTAATAACACTCATTTTGGTTAATCCTAATTTGTTTGTACTGAAAGTAGTGGTGATTTTTTTTACAAGTAATTTCCCCCTGATTTCTAGAGCCAACTCTGAAAATATATGGGCAACAGCATTACCATTTAAAAAAAGGCAAAAACAAAATAAAGAAAAAAGTGAAGTAATGAAAGCATATCTGGGGCAGTTACTAGAACCCTGAATTAAGGAGACATATTATGATTGAATAAAAAGTTAACTTCCTGGCTAAAACAAAAATTGAATAGACTTTTTTCTAACGATGTATGGTTTATTTTCCACATGTGGTTTATGTTTTTATAGACAGGTATTTCTTTTCAAGATTTACTATCATAATACTTGTGATTTTTCATTATTTTTGAGAGTCCTTATTGTTTTACCTAAACTGCATATGGCTTTCACTACCCACCTTCTATGGATTTTCTTAAAGCATTATTAAAAATCTTGGCATTTGATTGACAATGAAAAATGCAATTAAGAATGTTACTAAATTGTCTAAAATGTCTAAATGGTCTAAAATGTCTAATATGTTGAAGAGAAAGGCTGTTAGTAATAACCAAATTGTTTAAAAATTCAATTAACAATCAATATACTAGAGATAAGATCACATTGCCATATAGTAACACACTAAGGGGTGACATATGAATTGGATTCAAAACATGTAACTTACAGCCAAAGTTCCATATGCTGTTTACTTCACAAGTTAACCCATATGGTAATATCAGAAAAATTTGAAACCTTTTTTAGTAATAAGGTTTCAAATATAAGGTCAAAATAAGACACTAGTAATAATGCTGAGTTTAACTGATTTGGTCAACAAGGAATGCACTGATAAATTTTAGGGAAACTATTCTTACAAGTCACTAGTATCTTTACTGAGAAATTTTTATTTATTAATTTATCTATCTATCTATCTATCATCTATCTATTGATCTATCTATCTATCATCTATCTATCTATCTATTTTTTGAGAGCCAAAATTTTCACTCACGTTTTATTGACCAGAACTAGTCACAAGGCTGAGAAATGTAGAGAGCTCATTGATAGTCATGAGTATCCACAGTCTCTTCCACAGCAGTCATTTTGAGTGCTTTGGAAGGCAACAGCCCTAAACATATCAGTTATAATCTGCTGTCCCCTGAAACTCCCAGTCCCCTGCAATTCCATAAAATATGCCACGAAACTATAACATATGCCAAATAGGAAGGACTCAGGATAGCCCCCATTCTACAGTATTGGCCCTAATTTTATGAAAGTTAAGAGGTTAAAATTTCTTTTCTCTTTATCCCCTTCACCCATTCCTGCCCACCCCTCTACTCCACTCCCCTCTGGCAACCACCAGTTCTCTGTATCTATGAGTTTTGTTTTGTTTCTTTTTATTTGTTTTTTTAGATTCCACATTTAAGTGTAATCGTATGGTATCTGTCCTTTTCTGTTTAACTTATTTCCCTTAGCATAATACCATCAAGGTCTATCCATGTTGTTTCCAATAGCAAGATTTCATTCAATGTATGGCTGAACAGTATTCTGTTGTATACATATACACCACATCTTCTTTATCCATTCATCCATTGATGGGCACTCTGGTTGTTTCTTGGCTATTGTAAATAAAGCTCCAGTAGATATAGGGGTGCATACATTTTTCTTGAATTAGTGTTTTCATTTTGGGAGGATAAATACCTGGAAAGGGAATTGCTGGAGCATATAGCAGTTCTCTTTAATTTTTTGGAGGAACCTCCACATTTTCTACAGTAGCTGTCCCAACTTACATTCTCACCAACAGTGCATGAGGGCTCCCTTTTCTCCACATCTTTATCAACACTTGTTGTTTCTTCTTTTCTGATAATAGCCATTCTGACAGGTGTGAGGTGATATCTCATTATGGTTTTGATCTGCATTTCCCTGATGAGAAGTGATGTTGAGTATTCTTTCATATGCCTGTTGGCCATCTTTTCTGAAAAAATGTCTATTCAGATCCTCTGAGTTTTCTTTGTTTTTGTTTTTGTTTTTGTTTTCAGGGTTGCTATGGGCAATTTCTTTTTTTTATTATTATTATGTTATGTTAATCACCATACATTACATCATTAGTTTTGCTATGGTGAGTGCTGTGAATTATGTAAGACTGTTGCATCACAGACCTGTACCTCTGAAACAAATAATATATATTAAAAAAAAGAAGAAGAAGAAGATAGCAGGAGGGGAAGAATGAAGGGGGGGAAATTGGAGGGGGAAATGAACCATGAGAGACTATGGACTCTGAAAAACAAACTGAGGGTTCTAGAGGGGAGGGGGGTGGAAGAATGGGTTAGCCTGGTGATGGGTATTAAAGAGGGCACGTATTGAATGGAGCACTGGGTGTTATATGCAAACAATGAATCATGGAACTTTACTGAGAAATTTTAAAATCAAATGAACATAAAAGGTTGTTTCTTCTAGGTCTACTTTCTAATAGCGAATGCACTTTGAAAAACAAATAACCAAAGCCCTTTTACTCTGTTTAAATTGTGGGTGTTTACTATTCAAAAGTAGAGAGATTTCATTTATTTTTCAGTCCAGGAAAAAGAATCACACCCTGGCTATCAATCATCAAAATTTATTCAGTTTTCAAAACACTGAAAAACAAATCCAGGCTCTTGGTGAATTAAGTTTGGCATATACAGTATAAATACTCTGTGGCCAACAGGAGTGTTTATAAAGTAGTGGAAAGCTTAAAGAGCATAGTAGTACTAGTTTAGAATTCTAAATGAAAACTAGCAAATCCAGTGATTTCAAGACATGGGCACATGTTCCCAGGAACATATTTCTAAGATAATTAGATGCCAATTACTAGTTACTTTACTAAATAAGTAGAAGTAATTTTCTATCAATGCTAGTGGTTGAGATTTAAACATGGGAATTTTGCTGAGAGTAAAGAAGTCAGTAGAAGACACCTCTTTGCATTTTTCCTTTTCCATATAAAATTACCTTAAGTAGGTAGTAAATTATAAAGCTTAGCCCCTTACCTACCTTTCTTTCATAATGACCTTAAAAGAGTAAGCAGGCTTTATTCATGTTATTTCAAATACATTGTTATGAAGAATGCGATTTACCTTACAGTTGGTACATTAATGGTTCTGGTTCCATTCACTTAGCTGTAATTAGGTTCAAAATGGTTCCCTGACATTGCCTGGTCAACTATTTCAGTGAGCATATGTGATGTAAAGGAGTGAGGAATTAGAATCAGATGGACAGAGTTTACATTTTTTTACTCTGGATAATCCAGGAAAAATCAGTCTTCGTAAAACTTCAGTCGACTCATTTAAAAACTGTATTTAATAATACCAACTATGCCTGGTTGTTGAGAGGATAAAGGAATATATCAGAGTTAAATACATTCATCATGCTGGACACATAGACCTCAGTGAAGGCAATTCTCTTTTGTATTTGAAATACCATTTCCTCTGCCATCCACCTATGTTCCATCAACTGGAACTAATCATTTCTTCTTCATCACTACTGCTGTGGCACCGCATTATATCTAAAAACATATCTTGACCATCATTCGGAGCTTTCCCACCTATCATAGAAACTACAAAATTGTGAAGTTTTATGCTAACTTTATTTTTTTTAAAGATTTTATTTATTTATTTGAGACAGAGAGAATGAGAGACAGAGAACATGAGAGGGAGGAGGGTCAGAGGGAGAAGCAGACTCCCTGCTGAGCAGGGAGCCCGATGTGGGACTCGATCCCGGGACTCCAGGATCATGACCTGAGCCGAAGGCAGTCACTTAACCAACTGAGCCACCCAGGCGCCCTACACTAACTTTAAAAGATGAGAATAAGCAGTGTTAAAATTATAAAGCAAAACCCAAGATTAGAGTTAAAAGATAAAAACTTTAAAATCAGAAGAGTAGAAAAATATTAAAGCTTAAGTATGAAAGTATATAATTACGGCAAAGCCAAAATTATAATATGGCAAAAATGTATGACTACTGAGTTTGTGACTGTAAAGGAGCCTAAATAAAAGGGATAAGGCAGGGCGCCTGGGTGGCTCAGTTGTTTAAGCGACTGCCTTCGGCTCAGGTCATGATCCCGGAGTCCCGGGATCGAGTCCCACATCGGGCTCCCTACTCGGCAGGGAGTCTGCTTCTCCCTCTAACCCTATCCCCTCTTGCACTCTCTCTCTCACTCTCTCTCTCTCTCAAATAAATAAATAAATAAAACTTAAAAAAAAGGGATAAGGCAAGAAATAACAGGGGTGCCTGGGTGGCTCAGTCAGTTAAGTGTCTGTCTTTGGCTCAGGTCATGATCCCAGGGTCCTGGGATCGAGTCCTGCATTGGGCTCCCTGCTCAGCGGGAAGCCTGCTTCTCCCTCTCTGACTCCCCCTGCTTGTGTTCCCTCTCTCGCTGTGTCTCTGTCAAATAAATAAATAAAATCTTTAAAAAAAAAAAGACAAGAAATAACATAGTTTTTAAAAGTTGCAACAAGAGGTGGGTTAGTCTGGTGATGGGTATTAAAGAGGGCACGTATTGAATGGAGCACTGGGTGTTATACACAAACAATGAATCATGGAACACTGCATCAAAAACTAATTATGTAATGTATGGTGATTAACATAATATAGTAAAATAAAAAAATAAGTAAAAAAAAAGTTGCAACAAGAAATAACAGTTTTTAAAAGCTGCAACTTTTAAAGAACTTTAGGAATAAAGTAAAATAGATAATTTCTAAATCTAAAGAATGAACATTAAAAGAAATAAAAATTAAGACCAATAGCTTAAGAAGCTAAAATAGTATCTTTAATATTAGAAGATATTACAAGGTTAAAGGTGTATAAGACAAAATAATTATTTCAAGTCAAAATGATAAAAGTGAGAATATGAATATGTAATTTTAAAATGATGTATTTTAAAAGCTAAAACCAGAAAGCCTAAATTATGAGAAAGATAAGATAGCCCAAAGAAGAAAACAGTTAAAAATACCATCATTCAATATTTTGCAGTATACCAAAACATTGCATAATATATGTATGAACAACACACACACACAAATACAGCAAACCATCAGGAATAGATTGTAGAAAAACAGAACATTTTGCCCTGTGCTCCAGACTATAAGTTCAATTTCAAACAGTTGTCAAAGGAAAGACAACTTGAAAACCTCTCCTAAATATTTTGCCTCATGATTTATCTTCTGTAAAGCAAAATAGTCAGCAAAGCAAGGTAGGGACCTTGGATGTTCTGAATGTAGAACTATGTATGGAGATTGTATTTGTGGGTGGACACTGCGTGAGTGCAGAAAATGAGAGGTGAAGGGAGTAGACAAAGTCTTGAGTGGCAGGTTCTTTTTACATAATAGTAAATGAGAAGATGTGAAGAGCATGTGTGTGAGAGGGAACAAAAGAAGAGAGAAAGTATCTATGAAAATCATGTCAGGGGTCTATGGACTGCATCTCATTTCATGTCGTTCTTGAAGAACAAATGAATTTTGGAATTTTTAAATTTTATTTTATAATTTTTTGGAGTGAGGATGCTATCTGGATAATGGTTCCTCAATGTGATGACAATCTGTAAAATCTTGGTTATAGTTTCAATGTTATTTCCATTACCCACACAGATAAAGTCTTGGTTAGAATGTTGTTTCTGAAACATTCCTCTAGGCAAGTCCTGAAGCGTTATCTATCTTTGAACCCCTATACATAGCACAACACCTTTCTTCTTAAGATTTATTTTATTTATTTATTTGAGAGAAAGAGAGCATGAGTGGGGGTGAGAGGGTCAGAGGGAGAGGATCTCAAGCAGACCCCGCTGAGCATGGAGCCCCACAGGGGGCTTGATCTTATGACCCCAAGATCTCACCTGAGCTGAAATCAAGAGTGGGAGGCTTAACCGACTGAGCCATCGAGGCACCCCCATAGCACAACATCTTTATTGTGATAAAGGCTCAATGAAACTGTCTTAAACTGGTGCTGGAAAACTATTTTTGAATTCTAGGACTTCTTTATACAAACACATTCTAAAATGGAATTTATCCATTGATTATGATTGTCAAGCAACCATCCACTCATAATTCTCACTTCCAAAAGGTAGTCATTAGTTCTAGAGCTGCTAATAACATGAGAGAAAGACTGTTAAGGACTTTAGCATTGCATCACTATTTAAGTTATGTGTAAACATTTCTGAATCAACATTTTTCCTTTGCATAAAAAAGTCTCTCAAAGTATATTTTGCACACAAAATGAAATGGAAAATATAAAAAGTATTATGAGGCAATTTAGAAGAAAAATACATTACTATATTCAAGGACACCATAAATGAAAACTTATTATATTCTAACTTAGAATGTGTTCTACTGAAAAAAAATTAAAACACACAAAGTTTGGAAACTTTCTCCAAGATAATTTGCCTTTTACTAATCTTTGCTCCATTGTTTACCTGAATTAATAGCAGGAATCCAATACTTAGAGTCTATGAGTTTTTTCTGTGTAATTCTTTCAATTTTACTCAAGTGAGTATTAAGTCTTGCTCAGACTCTGGCCCCTGATGGCATCCTTTCTGTCAGGATCCTCATTTATCCCCTTCCTCTTAGAATGTTTCTATTTTTACCATTTTCCCTACTCCTTTCTTCTCATCAACTCTTAAACATGATGGAAACAAAAAGACAAACATGATCAAATCTCTTCCATTTTAAGAAAAGTAAAACCTTCCTACCTCAACTCCACCTTTCCCTCCAACTACCCATTCTGCTCAAGGCTAAACTTGTCAAGAATTTTATATAGACTCATATCCTCTATATTTTCACTTACCTCATTATGTAAGTCCTTTCCAATCTGATTTCCACCCATATGACTCCACTGAAACTATTATTAAAAGTTGCTAATTATGCTCAATGGATTATTTTCTATCTTTGTTGTTGTTGTTGTTGAAACCCATGACAACATTTGACACATGCTGTTGATCACAACTTTCTTGCAAAGTACTTTCTTGGGGCACCTGGGTGGCTCAGTCGGTTAGGCATCAGCTCAGGTCATGATCTCTGGGTCCTGGGATCAAGCTCCACATCAGGCTCCCTGCTCAGAGGGAGTCTGCTTCTTCCTCCCCCTCTGCTGCTCCCCCTGCTTGTGCTCTCTCCCTCACCCTCTCTCTCAAATAAGTAAAAATAAAATATAAAATAAAATAAAATCTTAAAAAAATACTTTCTTCCACCCCCGCCTCACTTGGCTTTCATGATCACTAGAAACCCCTGGATTTCATTCTATCTCTCTGGCAAATTCTTGGTCAGTCTCTCCTGCTCTTTATCTATTCAGACTCTGAATGTTGTAATTATTATGGCTTATTTCTTCTCCTTTCACTCTATACTATCTTCTGTATCCATCACAGAGACTCCCATGGCTTCAATTATTATCTATATGGAAAGAATGTATAATTCTCTGACTACAATATTATATGCCTAGCTTTTTTCTCGACTTTTGGTTCAAATGGATTTTCCCCAGGTACATTAAGATCAATATACTCAAGGGGCATCTGGGTGGCTCAGTCATTAAACGTCCGCCTTCAGCTCAGGTCATGATCCCAGGGTCCTGGGATCGAGCCCCACATTAGGCTCCCTGCTCAGCGGGAAGCCTGCTTCTCCCTCTCCCACTCCCCGTGCTTGTGTTCCCTCTCTCACTGTGTCTCTGTCTGTCAAGTACATAAATAAAATCTTTAAAAAAAAAAAAAAGATCAATATACTCAAAATGAAGCTCATCATTCCAATTCTACCTCCCCCTCCAAAATACTAGTCCATCAATGTTTTCACTTCAATAAATGGTACCAGCCAGAAACTGGGCATCATCCTTGAACTTTAGGTTTCCTTTTGGGAAGAGAACTGTTATTATTTTACAAGATATCTTTATGGTCTAACTGAATGTTAAAAGATTACTCCAAATTACAATCTAGAAATAAGAGGCAGTACAAAGGAAGGATGGAATTGCTTGCATAAAAATATTGAGAAGAATTAGTTTTAAATTATTATTTTCTTTTAAGAAAGCAATGTATAGTGTGTGAAAGAAAGGTTATATGTAAGAAGGAAAAAAGTAAGGTTGAATTACATGATTTAGGGACATAGCCTGTGGGATAATGACAACCAGAGATAAACTCATAATGGCAGAGAAGACTAAGAAAGTCTTAAGACAAAGGATGACTAATACTTTAAATGTGATGCATTTCTATTACATTCTTCTGTGACTCCCCATTTTGAATAAAAGTCTGATAATGCTTTATTATATCACTAGCTACTAGAAATAAAGAAATGAGTTTTATAACATATTTAAGGCAAGGTGGGACAGAAAGTCACAGGACATGTATCATATAATAACCACCTAGAATTCAGAAGAGACAGGATGTATCAGATCACTAAGAGACATACTTATATATGACTCTTGCAAGATACCGTAAGCAGAAACGGGGAACTAGATTTGTCAGTTTTGAGAAATGGGACTTACAGTTATTTTAAAAGTTCAGTGGTGAAGGCAACTTCAGAGGGTTTTAAGATTTAGGAGTACATGGGCTTCTGATCCTTGGATTATACAATGAACTATTAAACCTATTTCCCAAGTATCTCCTTAAAATATCTATTTTATTCCATTTTCATTCCCACCATCAATACTGAAATGTTCTCTGAACTTTTCTTGCCCTTTACACTTTTTCTCCCTTCTAATCCATCTTCACGTCACGTCACACATCTTCCCTTTGTAATGTTAACCAGAGTGAACACTCTAAAAATATTATCTGAGATTTTCAGTCTTTTAATAGGCAAAAATAATATTCATGTAGTTTATGACACATTTGGACTTACTTCTACCATATTATTAAGGTTTTATGTTTCTTATCTTATTCTTTGCTTATTTTTTTCTCTTTATTAACAACAGATTGATTTAAAAAATGTTCTTATATTTTTACTTCAATCTTATAGTTCTACTATTTTAGGGGTAGTCCTCACATTTTAGTATGCATGCCCAAATTTTCTTTTCTTTTAATTTCCTAGTTAATTTGTATCTTTACCTAAGTCTGCAGAACTATGAAAGAATAAGTTTGTTGTTTTAAGCCACTTACTTTGTGGTACTTTGTTACAACAATCCTAGGAAACTCATGCACACCATTTTCTTTTTTTCTTTTTTTTTTTTTTTTTAAAGATTTTATTTGTTTATTTGACAGAGAGAGAGATAACAAGAGCAGGAACACAAGCAGGGGGAGTGGGAGAGGGAGAAACAGGCTTCCCGCGGAGTGCGGAGCCCGATGCGGGGCTCAATCCCAGGACCCTGAGATCATGACCTGAGCCGAAGGCAGACGCTTAACGACTGAGCCACCCAGGCGCCCCTCATGCACACCATTTTCTTATTAAACTCAGGTTGTTCTTTCTTCTGCTTAAAAAATCTGCACCCAGAACTTTTTATTAACCTAGTTAACTACATCTTTGAAATTTTATTTCAGCTAAATATTACTTTCTCCCTGCCCTTCTTCACCAAGTAAGATTACGTTATACTCATTGAGGCCTGCATTTTTTATATATAGCATTTCCCACAAATGTAATAAAGTTTTAATATAATTATTGTTTATTGTTTGTCTCCTCCACTAGAATGAAGCTCCAGGAGTGCACAGATACATGTTCACCACTACCCCTCAACATCTAAGACTGCACCTAGTCCATGGTAGATTTTAAATAAATATATGTTGAATTAAGTAATTAAAACACTGATAGTAAGGCTAAATTTCAGAATACTGACATTCCTAATTTTGAGAATATATCTACTCAGGTCTAACAAATTGACTTTAGAAGACCCCCAAATGCTAAATACACATACTACTGTAGGCTTAATTTAAAAAAAAATTCTTATTATAGGGGCTCCTAGGAGGTTCAGTCAGTTGAGTGTTAGTTCAGGTCATGATCTCAGGGTCATGGGATCCAGCCCCGCATTGGGCTCTGCGTTCAGCACAGAGTCAGCTTGAGATTCTCTCTCTCCCTCTGCTCCTCCTTCTGCTGACTCTCTCTCTCTCTCTCAATAAATAAAATCTTTTACAAAAATCTTATTATACTACTACTCTTTGAAAGGATTTACTTATAGTTTCCATTAATGTCAGCCATCCAGTAGAGCAAAAGTCATATCATAAACAACAATTAATATCACTGCTCAAGTCTATTTCCTTCATTGACAGAAATCTCATTTTTGTCCAACTTCAACCTGAGTGTTTCTTCTGACATTTGCCTAAAGCTATTCCTTATACAGATAAACACAGAACACAGAATTTCCTCAAGTAATAGTGAAGAAAGGCAAGTGTTAGCATGTCAAGAGAATAATCACATTAGGTATCAAAAGGTCTCCCTGGTTCTAGGAAAATGGCCTGGAGATAGTTGCTAACAACCAGGAAGCACAGAGAATGTCATAAACTGAAAGCACAATTCTGAATGAGCATAGCAATGATTCCATAGAATGGGGTTGGGGAGAGAATCACAGACATATTTATGAGCCAGAGCACTCACAAGCAGAGAAAACTTGGTCAGATGAACAAAAACAACGCACCTTCTGGTTTACAAACAGAATTTTGGAAAAAACGTGTTCTGTCACTGCTGCAAAATTGCCTTTGCAGTGAGGATTCATTATTTTTGGTGATCCTTACTGCTTAATGGAGACAGATTACCATAACTCTATCCAAGCATAGCTTTTCCTTGGTGCTAAGTATTTAAAGCTCTGATCCTCCAAATGAGAAGGAATACACAGAGAAATAAATCAGTGACAAAATATTAAGAGTTTTAAAATAGAATAGGTGATAATAAAAAGTTTATCTTTCAAAATGTAAGATCAGTAGGCCATAAAGACTTTTTGGTGGCCATAGACATGAGGAATATCTCCTTAAATTTAAAATGCTTCCATTTAATATGCAACAATAAATCATTTCCATAATTTCTTTTATCTCTCAGTAAAAACATGCTCTTGAGACCCCCATCAGCTAAAATAAGCACATCTTTCCTCTCCTGCCACACCAGATCTTGTAAGGACCCATGTGAAATGGCAATGCTGAGCTCTTCAGTGGATGAGGTGTTCCATACAGACATGTATTGCTTTTACTCATAATCTAAACCATGTTTTTCAAGACTTTTAAAATAAGCACACTTTCATTGAATGTTTTAGTTACTTTTCAGTGGGTGGTTAAAAATATGTAAATCTATGGGGCTCCTGGGTGGCTCAGTCATTAAGCATCTGCCTTCAGCTCAGGTCATGATCCCAGGGTCCTAGGATCGAGCCCCTCATCGGGCTCCCTGCTCAGCGGGGAGCCTGCTTCTCCCTCTCCCTCTGCTACTCCCCCTACTTGTGCTCTCTCCCTCTCTAATATAAATAAAATCTTTAAAAAATATGTAAATCTAGGAGAATGAGTTATTCTTAACCTTTTAATTTTCTAAGAAATTGAGGATGTATCTTGTCATACATCAAAATTTTTATATTTTTACTTTTAGACCACATTTTTAGAGTTACTGGTAATTAAGGTAACTGAGTTTCTGAAAAGGCATTAAAACAAAAAGACCTATTATGAGTTAAAGACATGGAATTTAGTAAATGTGAATTTGTGATGATTACTTTAGTTAAAAGTATATAGCACCAATAAGATATTCTCTATATTAAAATATCACAAACACAGGAAAAAAGCATAAATAGTTGCCACTGTCTCTGACTGAAAATTGGCTGAGCCACTTTCCTGTTAGCTGAGCTTGCTCTTGTTGCTCATTCTCAGTTGGGAATCACCTAACCTAGGCTAGACTATGCCTCCAGTCTCAGGTTTTAGGTCAGACATGTAGCTCTCTCTCAAGTATATCTCATCTCCTTGGACCACAGAGCTAGCTGCAATATTCTTCTCTTGAAGGGAGACATGTAAGAGAGCCAGCCCATTCATGCAATTGTTTTCTGTGGCTTTGGTCATGTCACATTCACCAATATCCACAAGCCCAAAGAGTGATAAATGTATATAGCCCACCTTCTGTAAAAGGACTTGCAAAATTACATGACAAAGGGTATGAATACAAAGAATGGTGAATAATTATGATACAGTAATTTAATCTGCCATAGGCATATTTTTAATTTTATAGATAATTTGATTCTCAATTGTCCTTCAGTAATAGAAATGGTTGAGTAATTAGTGTGTTGGTTAAGACTGAAAATTGGCTACATATCCTTAATTTGTTCTACTTTTACTGTTTTTCTAAATAAGATCATTGTTATAGATATGCATCATGGGCATGCAAAGTAGAAAATGTAATATCAGAAAGTATAGTAATTATAATACTTTATAATTAATAAAATAGTAGGTAGATAAGAATGATTTTTAGTGTTCCTGAATACATGGGAATACTGAAAACTAAGGTTTGGCTTTACACAGAAAAGCAAATTAAAAGATCTACACTGCCTAAGGTAAACTACAGTTCTTATAACTCAAGGGTTGAAAGATTTATTTCCCCACGGACCAAGCTTTCAGCAGATCAACTAATAGAGGAAGCTCTTCTCTTCTGCTGCCGTGTGCAGGAAGAAAAATGTGTCGATTATGCCATCTCAGAGTACTGTATACACAAAGTCAACTTTATGGGCTGGTCTAACCTACAGTGTAGGACTCAGAAATTGGGAACCAGAAAATAATCGGTCTCTGTCCACTTGGCAGGATGAACTATCATGAAGGCCAGTGGTTGGCAGGCAGGATCTGGAGCCCCAAGTGGCTTTGGCTCTACAGCTTCTGATCAAAGGAATGAAGCTCCTAAAACTCAGTGCCAAGTCTAAGAATGAGAGTAACATATGCTCTAAAATTTACAAAAAGTTTAGACCAATGTAATCCTCCCATTCTAGGTAAGGAAATGAACACCATTAATATGTTTAGGTTTGACAATACTGCAAAGAAAGGAAATGCCATTATATCATCAAATCAGCCCTAATGGGTTTTCTTTCAGCACAGGGCTTTTGGCTTCTTCCCCTACAGAATGACTTTTCTGTTGAATGAGCCTCTGTTAGGTTAACAGCAGAATTCTTGTGTAGTAAAGCAATAAATCAGCCCCTTATTATTACTTGGATTCCTTTAATTTCATGATTTTTTGAATGGTATGAAATGTATCATTTTTGGAATAATTTGTATGTATGCAAAAGACCTATCAATTCTAAAATACATGGTTAGGTAAAATAATACCTCATTTCCAATTTGACATGATAACTTTGCAGATGTATCATTGTGCCTTAATACTGACAGTGACCTTGGAGATGCTAAATCCAACTTCACCCTGTGGTCGGAATCTCTTCTAAAATATCTCTGAAAGAATGTCATCCACATTCTGATGGAGCACTTTTAGTAAATGAGACTCTTACTAAGAGACAGAACAAATGTGGCAAGAAGCCTAACAATATCTGTCAAATTGCCCACTGGTCATTTCTTCAGGTCCATAAAATAAGCTGTAAAACAAAACAAAAAAGAAAGGAAAAAACAGGAATGAATAGATAAAAATTTTAAACTGCTGAATAAGAAATTTAAGGTATTTTCATTTCAATTTTTAATATTTTAACCTAATTTCATTGTATATTTGTATCTTCTCCTCCAGATTGTAATTTTGAAGAAAGGAGAGAAGATGTGAGAAATGAATAGTCAGCTAAATTTATGGTGAAGAAAGAATTTGGTTTTCTGGAACACAGCCTGTGATAGCAGAACAACACCTGGCAAGAAAAGGTTATGTTTGGCTAGAGAGTCACTGGCACTATCAAGAAATATTAAACTATATTTGAGAGAGGAGCAAGACCCAAGCAAAACTATAAACCAGGTGGAAGAGAGAGAGCAGCAGGACAATGGAAATATGGTCTATGGGTCAAGAGAATTAACACAGAATTTTGCGTCTCTTTTTTAGGTCATAAAACTCTATTACTAGTCTTCATTTTTCACTCAAATCAAGGAATCAGGAAAATTTCTCAAGCTTTATAGGTGGACGTATTTGCTACTTTTTTCTTTTTTTTAATGGGACCACAATTTTTTAATTGAGATATAATTCACGTAGAGTGTTATATTAGTTTCAGGTGTACAATAATTCAATAGTTCTATACATTACTCAGTGCTAATAATGATAATTGTGCTCTTAATCCTCTTTATCTACTTCATTCCTCCATCTATGCACTTCCCCTCAGACAACCACCATATTGTTCTCTGTATTTTAGAGTCTGTTCTTTTGTCTGTCTTTTCTTACTCTGTTCATTTGTTTTGTTTCTTAAATTCCACATGAGTGAAATTATGTGGTATTTGTCTTACTCAGTCTTTTTTTGTTTTGTTTTTTATTTTATTATGTTATGTTAATCATCATACATTATATCATTAGTTTTTGATGTAGTGTTCCATGATTCATTGTTTGTGTATAACACCCAGTGCTCCATTCAGTACGTGCCCTCTTTAATACGCATTACCAGGCTAACACATCCTCTCACCCCCATCCCCTCTAGAACCCTCACATTGTTTCTCAGAGTCCATACTCTCTCATAGTTCGTCTTCCCCTCTGATTTCCACCTGTTCATTTTACCCTTCCTGCTATCTTCTTTTTTTTTTAACATATAATGTATTATTTGTTTCAGAGGTACAGGTCTGTGATTCAACAGTCTTACAAAATTCACAGCACTCACCATAGCACATACCTTCCCTAATTTCTATCACCCAGCTACCACATCCTTCCCACCCCCCACCACTCCAGCAACCCTCAGTTTGTTTCCTGAGATTAAGAATTCCTCACCAGTGAAATCAGCATAATACCCTCCAGTTCCATCCACGCTATTGCAAATGGCAAGATTTCATTCTTTTTGATGGCTGCATAGTATTCCATTATATATATACACCACATCTTCTTTATCCATTCATCTGTCGATGGACATCTTGCCTCATTCCATTGTTTGACTATTGTGGACACTGCTGCTATAGACATCAGGGTGCACGTACCCCTTCAGATCCCTACATATGTATCTCTGGGGTAAATACCCAGTAGTGCAATTGCTGGGTTGTACGGTAGCTCTATTTTCAACATTTTGAGGAACCTCCACACTGTTTTCCAGAGTGGCTTCACCAGCTTGCATTCCCACCAACAGTGTAGGAGGGTTCCCCTTACTCCGCATCCTCGCCAACATCTGTTGTTTCCTGACTTACTAATTTTAGCCATTCTGACTGGTCTGAGGTGGTATCTCACTGAGGTTTTGATTTGGATTTCCCTGATGCCGAGCGATGTTGAGCACCTTTTCATGTGTCTGTTGGCCATTTGGATGTCTTCTTTGGAAAAATGTCTGTTCATGTCTTCTGCCCTTTTCTTGATTGGATCATTTGTTCTTTGGGTGTTGAGTTTGATAAGTTCTTTATAGATTTTGGATACTAGCCCTTTATCTGATATGTCATTTGCAAATATCTTCTCCCATTCTGTCAGTTGTCTTTTGGTTTTGTTGACTGCTTCTTTTGTTGTGCAAAAGCTTTTTATCCTGATGAAGTCCTAATAGTTCATTTTGCCCTTGCTTCCCTTTGGCATTGTTTCTAGGAAGAAGTTGCTGCAGCTGAGGTCGAAGAGGTTGCTGCCTGTGTTTTCCTTTAGGATTTTGATGGACTCCTGTCTCACATTGAGGTCTTTCAACCATTTGGAGTCTATTTTTGTGTGTAGTATAAGGAAATGGTCCAGTTTCATTCTTCTGCATGTGGCTGTCCAATTTCCCCAACACCATTTGTTGAAGAGACTGTCTTTTTTCCATTGGACATTCTTTCCTGCTTTGTCGAAGATTAGTTGACCACAGAGTTGAGGGTCCATTTCTGGGCTCTCTATTCTGTTCCATTGATCTATGTGTCTGTTTTTGTGCCAGTACCATGCTGTCTTGATGATGACAGCTTTGTAATAGAGCTGGAAGTCCGGAATTGTGATGCCACCAGCTTTGCTTTTCTTTTTCAACATTCCTCTGGCTATTCGGGGTCTTTTCTGGTTCCATACAAATTTTAGGATTGTTCCATTTCTTTGAAAAAAGTTGATGGTATTTTGATAGGGATTGCATTAAATGTGTAGATGGCTCTAGGTAGCATTGACATCTTCACAGTATTTGTTCTTCCAATCCATGAACCTGGAACGTTTTTCCATTTTTTGTGCCTTCCTCAATTTCTTTCATGAGTATTTTATAGTTTTTTGAGTACAGATTCTTTGCCTCTTTGGTTAGATTTATTCCTAGGTAACTTATGGTTTTGGGTGCAATTGTAAATGAGATTGACTCCTTAACTTCTCTTTCTTCTGTCTTGTTGTTGGTGTACAGGAATGCCACTGATTTCTGTGCAGTGATTTTATATCCTGCCACTTTACTGAATTCCTGTATGAGTCTAGCAGTTTTGGGGTGGAGTCTTTGGGGTTTTCCACATAAAGTATCCTATCATCTGCAAAGAGTGAGAGTTTGACTTCTTCTTTGCCGATTTGGATGCCTTTTATTTCTTTTTGTTGTCTGACTGCTGTAGCTAGGACTTCTAATACTATGTTGAATAGCAGTAGTGATAGTGGACATCCCTGCCGTGTTCCTGACCTTAGGGGGAAAGTTCTCAGTTTTTCTCCATTGAGAATGATATTCGCTGTGGGTTTTTCATAGATGCCTTTTATGATATTGAGGTATGTACCCTCTATCCCTATACTCCAAAGAGTTTTTTTTTTTTTTTAAGATTTTTATTTATTTATTTGTCAGAGAGAGAGAGCACAAGCAGGGGGAGCAGCAGAGGGAGAAGGAGAAGTAGGCTCCACACTGAGCAAGGAGCCCGATGTGGGACTTGATCCCAGGACCCTGGGATCATGACCTGAGCCGAAGGCAGACGCTTAATGACTGAGCCACCCAGGGGTCCCTCCAAAGAGTTTTGGAGAAGGGATGCTGTATGCTGTACTTTATCAAGTGCTTTTTCTGCATCTATTGAGAGGATTATATGGTGCTTGTTCTTTCTTTTGTTAATGTATTGTATCACATTGATTTGTGGATGTTGAACCAACCTTGCAGCCCAGGGATAAATCCCACTTGGTCGTGGTAAATAATCCTTTTAATGTACTGTTGGATCCTATTGGCTAGTATTTTGGTGAGAATTTTTGCATCCATGTTCATCAAGGATATTGGTCTGTAGTTCTTTTTGATGGGGTCTTTGGTTTTGGGATCAAGGTAATGGTGGCCTCATAAAATGAATTTGGAAGTGTTCCTTCCATTTCTATTTTTTGGAACAGTTTCAGAAGAATAGGTATTTATTCTTCTTGAAATGTTTGGTAGAATTCCCCTGGGAAGCCATCTAGCCCTGGGCTTTGTTTGTTGGAAGATTTTTGATGACTGCTTCAATTTCCTTAGTGGTTATAAGTTTCAGGTTTTCTATTTCTTCCTGGTTCAGTTTTGGTAGTTCATACATCTCTAGGAATGCATACATTTCTTCCAGATTACCTAATTTGCTGGCATAGAGTTGCTCATAATATGATCTTATAATTGTTTGTATTTCTTTAGTGTTGGTTGTGATCTCTCCTCTTTCATTCATAATTTTATTTATTTGGGTCATTTCCCTTTTCATTTTGATAAGTCTGGCCAGGGGTTTATCAATCTTGTTAATTCTTTCAAAGAACCAGCTCTTAGTTTCATTGATTTGTTCTACTGTTCTTTTAGTTTCTATTTCATTGATTTCTGCTCTGATCTTTATTATTTCTCTTCTCCTGCTGGGCTTAGGCTTTATTTGCTGTTCTTTCTCCAGTTCCTTTAGGTGTAGGGTTAGATTCTGATAGTAAAACTTACAAGTCTCAGAGACAAAGAGAAAATCCTGAAAGCAGCTCGGGAGAAGAGATATGTAACCTACAATGGTAGAAACATTAGATTGGCAACAGACCTATCCACAGAGACCTGGCAGGCCAGAAAGGACTGGCAGGATATATTCAGAACACTAAATGAGAAAAATATGCAGCCAAGAATACTATATCCAGCTAAGCTGTCATTGAAAATAGAAGGAGAGATATAAAGCTTCCAGGATAAACAAAAACCAAAGGAATTTGCAAACACGAAACCAGCCCTACAAGAAATATTGAAAGGGATCCTCTAAGCAAAGAGAGAGCCTAAAAGTAACATAGACCAGAAAGGAACACAGACAATATACAGTAACACTCACCTTACAGGCAATACAATGGCACTGAATACATATCTTTCAATAGTTACCCTGAATGTAAATGGGCTAAATGCCCCAATCAAAAGACACAGGCTATCAGACTGGATAAAAGAACAAGACCCATCGATATGCTGTCTGCAAGAGACTCATTTTTGACCCAAAGATACCCCCAGATTGAAAGTGAGGGGGTGGAAAACCATATACCATGTTAATGGATACCAAAAGAAAGCTGGGGTGGCAATCCTTTTATCAGACAAATTAGATTTTAAACCAAAGACTATAATAAGAGATGAGAAAGGACACTATATCCTACTTAAAGGGTCTATCCAACAAGAAGATCTAACAGTTGTAAATCTCTATGCCCCTAACATGGGAGCAGCCAATTATATAAGCCAATTAATAACAAAAGCAAAGAAACACATTGACAATACAGTAATAGTGGGGGACTTTAACACCCCCCCCTCACTGAAATGGACAGATCGTCTAAGCAAAAGATCAACAAGGAAATAAACACTTTAAATGACACACTGGACCAAATGGACTTCACAGACATATTCAGAACATTCCATCCCAAAGCAACGAATACACATTCTTCTCTACTGCCCATGGAACATTCTCCAGAATAGATCACATCCTAGGTCACAAATCAGGTATCAACCAGTACCAAAAGATTGGGATCATTCCCTGCATATTTTCAGACCACAAAGCTTTGAAACTAGAACTCAATCACAAGAGGAAAGTTGGAAAGAACTTGAATACATGGAGGCTAAAGAGCATCCTACTAAAGAATGAATGGGTCAACCAGGAAATTAAAGAAGAATTAAAAAAATTCATGGAAACCAATGAAAATGAAAACACAACTGTTCAAAATCTTTGGGATGGAGCAAAGGTAGTCCTAAGAGGAAAGTATATAGCAATACAAGCCTTTCTCAAGAAACAAGAAAGGTCTCAAATACACAATTTCTTAGTCTTTCTTGTAGCCTCTACGTCCATCCATATTGGTGCAAATGGCAAGATTTCATTTTTTTTTTTCAGCTGAGTAATTTTCCATTCTGTATATATAACACATCTTCATTTATTCATCTATCAAAGAATACTTGGGTTGCTTCCATAATTTGGCTATTGTAAATAATGCTGCAATAACATAGGAGTACATGTATCTTCTTGAATTAGTATTTTCATTTTGCCTTGGGTAAATATCCTGTAGTGAAATTACTGGATCATATGGTAATTCTATTTTTAATTTTTTGAGGAACCTCCATACTGTTTTCCACAGTGACTGTACCAATTTGTATTCCCACTAATAGTGCAGAAGTTTCCTTTTCTTGCCAATACTTGTTATTTTGATTCTAGCTATTCTGACAGGTGAAGGTGATATCTCATTGCAGTTTCAATTTGTACTTCCCTGATGATTAGTAGTGTTGAGCATCTTTTTATGTCTCTGTTGGCCATCAATATGTTTTCTTTGGAAAAATGTCTATTCAGTTCTTCTGCCCATTTTTAAATTGGATTATTTGTTTCGGGGGGTTGAGTTGTATGAATTCTTTATATATTTTGTATATTAACCCCTTATTGGATATATCATTTGCAAATATCTTTTCCAATTTAGTAGGTTGCCTTTTCATTTTATTCATAGTTCCCTTCACTGTGCAAAAGCTTTTTATTTTGTATAGTCCCAATAGTTTAATTTTGCTTTTGTTTCCCTTGCCTTAGGAGACAGATCCAGAAAAATGTTTCTACAGCCAACGTCAAAGAAATTACTGACCATTTTCTTCTAAGAGTTTTATGGTTTCAGGTCGCACATTTAGGACATTAAGCTGTTTTGAGTTTAATCTCATGTATGATATAATAAAGTGGTCCAGTTTCATTCTTTTGCATATAGCACCCAGTTTTCCCAGTATCATTTATAGAAAATTGTCTTTTCCCCATTTTATATTCTTGCCTCATTTGTCATAGATTAATTAACCATACAAGTGTGGATTTATTTCTGGGCTCTCTATTCTGTTCTGTTGATCTGTGTATCTATTTTTGTGCCAGTACCATGCTACAGCTTTTAGTATAATTTGAAATCTGGAATTGTGTTAACTCTAGCTTTGTTCTTCTTCAAGATTTCTTTTGCTATTCAAAGTCCCATACAAATTTTAGGATTATTTGTTCTAGTTCTATGAAAAATGCTGTTGGTATTTTGATAAAGACTGTGTTAAATATGTAGATTGTTTTGAGAACAGTATTGGTTCCTCCAGTCCATGAGCATGGAGTACCATTCCATTTGATCTAAATGTTAAGATATGAGGATTTTCCAGCAGGGTCCCAAATTTAATACAAACATATAAAAAGAAAGCACAAGTTTCCCTGGGCTTTTCTCCATTTGAAAGTAATAGATTGTCAACTGGCATAGAGAGGTTAGTTCCTAAGAAACTGATCCTCCCATAAATAACAGCCATAAATCTAGACAATGAACAACAACAACAACAACAAATACCTGAAGCCTCTGGAGATTGAATAAAAGCAGGAAATTTGTGGAGTGAGGTCAAAATTTGAAGCAAACGTTCAACAGAGTAAGCTTCTTTTTTCTTTTTTTCACCCTGTCTACTGTGGGTATATGTAGTTTGACCTTGGCTGTAATGACAGGTGACTCAAATTCTGAGAGAAAATTTCACCATCTTTCTGGAACCAGAGGAAGGACTCCTGGAGCAACAATAGCCTCTAAAGATTTAGAAAGAAGCTCCAGAAAAGATATCCAAAGATACCCAATTTCATGCATAAATTCACCTTAAGTCCATGCTATTCCCTGAACCATGTCTGTCTGGCGCAAACTACAAGCAGCTAACAATTAAGGTTTGATGAACGGAACTGATATCTGAATTGCTTCCCAGATTTGTGTCTATCCAAGTTAACTGCCTGACAAAAACAAACATATCAACACTATGGAGTTTACCGCATAATCTGGAATCCACACATCATATTCCCAATGTTAAGAATATGCAAAAAAATTACTTAGCATAAACTGAACCATGAAAATGGGACATAACCTGAAGGGAAAAGACAACCAAAATATGTCAACCCCCTCTAATCCCCCAAAAATATATCAACCCAAAGGTAATAGAGATGCTGAAAATTATACGACAAAGATTTCAAAACAGCTATTTTAACTCTGCTTAGTGGAACAAAAGCACATATACTCATGATGAATGAAATGACAAAAAGTCTCAGCAAAGACATGTAAATTATTAAAAATTAATCAAGTATAAATTTTAGAATATATAATATCTAAAAATAAATTCACTGGACTGTCTCAATAGCAAAATGAGAATGATGGGGGGGAAGTTAATGAAGATCAATCAAAATTATACACTCTGAAAGACAGAGAGGAAAACAGATTGAACAAAATAAATAAATAGATCCGCAAGATTTATGGGAAAATTTCAAAAGCCAATTAAATAAGCAATTGAAGTACAAGAAAAAAAGGAAAAAGGAGTGGGAAAAATTTTGAAAAAATTATGTCTGAAAACTTCCAAAATTCAATGACAGACATACATTTACAGATTCAAGAAACTCAGCAAACCCAAATATGACAAAATCAAAGAGAATCTTACCTAGGATTATCACCTTTAACCTGCTGAAAATCTTGAGAGCACTCAGAGAAACATGACACATTAATTATAGAGAAGAACAACAAATTGAACACCAGCAAACTTCTCATTAGACCTGAGAAACAAACAGGGTTTTAGAGGGGAGGCTGGTGGGGGGATGGGTCAGCCTGGTGATGGGTATTAAGGAGGGCACATACTGCATGGAGCACTGGGTGTTATACACAAACAGTGAATCATGGAACACTAAATCAAAGACTAATGATGTAGTATATGGTGACTAACATAACACAATAAAAATAAATCATAAAAACTACAAGACAGTGGAGCACCCTCTTTAAAGGGCTGAAATAAATATCAACGTTCTATATCCAATGAAAGTATTCTTCAAGAATGAAGGCATTCTTTTAAAAAATTAATTGAATGTTTGTGCTTTGGTCTACTTCTGAACTCTGTGTTTAGTTCCAGCTATCCACTGATGTGTCTTTACACCAATACCACACAATGGATTCCAGCATATTTACAGTAAGTCTTGAAATCAGGTAGTATAAGTCCTCCAGATTTGTTCTTTTTTTTTTAAAGATTGGTAAAACTTCCATGATATTTTTGTAATTCTCAAATACACCATCATTGCTAGAAATGAAGTTTGCTTGCTAATAATCTAAAAACAATATTCAACATATTCACTATCATTTTATGACCCATACAAATTTTAGTGCTCACCTCTTCATCTGTTTATAATGTGGATACAGAGTATTCACCTCCCACCAAATGTTTCATGCTTAATGATCTTAGATTGTTCTAAAATCAAAATGACAATAATTGTCCCAAATCTGTTTGCATCTTTGTGGAAGTTTATTTACAGTTATAAAGAAAACACTTTGTTTCAGGTATAATTAATAATTGATGTATACTTTTACAAAATAAACTAGTTTTTACTGAGGTTTTTAACCTCATGGGAATAACACTATGTTTTGTACTATGTATTATTAGGCCAATTACAAAAAAGGTAGAGATAAGCTTAATATGCAAAAGAAGTTTTGTGCCAAATCAAAATGATTTCATGTACTGTATAAACAAAGATTTTATGTTTCAGGTAGATACAATGGTGAGAACCAAGTCAATTCTAGTACAGGTACAGTACATTCATGACAAAAATGTCTACAGCAGTCAGTGTTATATATTAGCTCTTGATAGTTCCTTGGTTTTTATTAAAAAACATACAATTTATTACATTAAAATATAGGTATTGTGAATGTTAAATATTTTGTAGTTTTATTGACTTTAATTGCATCATGGTACAAAACATGTGCATAAATACATGTGTAGCTAGTTAAAATATTACATACATAGTACAAACAAAACCATTCTAGCCAATATTGGTATCCAAAGAATTTTTTCTTAAAAGGTTTTCACTTGTGTTTGTTGTTGCTAAAGTTTAAGAAACACTGATTTACAACCACAAAATTGGGAAAGTAAACTCTTTTCTAAGAACTATACTCCTAACTTTATTCAAAAGAGAAATGTTCTTGGGCATAAACTATTTTGGAGAAGTGAACCTGAACTATTAAATATAAATCCAATAGTGGAGGGAAAAATACTAATTTTCAAAGTCATCACAGTTTGCTGAACTATGAGTTATAATTTTACAGAAAACCTTTTAGTCACCACTATGTGTGGGGTCTCTAATGAATTTCAGTCTGTTAACTAATTGGCTATAATTTCAATCACAGGGTATTTTTAAATGAAGCAATGATTATACTTTACACATTTCTGTCAAAGGGTAACAAATCAGTTAATGAGAGGCCATGTAACCACACTAAAACTTAGATTATAAAGTATAAATGCCAGAAATTTGAAATTAGTCTGTGTTTTAAAATAGTCACAAATAAAACCTGGTGCCTCTACTTTATAGCATCAAAACTCTTTGGACTGCAAGTGAAATACATCTAAACCTGATCTAACTTAAGCAAATAAACAATCCACTGGCTTATGTAGCCACAATAAAAGCAGAGAGAAATTTACATTTACAGTAGAATTTGCAATGTCTCTCATCTTTGGTTCTCTCACTGGGTTATATTCAATATCCCCTCCTCACAGGATTTGAGAAGTTGCAAGCTCATATCCTCCAACTTCTGAGAAGAGAGGAAAGGGATTTTCCTTCTCTCACTCCAATTTGAAAATTCCCAGGAAGGAGTGTGATTGCCCAGACTGATTCTCTTGCTCATTCCTGTGCCGATTGCTAAGACTGGAAGCTGGAGATATTCTGAATGTAATCATACACTTCCATGGCTCATGACTCCACTAATCACCATGAATATGCAGAAAATTATTTAAGAATTGGTGGCTTCTACTCAGAAATTTGGAAGTGGGATATGTGATGGTACAAAAGAGAATAATGTCTCAAAAGAGAGGAGGTATTTTTCAAAGGAGACCAAGAGGAAATGTGCTTTACATTCAACCTTTGGTTGAACACACTCCAGACACCTTTCACATACACTATATCCTACCCAATCCCCCCGTGCCGCCCTGCCTTCTTTTCACAATTCTAATAAGGCCCCTGCATTAACAAAATCCATCAGTAGTTGTTTATCCATGTAATAGTGGGTTATTTTTCTCACACAATGAAGAATATAGAGTTAGACACGTCAATGCTAATACAGTATCTCCATGATGTCACCAATGCCTTGGGCTCCTTCCATATTTCTCTTTACCATCTTTAACATACAGTTTTCATTCTCATGTGTCTGTAAATTAAATCTCTTGAATCTGTAAATTGGCTTATACAACTTTAGCCTCACAAGCACATGCTATTAGGAAAAAGAAAACAAGTAAAACAGGGGTAGGGAAGGGGAGCCAATATTAGAAAAGCTAAATTGTCATGGAAAAAGCTATCAAATTTTAGCTTACATTTTTTTGGTTAAAGTGTAACATAAGGTTATAAGTTCTACAAAGAAAGCCTGAAATGTTTTCTAGCTGGGCAGCTTGCTACATTATATAAAATTCAGATAAGAATTTTTATTTATTTATATTTATTAAAGAATATTTTATTTATTTATATTTGTTAAAATATTTATTTTATTAATAAAGAAGAATTTTAGCAACTGAAATCTCCACCTAGCTCTTCCCTTTAGCAACAAATTCAGGATTTCTTAGTAACTTTCATTTCTTTCAACTATTAGACTTAGCTCTACAAACCTGTGTGATTAAAAGCAACTGTAATCAGTCTTAACATACGTACAATGCCTGAAATCAAATGATGTTGAAGGTAAAACTAAAAGAAAAAAATATCTTTTTATTTTAGAAAAAGTACAAAGGTAAACCAATATGCAGTAGTCAGTAATTCATGACATACACCACATCCCAATGGACTGGCTAGAAAGGACTCATTCCTTGGAATTGGACAGACCTCCTTGTCAGTCACTCAGCTCATCACAGGTTCTGCCTATTATAGGAACTTATCTAAACAAGCTGTCTCTGCAACTGTGATTGGCACAAGTTGAGCAGCCTACTTCCTGTTCGTGGGGTCCCTGAAAATTGCTTCAGGGCTTGAACAAACATGGCCTTTTCCCCCCACACACATATCCTTTGAAATCAGGCACAATAAAAACCTACAAAAGTCCTTTAAGATCTCAGTTGTCTGTCAATTTTATTCAAAGGGGATCAATTAATAACCAATACCAGGAATAGTGTCAGATCTGGGCCCAATATTCACCAGGGCTGCCTATCCCTCTAGGGTTTTACTTCTTAACCTTGGGGAAGTTCAGACATTGTATAAAGTGATTTCAATCTGTACCAATGAGCTAAAGCACAGTAATATTACTCCATAGATGGATAATGACTATTGCTTTAATTCTTGCTTAAAATAGCTTTCATATGAAAAGTGTACATGGAGGCAATCAAATACAGTGGTTGATACACAGATTTGATGTTGAATGGTACTGGGTTTGAGACACAACTTTCCCAATTGGTAAATGTGTGTGACCTTGGATAAGTTATATATATGTTCCAAGATTAATTTTCTCACCTGGTACATTAGGAATATTAGTATCTGTATCATAAAAATATTGTTAAAAAGTACTAATACATAGTAAATGCTCAGTAAATCAGTTATTATTATTATTTTGCCATGATTATGGTTCAAGTATATTTATTAAGGCAAAGGTACACTATTCTATGAAATCAGAAGCCCTTTCAATGCAAGATATATTTTTTAAATATTTTTCAGAGCACAACACTATCAGAATGTTGGATTTATATGCAAAGGATTTATATCCCCTCTACTATGGTAAATCTACAATGGTCTAGAAAAATTTGGGTGAATGAAGTGGAAAAAGAGCTTGCTCCAGTTCCTCCCCTGTGTGCCTGGCACCCAGATCTGGATTAAACATTCCTAGTACTGAAGGCATTTAGGAATCTGGGGGCCCCTTGAGATAATTGTGAGAAAATTCAAAATTCCCTTGATACATTGAGTCTGTGGATTTTTTTTTTCTTAGTAACACCCCTATAATCCTAAAACATTTAAAACAGAACTAGGCTTTAAACAAGCTAATACCATTCTTGTCAAAATAGTTTGGGACAGTCTATAAAATAAGCTTATGGGAAGAGATGAATCTCTGTAGAAAGGGAGCTAAAGAAAAATAGGAAATTCTAGCAAAAACTTAGAGATCAAAAGCAGCAAATGTTTGCCTGAGCAGATGCCTATAATACAGACAAAGGCTTAAAGCCAAAAATGAATCAGTCAAAACTTGCTTGGGCTATATCAGGAGTAGATGAACTTTTTCTGTCAAGGGACAGGTAGTAACCATTTTGGGCTTTGCAGGCCAAGAGGAAAAATCAAGAATATAATGTAGGTAGCTTTATAACAAGAGAGAAAACAAATTCCCCAAAATTTTATTGACAAAATTCACAATATAAAAGTAATAATTGAGTACAGTTTCTTTTTTTGTAATAAAAGTCTAATAAAAAAATGAAGTTCTTTTCTTGAAGGGACAACATTTTTCTTATTTAGGGTTTAAAGTCAATGTTTCCTATTATCAAGTTGATTGAAAATTTTCATTTGTTATGAATTGTGCTCATTTCTGTACTGAATTTCATCTCAAAATTCATATGTTAAAGCCATAACCCAGAATATGACAATATTGGATATAGGGTTTATAAGTATGTAATAAAGATTAAGTGAGGTCACTCTTAAGTGGGGCCTTACTCTGACAGGACTGGTGTTCTTATGAGAAGAAGGAGAGACACCAGGGACCCATGAGCATATAAGAAAGACCATGTGAGAACACAGCAAGAATGCAGCTGTCTATAAGCCAGAGTCCACACCAGAAACCAACCCTGCCAAGACCTTGCTCCAAAGTGCCTCCAGCACTATGAGAAAATAAATGTCTGTTGTTTAAGCTACCTAATACAATCTGTAAAAACCATTCTTAACTCAGTAGCCATACAAAACAAGTGGCAGGCAAGAGTTTGCTGATCCTAAGCTAAATGATCAAGAAAGGAACTATTTCCTTGAATAAAACCAGGGAAGTAAAGTAGTACATTCTAGCCATGTGGATAAGATCTTACTCACTCTGGAATCAGGAGCACTGAGGGCTCTAGCAGGTCCTCAATGAAGCCTTCTCTGGTTAGTCACTGTATAGGAACTGTATTCCCTCCTCCAAACTCAGAGATCATACTGTTTGTGATTCCCATTAAGAACTTACCATCAGTCTTATTATACTTACACTGCTCTTTCATTGTCACTTAACATTTTTGGTCTTCTAAACTACCATAATCTTCCTAAAAGGAAAAGCAATGGTTTACAAACATCTGTAAATAAGTTAATTATTAAATGGCCAGCTCTAGAGAGATCGCAGAATTTGGATCTACTCCTGGGATGTTCATATTCCCTGGTGTTTAGAGATGGCTACTGGCTTTGCTTTACAACATGAACATGCGATGGGTATGTCTCAAGTTATCCTAATTTGCACAGTGTTTAAAAAAGGAACAAACCCATTTGTATGTCTTCTTTGGAAAAATGTTTATTGGGGTCCTCTGCCCATTTATAAATTGCATTATTTGCGGGAGGTTTTTTGTGTTATGTTGTATAAGTTCTTTATATATTTTGGATATTAACCCTTATCAGATGGATCATTGGACCTAGAGAGTATATACTATGTGAAATAAGTCAGACAGAAAGACAAATATGATATGATTTCACTCATATGTAGAATTTAAGAAACAAAATAAGTGAATAAAGGAAAAAAAGAGACAAACAACAGACTTCGAAATACAGAGAACAAACTCATAGTTGCCAGAATGGAGGTGGGCGAGAGAATGGATGAAGTAGATAATGATCATTAAGAATACAATTATTGTGATGAGTACTGAATAATGTATAGAATTGTTGAATCATTATATTATACACCTGAAACTAATATAAAACTGTATATTAATTATTCTTCAATTACAAAAAAGAGGAACAAATCTGTTTCAAATATTTCTAGGTTAAATAGACACATCTAAAGATTTTGGTTTTTTTCTCTCATCACCTCTTAACTCTGAAAAGAAGGGGGTTGATGAGGAACAGTGGACAGAAGGTGGGTAGGAGTCCCTGGATAGAGGTCCCATCCTACTGTCTCATCATTTTGGTGGTATAGCATTCAGAATAATGGTGGAAGGGAAAGAGAAGCTCACAGATATAGGAATATGTTAGGTCACTTTCTTCTATTCTGTCAGAACGTCCCTACCCTTGCAGCAGTGACACTTTGGAACAGCCAAGGAAGGAACAGCCAAACAGTATTCCTTCAATAGGAAGCTGCTCTGGAGTCTGAATGCATCCCTTTCTTGAGACACTAACTAGGGTATAATATCATAAACTATCATATGATATACCTAACTCTCCTCACCTCACCACAGCCAAACATTTATTCAAAATCCAAATCCACTTTATGTCATTCCAGGAAAAATAACATTATAACAAAATTTTCTGTAACTCAGCAGACCATCTAAAGGATTTCTCATAATAAGATGCAATAATTGGAGGAAAACTAAGTCAAAGGGATTTTCTTGGTTGTATCCTACCCTAAAAAACAGTATTTTTAAAAAGATTATTTATTTATTCATGAGAGACAGAGAGAGAGAGAGAGGGATATGGAGGAGCAGGCTCCCCAGAGAGCACGGAGCCAAAAGTGGAACTCGATTCCAGAACCCTGATATCATGACCTGAGCCAAAGGCACTGAGCCTTCTGACGAACCAACTGAGCCACCCAGGTGCCCTAAAAAACAATATTTTGAAGTGGTATAACAAAGGACATTATTTGTACCTCAAATCTATTTTCCTCTTCTTCCAAATTAATAAAATTATTACTATTTAAAGTCTTTATTTCTCAGCCTCCTTTGCAGTTCTGTGTAATCATTGGACTTAGTGGCCAATGTGATGTGGACAATAGTAATATGTGAAAACTTTTAGTCCCCACAAAATGGATAAGTAACATATAGCCAGAGGATCTCAGTAAAATTAAAATTTTAAGATTCCAGACAAGTCTGGACTTCAGCATCCAATCTGATCTATACCACTGAGAAGACCAATAGAAAAGGGCATCCATTCAGTTCACAATTCCCTTTGTGTGGTCCTTGTACACTTTGTCAACAAGTTCGCCCCAATGTTTGGAAGTCCCTTGCCAGCTCCTGGAGGAATTCACCTAAAAGTGGGTTGAGAAAAGATATCTCCATTCACAGTACTACATGTGAAATTATGGCCAAATGATCTATACAGCAGAAAAAATATGGGCATTAATGAACCATATAATATAGAACTCAGAATCTCTTTGTGCCAACTGGCAAGTTGTGGGACACTCTGCAGAAGAGGGGATGAGAACCAATTCTCAGAGACCAAGGAATTATCATGGGGGAAAGAAGGCTAAAGCACATGAAAACGAGTCACACTCAACAAGTCCCATTTATCACTGTTCCCAAAGACCACTAAAAGGCCTCATTGATAGAGCTCAGTGTGCTTGAGTCAGAGTCAGAAAAAATCAGTGAAGGCCAAGAATCTGAATTCTGAGAATCAGCTGAAGATACTGTCTCTGCCAATGTCAGCAGGGGATATAACTACAGGGAGGAAGAGTAAGTTTTTGTTCAGAAATCATGATGACCCAAGAGGAAAAAATGGAGTTTCAGTCAGTTTTGTAGTGGTTTTATTCTTGGAAATCATCATTTCATTAGAACTGATAACTCTGCATAGTTAATTTTAACAGCTGAAAAATTGTCTCAAATAATACTCAGTTTCAAATCATTGAACTAGAAATGTCAATCTCTGGAAGGTATTTTGGTTTGTTTCTCAAAGTCTAACTTCTAAACTATTCTACTTTACTTAGAAAGCTGAATGATACATTTAAGAGAAAAATACAGTTTATTCAAACAAATTACTTAAATATAAGCCATGGTGAGCATTAACAACAGCATTATAGCTAGAAACTTTTTCTGGAAATTGATTTTTTTTCTTGTTAAGTCTTGAGTTTTATCCTATTCAAGAGTGAGTTTTCACAGATTTTATTTTTCTCTCATAAAACAGGAAATTTTCTTCAACATAATGAGCATATAGCTACATAAGAAGTCCTCTCTTTGAATGCAGTATAAATTGTATCTGCTAAATTTTTAAAATATTTTACATATGACTTTATAAGTTGTGTTTTATAGATTCTATTTTATCAGTAAGTTTTATTTATCCTACTTAGGCAAAAATTGTTTAAATTGAATACTAAAAACAATACATACTTGTGAAGAATCTCTCCCATTTAGCTCAGAATTTAGCTTCTTTTCTAAATGCTTTTCAGTTATACAAATAACCATTGCTTTTAGGAAGTTTTAGAAATAACCGAGTTTTTTCTTAAATATAATTAGTTTTATAATGTGTGATATTATTTTATTTTAAAATAATTTTAGATTTATTTTAAAAAACTGCAATATTACTACCAAAATGTTTTTTTTTTTATTTCTTAAATCATTTGAGAGTAACTTACCAGTAGAATGGCCCATATTCCAAATGCTTCAATGTGCAGTTTTTACCAACAAGGATATGCTCTTATGTAACCACAATACAACCAACACTGATATATCACTAACTCTAATCTATAGAGCCCAGTCAATTTTGCCAATAAAGGCCTGGACTCCACTTGCCTAGGATCACTTTTCCATTTAGTTGCCATGTCTCTTTTAGTCTCCTTCAATCTGAAACAATGTCTTAGTTTTCCCTTGACTTGCATGTTTTTGACCTGAGATTACAGGTCAATTATTTTCAAGAATTATTCTCAATTTGGACCTGATGTGTTCTCATGATTAGATTTAGATTTTACAAATTTTAGTGGCAATTTTACTGAAGTGATGCTGTGTCCTTCACAATGTATACTATCAGGCTGTGTGCAATATCCACAAATTTCATTCTTGTTTTGTCTTTTTTTTCCCCTCTACATATTTGTAATTCTTGCCTTCAACAGTAAAGTCCCTTCCTGCTCCCAATCTGCAATTTGCTGACTAGAGATGATGCTTTGGTTCAACTAGTAATGGCTACAAAAGGAAAATTTAATTAAAAGGCCATTTTATAATTAACTAAGTTACCTGAAATGGAGATGAAATAACTCAAAAATTCTTCCTTTTTTAAAAATATTAGAAGCTTTTTCAATCCATTGTAGTTACCTTGGTCTGGATCCTCAGCTACAGGGTCCTGGATACAAAATAATGGAGGACTGTCTGAAAACTGACCCAATGAGGATTAAAAGCTCTGGGGACAGTTACTGCATGTTAGGAGCCATGGGCTTGTCAAAAGACTGGGTAAAAATGGAAGAAAAAGAGCAAGTCAAACTTTCTGATACCAATTTTATGTCCTTAGGGCCAGAGTCTTCATTATTAGTGCTTTGAATTTTCTAAACTGCAGCTACCCAAAGTTGTCATTTATTGCACTTCTATTGTGATTACTTCATCAAAAAAGTTTAGCCCTTCAGTCAATTTCATAATTCATATTCAGTGGTCATTAAGGTTATATTATCTCACAAATATGCCTGGAAACTTTCCAAAACTAAAGAACATTCAGAAAGAAAAGAAGGGTAAGGCTCTGTATCACGATTTTGGAAATTCTGCTCCCAGTATAACTGCTTTCTCTTGTAATTTAATTAATCTTATTTGTAGAATCCTTGAGAATTGTTTTCCTTTATCTTTGAAGTTTAGTAGTTTTATTAGCATATTTCTCAAGGTTGATGATTCCAGATAATTTTCCCAGCTTCCTAAAGGACCCTTTCAATATATGGGTTCAGGCTTTCTATTTCTGTAAATATTTCTTCAATCACAATGATAAATATTAATTTTATGCCTATGTGTTGTTTTAATCTTTACAGACTCCAGTTATACAAATATTATGCCTTCTTTGCCTGTCTTCCATTCTACCATGCTCTTATTTGCTCTTCTCAGTTCTTTAATTTTTGTATTCTTGGTTGTTCCTCTGCTTTTCTTAAATTATT
Organism: Mirounga leonina; assembly: GCF_011800145.1. Lineage (NCBI taxonomy): Eukaryota > Metazoa > Chordata > Mammalia > Carnivora > Phocidae > Mirounga > Mirounga leonina. The sequence goes on along the minus strand of NW_023270415.1, from coordinate 25,396,628 downwards.
ATTATGAGGTTTTGTATAATTTTATTATCTCATGCAGTTTCTTTTTTATTTCTGAAATAATTTTTTCAATGCCTTCCACTTCTTTACTGAATTTAATCCATCTTTCCTTCTTTTTTCTGATCTTAATTTTTAATTTATAATTCAATGTTTTTTTGTTTTTTGTTTTATCTTTTTCACATCCCTAAAAAACTGTTTGAGTATATTTAACTAAATTTGAAGTGTTGTCTCATGGTCATTTTTTACTACATGTTTTTCTTCTTGTTAGTTTTCGGAAAGATGAAGAGTATTATCAAAGCTCACTAAGTTTGTTTTCTGATTTTTATAAGAATTCTGTGTAGATTTATTGAGTTTTCTTTTGTTCACTGTTGTGAACTGTGGGTGCTTTACAAAACTTCTAGTTCAATGGCACCCCTTTTGTCAATTTATCAAAATAGATAAAAATCTAGACCTTTAGTAGTATTTTTTTTTTTTTTTATGGTTAGGGAAGAGGTTGTGTGTCTCTGCCATTTGATTCTCTGTTATCTGGTAAGACCCTAATTTTTCCCCTTTATTACCCAATGGCCCAAAAAATCCTCTCAATTTTGTTTTCCCTGCTGCTTTTCTTGGCCGGTTCTTGTTCACTGCAGTGGTGCTATCATGTGAAGATTGTTTTCCTGGGATTTGATGGTTTTCTTTTTTTTTTTACTGTTATTTTGAAGTTCAGTCATTCTTTGTTTTCAAGTCGGGTTTAAGACAATTTGTTAATTGCTTTTTTGCTATTATTTTTGTTGTTGTTTTATGCTTTTTCTTACAGTTTTGAATTGTCTGGGTTGGATATACTGAAAGATGCAGACTTAGACAGTTGTTTTTGTCTTTAGCTACCTGGAAGTTCTTTTTCTTTTAAGTTTTTGGGTTTTTTGTTTTTTGTTTTTTGTTTTTGTTTTTTTTGTTTTTTTGGCTTATTCACTTTAAGCCATGCTATTTAGACGGACTTAAGCTAGTAAGTTATATTATTTACTATTATTACCATCTCCTCCTGTAATCAAATACGCACATTATGATAACAAGGATGAAATTTAAATTGTTAGTAATGCACTGTAACCAATAAAGTGAAACTTGAACAAAACAATATCCAATCCTGAAGTTGGAGAGGTAGATGTGCTGTATAATCAAGGAGAGCATTTTATATTACCAAATTATACTCCTATTGTATCTGTTACGTAGTTATAGACAAAGGAGTTCAGTTTTATGAATGTCAACTGGGTAGTTTTTACTAGTAATAAATTAAGTTTGAATACATTAAAACATTTAAATGAAACTGCACTATATTACCCAAAATGAGGTAGGTGTAGGTCATTAGAGAATAAATTATTACCCATTTTAAAAATTGCTAGTTTCTTGTTCTCTGGCAAGAAAACAGTGAACCATTTTAGAGACTTGGCAAAGCCAAGTGTATTTTAGCACAGTTTCAAGATAAAAACAACTTGTCATGTCAATAGCTGAGGCAAAGAAGTTAATGAGATGTAGTTTAGTACCAATATATCCTATTTTGCCATGCAACTGAAAAAAAACAGTGAGAGGTTTGACTCTACATTTCACTTCACCAGTTACAAATTATAGTGATTATTGGAAATAATCCTTATCTAAATAATAAACAATATTCTATTTTAAAATTTGTTCTCACTTGCACTCAGCTTCTTCTTTCTAGTATCCTTATCAAGAAAAACAAACATCATTTTCCTCTCTTCCAAATGTCTATACGATGCTTATGTTATTTGGAATTTACATGATGAATTGTTACTAAAGATGTTCAAAGTCCTTTCATATGCATTGCCCCAGGGCCCATCTTCAACCACATCACAGCCATCTCCTCCTTTTTGTCTCTTTCTCCAGTTTGCCAAAGGGACTAATTTTTTTATTTCTATATTTGTGGTTGCAACCAACTAATCTATCCTTTGGGGATTTCTCTTCCCCAAAACTTGAAGTCAAATGGGGATGCTGTCTCCCTTGTTCTTTCTCTTCTTTCTTGCCACTAAAAATAAACAAGCCAGTGGCTTTTACTGCTAATCACTAAAAGGAAAAAAACAAGACTTCACAAAATTAAATACAAACAAGTTGCCAAAATTATAAATTTCCTACTTCATGGTTCCTGGAAAATTATTAATTTTCCTTTCTAAAATTAAAACTTGAGGCTCCTACACCATTTTGTCTGGTTATTAATTTTTATTCTTGAGATAGCCTTCATCAAACAGATCAATATTCTTTGTATTTTTGTCTTTAATCAATGCACTGTTTGAAATGTTCTTATAAAATATCCTACCTCCCAATCAGAAAACATCCAAAAGTCCAGGTAATAAGTTACTCTTTTATTCAAGTGGACAATTTTCATGTCATTAAGCTTCAGACTAAGCCAAAGGTTTTTCTTCTAGGTATCTTCTTAACATGAGTAACTTCTTTGAATTTCAGCTTGGTCATTTCAGTTTTGTTTCTTCTTCTTTTTTTGTTTTTTTTAATAGAGTTTACTTTTATAGCAGTTTTAGGTTCATAGAAAAATCAAGTAGAAAGTACAGAGAATTCTCATATGCTCCCCTGTTTGTACAGGTGCATAGCCTTCTTCATAATCAACATCTCTCACTAGAGTGGTACACACATTTGTTATAAATAATAAACCTATGGTGACACTACATTATCATCCAAAGTCCACCACTGACATTAGAGTTCTAGGATTTGCACATTCTGTAAGTTTGGACCAATGAATAATGACTTGTACCCACCATTGTAGTATCTTATAGAATAATTTTACTGCCCTAAAAACTCCTCTGTGCTCTTCCTATTCATCCCTCCCTTTCCTCTATCCCCTAGCAACCAGCTTATTCTTTTACTGTTTCCATATCTCTGCCTTTTCCAGAATGTCATGTAGTTGGAATCACGGGCTTTTTAGTGTATAGACTTTTCAGATTGGCTTCTTTCATATAATAATATGCATTTGTGTTTACTCATGTTTTTCATAGATTTAATGACTCATTTCCTTTTAATAGGCTTTATTTTTTAGAACACTTTTAGATTCAAGTTTTGAACAGAAGGTAGAGAGGTTTCCCCAACACCTGCAGCACACATGCACAGCCCCCTCCATTACTGATATCCCTCACTAGAGTGGTAATTGATGAATCTACATTGATACATCATAATCATCTGAAGTTCATAGTTTGTATTAGGGTTCACTCTTGGTGTTGTAAATTCTATGGGTTTGGACAAACATATAATGACAAGACCTACCATTATAGTATTATACAGAGCAGTTTCATTGCCTTAAAAATCCTCTATGCTCTGCCTATTCATTTCTGCCTCCCCACTAATCCTGGCAACCTTGAGCTTTTTACTCTCTCCATAGTTTTGCTTTTTCCACAATGTCATATAGTTGGAATCATATAGTAGGTAGCCTTTTCAGATTGGCTTCTTTCACTTCTATTACGGATTTAAAATTCCTCCATATATTTTCATTTCAGTGATAGTTAATTTCTCTTTAGATACAAATAGTATTCCATTATCTGAATGTATCAGTTTATTTATTCATTCATCTATGGAAGGGCATCATGGTTGCTTCCAAGTTTTGGCATCACTTTATTTCTTTTTATTATGCATATTTAATAACTTGAATTTTTAATTTTTTAGTTCTAGGAATGTTAACAGATGGTGAGTTGTAGGATGCTTTTCAAGCTACTTATCCTTGTGACATTCCATAGACACAGTATTGATGTATTTATTTATCCCCATCCAGGAGCATATCTCTTCCATCTCTAAAAAAAATAGTGCCTTGGAATATTCCAAAATCAGTCATTTGATAATAGGTTGACATTTTTTTTTAAATTTCTTACATCATAAACTGAATGTATTTCCTTTCCTTTTTTTTTTTTAATTTATAAACACAACCAGTACATGACAGAGTGAATTCCTTTCTACACCTTAACAACACTACCAGTTTTGAAAAAAAAAAAAAAGAGAGATCTTTTGAAATAAGGGGAACTATTTTGAAAATTGGTTTATTCTAAATTCTTTTCTCTAGTACCCTTAATAGGAAAGAACACAATGAAATGTAGGCATGAATTTCTTTTAAGATTTATTTATTTATTTATTTACTTATTTATTTAAAAGAGAGAGCACAGGGGGAAGGTCAAAGGGAGAGGGAGAGAGAGAATCTCAAGCAGACTCCTGGCTGAGCATGGAGCCCAACGTGGGGCTTGATCTCAGAACTCCAAGATCATGACCTGAACCAAAATCAAGAGTCAGATGCTTAACTGACTGAGCCACACAGGCACCCCTACATGATTTTTATTCAAAGAAATTGTATTTAACTATTTTTTTAAAATTAATCTTTTATCTACTGCTGGCTCAAATAATCTAGTAGCACTGAACTGTCAAGACACCAGAAGGCTGCATACTCCTTCCCAAAAGATCTGCATCTTTCAAGATATCATGGGTTAATTATCTACTGGTTAATATAGACTATTCCCTGAGGCTGAAGACTGAAACACCTGGAGGAGAGTAACTTTGGGAGTTGATATTTTGATGAACAGCTCCATGAAAATGCTCACATAGAAAGGTGCATTTACTTGCAGTGCAAAAGAATGTTCTTTCTTTTTCTACACTGATATTTTAGATACAAGGGATTTTTCTATCATTTTATTCCTTTTCTCAAACTGGAATAAGAAGAGGAACCCCGTCTTGTATCCTTTGGGTGACAAGGCTTGTTTCTTGCCTCACTCTGGTCAGGCTATTTTCTAGATCCAACACTAGTAAATGTTCTCATACTTTGTCTCTTTTCAGATGGTTTCTCTGTTTTGTACCTCAGGCTTTGTCTTATCCTCTTCCCTTACAATGGAGATTTCCTTGAATATTTTTCTGTCCATATAATCTAGTGAAATAACATGACCTAAAAGAAATACCAATACGAAAACATAAGATACTACAAATAGTGCAGTGTGCAATTAAAGAGAGGTTGGCCCTGTGAAGAAACTCAGAGAGAACATAAATAGTGTGTGAAATATATTCACAGGAATTTTAGTATTTGTGTTGCAAAAGTCAGCATGTAATTTTGGAATGCTTCACAACTTCACTTTTGACCTGGGTACATGAGCAATGCACAATTAGACCTTCTTTGTCCTGAAAGATTAAAGCAGACAAACAACAGGACACCAACAAGGTATTTCTATGAATTTCCTAAATCACAATGAACATTAGATTTTCTTTTACTACATATATAATTTCCAAATAGTTTATCTCATTTGCCTCTGAGGTAGTTAAGATTAAAGCAAATAATTCTAAGATCTTGCAAGGAATTATTGAAGCTGACAAATGCTGTATGGAATTTCACAAGCTTCCTTTTCTAGCAGAGAAAGCTGAGTGAGCAGTACTTGAGGAATCAGGAAATAAAGACACCTGGTTACAATTTATCACCATTTTCTTTGGCTAGACTGACCTTCTTGTCTTGTGATCTTTTATTGCTCTTGACTTCCCTCATTAACCCTTTCAAATACATTACTGCATTATGCTTTCAAAGTTCACAAAGGTGCTGTAGATATGGGACTTAAAAACACTGTATAGTATATAGAGCAGAAGCTTTGTGTTGTTAGACCCCAGTATTAAGCAACAATAGTTATCCTGTGTGAGTTTAGTTAATGTTTGCTCCCTTCCCTTTCCTACCACTCATTGTTGCTTTGTAAGATTTCAGGGGAAGGCATGTTAAGAATTGTTTCTGTTTAGTAAAAATCCTGTGGTCTATTGGCCTTGCTTAAAAAAAAAAAAAATCAGCAGTAAAGTAGACTTTGCATCTATAATTGTCCTACTTGGTTGACCAGAAAATCTGGCCTCAAGCTACACCTACCCACAAACTGTTTGAAGCTTTCTTTCCAAGCCCAACATCCCCAGAGTTTCTGTTGAAATGAATAGATTCATTGAAATGCATCTGTATATGTAATATTAAGAAACTTTTAATATTTGTTCATTTTCCCTCCTACAATGTCACCTTTAGTCTATGATTATAGTACCTCCACAATTTACTGAAGAAAACTCATTCTCTTCTGTTAATATGTTTAAATCACTAACTTTAGCCAAGAAAAGTCTCTTGGGAACCAGATCCATATATCCAACTATTTACTGAACCTCCACTTGTAGGTTCCATAGTCATCTAAAACTCAACATTTCAAAAATTCAACTTGCTATCTCTTCCCAGCTTTCTCAGTCCCTCCCTTACCTTCTTCTACTGTTTTTTGATACCAAAATGATTGTTATAACTATGCATGCAGTTGACCTAAACAAAAACTCTGAACTTTATCTTGGACTACTACATCTCACTCATACCCAATTCCATCCAGTGTTAAATACATTGATTTTATCTTCAAAATATGTCTTAAATCTATCCATTTCTCTTACAAATATTGCTTTGAACAAACCAGCATCATATTTTAGTACCTTAATTTAATTCCTTTTTCCAAGTTTTATACATTCTCTAATCCATTATTCATATTAGAGCCACAGTATCTTAAAACAATCATCTTGTCCCTTTAGTAATTAAGTCTATAAACACTCCTTTCTTCTCTTAGAAATACCCCATCCAAATTAAGTATTTTACAAAGTCTTAAATGATTTAGTGCCTGATATTTCTCTAGTTTCATTTATTATCATTTTTAATTAAGCAAGCTTACATCATTTAAGTCATCATGAATTTATTAACATAGAGCTATTTAGCTCCATAAACTGTTCTTAATTTTTTTAAGTTGTTACATTCTATAATGAAGAATTATTAATTTTAATGGTAGGCACTTATCTCTCAAAAAAGATCACACACTATTGCCTAGCAGCAAATCAACTAATATCAACTGTACTAAAAGCTGAAAAATATTGAAGGTTTATTTAAATATCTAATAGTTATTAGTTAAAATGAGAAAAAAAAAACTAGTGAAGGTGACACTGATTAATATAAAGTCAAGATTTAACAGGTACAAAAACGTATTTTATAAAAAAATTTACAGAAGAAAATATTCTTTAACTCAGGTATAGGGAAGGCTTTCTAATTATGACTAAAAATCCAGAAATCCAGAATGACTACTTGGCTATATCTTTTTTCATAGCCATGACAAAAACACTATGAATGAAATAAAAATGTAACTGACAAACTGGGAGATAATATTTGCAGCACATATCACAGAACAGGGCTAATAATTCCAATATATATAAAGAACTCTTAAAAATTGAGAGGAAAAATTACAAAAGCCTGGAAGCATAATAGACAAAAAATAGTGATGGATAACTCTTGAACAAAAGATTAAAATATTATCTTTAAACATATAAAAGCATGTTCAACATCAAACATAATTAGAGGAAAGCAATTTAATACATCACTGAGATACTATTTTTACCTACAAAATTGAAAAAAAAATTAAAAGGTAAACAATATATCTATTGGTTGGACTTGGGGAAACTGACTTTCATATATTACTGGTGGGAACACAAATTTATAAAATCTTGTGGAGGAGAGTTTGGCAAAACCTACCAAAAAATACATATTTACTCACTGATTCAGTAATCCCAGTTTTAGAAACTTATCAAAAGATACATCTCCAGCAATACTAAAATACACATGATATGCCCAAGGATATTCACTGCAACTTAATTTGTTACTGCAAAGTTCTGGACACAATATTAATGTCCTTAAATAGAGGAGTGATTGAATGAACTCTGATACATCTATACGGTGTATCTGATAGAGTACTATGCAACTGTGAAAATGAACTGATATGGAGCAATTTCCAGAATATTTATTGTTAAGTAAAAAAGGCTGTCAAGAAGGGTATCTTTAGTATGTTACCTTTTGTGTAAGAAAGAGGGGAAAATAAAACATGTACAAGAAACACAGAGGGACAGCTAGATAGTAATATAATTGTCTACTTTCAAAAAGTGGGTATAAATGGCATATTTGCCCTGCTATCCAAAAGTAGAGCATCCTTATGAAACCTTTTGTAAACCGCAATAACCTAGGGCAAAGAATATCCCCCATTTTCCAAAAATTCACATTATACCATTTTGCTTTCACAAAAGACCTATATTAATACCTGTTTTTGTTAACTGAAAGAGATCCAAAGATTTCCACTTTAAAAAAAGTCTTTACTGTACTAATGCAGATCTTTTGTAAAACTATGAAAATGGTAAAACTAAAGCTGGAGAGGCACAGAAAACTGAATCTGTAGATAACAAGGGAGAATGGAATGTCATGAAAATTTTGAATTGATTTAATGTACCTCATGGGGCAACTTTTAAGTTATTTTTAACAAGTATTTTGTAAATGCTAATTTTTTAGGCTTCTACCTGTTGGCATACAAAAATATATAAGGATGGACATTCTGCCTTCTCATAGTCATGCTTTTTGGAAATTTCCATCATCTTCAAGCAAAATAAGTATCAGTTTAATATTGGAAGCTATGTGTAAGATTGATTCAGCATTCCATGCACTGGCTTTAAAAATTCAGTACTGTGCATATTGTGGTGTTTTTACTGTGAATATTTAAATTTTTCACGCAGTTTTTCTACAGCCAATAATCAGTGGTGCTTTTGTACCTAAGTTTTATGTGATTTTAATGAAACATGGATAGTTGTAGCCACCTGATATTTGTGGTTTAAAATAAAGAGTTTTCTTGCCTGCAAAATAAAATAAAATAAAGTGACTTAACATGAACTTTTGGAAAGCAGAAGATACCTGTATTCCTTTTTCTACACATCTGAATTTCATAGTCATGTTAATATTTCATATATACAAAAATCTAAATAAAATCCACAGAACTCTAAAACTGAATACAAACAAAAATATATTAACTTAAATGTGTTCAAATGAACAACATTACAACTTGAAGAGGGAAGGGTTGACACCAAAATGGAGTCACTTTTAACATCGTGGTTAGATTATACACCCCCAAGTTAAACACAAAAGAAAAAAGTACTTTCTAAAAACACTCATAATAAATTGAAATCCAAGTAGATGGTTTCTTTATGATAAAAGCATGAATAAGTAGTTCAAAAATCACTTTCTATGCTTTCTAGAACTGAACACATATATAAAAACTTTGTAGAAATGGGAGACAGGTTTCTCAACCAGAGAAGAAAGAAACAAATACAGAAATTAAAAAGATAGAATAAGGCTCATGGATTTGGATTGGACTTGGCAACATCGGTGTGATACCTATCTGTTTTTGTACTCTAAAAACATAAGCAATGGCTCCCCAGTGGTAATGAATAAACTTAATAATAGGATTTTGATTTCTAAATACCACTTTTTTTTTAAGATTTTATTTATTTGACAGAGAGAGCACAAGCAGAGGGAGAGGGAGAAGCAGGCTCCCCACTGAGCAGGGAGCCCAATGCGGGACTCGATTCCAGGACCCTGAGATCATGACCTGAGCTGAAGGAAGCCGCTTAACTGACTGAGCCACCCAGGAGTCCCAATACCACTTTCTTCTTAAAAAAGCCAAGAATTGGGCACCTGGGTGGCTCAGTTGGTTAAGCGACTGCCTTCGGTTCAGGTCATGATCCTGGAGTCCCGGGATCGAGTCCCGCATCGGGCTCCCTGCTCAGCAGGGAGTCTGCTTCTCCCGCTGACCCTCCCCCCTCTCATGCTCTCTCTATCTCATTCTCTCTCAAATAAATGAATAAAATCTTAAAAAAAAAAAAAAGCCAAGAATTCTTGGGAAAATGGCTGATTCCAGAACTGGGGTAGGGAAACATCAAGATAATCCTGGAATAATTCTGAGCCAGAATATAAGCAAATGCACAAAGAATGATGGAGGAGTGTCAAAGGGGCCTGGAGTCAACTTAAAGGAAATAGCATTATAACTTGGAATATCAAAATAAAGTAAAAATTATATTCAGCAGAATAGGAATCTACAATTCATACCGATATAAATAAGTAAATATATAACTGGAAAGAGGACAAATTACTTCTTTTCAGTAACATGCTAACTAATAAATGTATAAGAATAATGGCATTTGAAATCACCATTTGCCAACCACCATTATAATATCTTTTCCTTTTTTATTATAATAATTGATTCAGTCAAGAAATAGATGCTAACAATTAGTCCAACAAGAGTAAGAAGATATTTATAATATCTTTGCATATCTCATCACAAGGTACTTAATAATCACAATACGTAAAATAGTAACATTACAGGGGAGAAATTTGACAGAAACCAAATAATCTAATTAACATTGCCAGTAATGAGACAAATCAACAGCAAGTGCTAACAGTTATAATATACTAAGAACTCAGCATCAGTTCTATGGCATTTCTACCCAAAGTGCATACTCTCAATATAATCATGGGAAAACACCAGACAAACTCAAATTGAGGGATATTGTAAAAAGTATCTTCTATTCTTTAAAACTATCGACATAAAATGCAAAGAAACAAAATAAATTAAAGTAAACTAAAGTGATATGACAACTGAATATAACACATGATTTTGGATTTATTTTGCTTCAACCATCATTAATATAGATATTGGTGAAATAACAATAAATCTTGCGTCAACATTAATTTCCTTCTTTGAAAACTATACTATGGTTATGTTCTTGGGAAATAAATATTTAAATGTTTATGGTAACAGACATCATGTCTGTAACTTATTCTTTAATGGCTTAGAGAAAAATTTTCTACCTATCTACCTATTTATCTAGAAAAAGTGATAAAGAAAATCTGATAAGATGTTAACATTTGAGGACTCTTGGCAAAAGGTGTCCAAGAATTCTATGTACTACTCTTGCAATTTTTCTATAAGTCAGAAATTATTTTGAAAAAACATTTAAATAATAATGGGCTAAAGTTAATCATAAATAGTTTTCTCAGAACTACACTAGTTTCTTTTCCACTAATAATTATCCACATTTCTTTAAAATCTGTCTCTGTATTTTTTTTTCTTCCATTTTGGATTTTGTTTAGTAGAAGATGCCAGCTACTAAGAGTCTGCAATAAAATGGTAAACATTATAATAAATAGAATAAGAAAGTATTTAAAACAAATTTTAAAAAAGAAGTCAAGGCTATTCAAAAGTAACAGGAATAATATACTCATAATTAAAGATATTTATATCTAAAGTAGTATTTTTACTTACATTCACTACTATAAAATGTTTGTACTATAAGAGACCCATGGCATTTTATACAAAAGGAAACTAAATTATTGACAAGCTGAGTGTCCAAGTTCATAGAATTGGGAAATGGCAGAGTTGGAGATACTACTCAGATTTCTTGACTGTACTGCTGTGGTGGTTAGGATTTGACACTTTCCCTATTATTGGTTGGGTCTGAGTCCACGACAGGGAAATTCTTTCTTGAGGAAGTATAGTTCAGTGGTCTCTGAGACCAGGACAGGGACTAATGAGACTTGTATACTAAAATCAGCTCTGTTGCTTATTAACTATGTAACTTTGGGGAAATTTCTTCCAGTTCTAATTCCAAGTGCAAAGATATTTCCCCAACTTTAATTTATTAAAATAAAAAATTAATTAAAAGCTTAACAGTAAAAAATAAATTTTAAAATAAAAACATCCATATCCCACAAATACAGCTTAGATAAGTACTGAATTTTTCAAAATCAATTCATAATTGAATGTTGAATTTGCAGATAAGCAAACAATGCTGATAGGAAAATAAACTAGAATATACTTTTTGAAGGATGATATAACAATACACCTTTAAAGCTATAGTTATTTGTATACACTTTCTCAAAAAGTACACCAATAGCAAGGCACCAAGGAAGAGTAGAGGAAGATAGCAATAGACTAGGAGAGCCCTAGGCTTGCCTGGGCCCATGAATACAACTAGATAATTACCAAATCATCCTAAATACTGCAGAAATTGACCTAGAGACTGGCAGAACAAATTCAACAATTAAAAATAAGAGACAAGGCTACATCAAAGAAAGTAGGAAGTGCAGAGATGGGGCTTGGAAAGGAAATGGATCATGGCTCCAGTGGTGGGAAGGAGCCTCAGTTGCAGAAAAGGGCAAGAGACAGACTAGAACACAGGGGAGCATGTGGGAAAAACGAATCCCCATAGCAACTGGTTTGGGAGCCAGAGGGCACGAATTTTGTGAGTTCTTGCAACCAGTGGTGTTTAAAGCCTGGAATTTTAAAGGTCAGCATGCTTGGTTCTGGGAGAGCTTGCAGGGCATTGGAGCTACTCTTGCAGAAAACAAAGGGCAAACGACCCGCAGATATACTGCATGAAAACAGCCATCTAAAGAGTGCCTAGGGCACACAGTCAGGAGGTTAGCTGCTCATCTTGGACCATGTCTCAGAGAGATAACATTCACAGAAAGACCCCTCAGGAACAAATAAACTGGCAGGTACCATTTCCCTGCCCTGTCCCTCAGCATAAACACAGAGCCACCTGCAGGAACCAGCACAGTGCCTATACTCACTACCTAACTTGCTTACACTACACCCTGCACCATTGTGCTCCAGTGGGACCACCCCTCTCAGCCATACTTATCTCAGTCCCAGGGTAGCAGGCCACCTTCCCCAGAAGACTGGCCTAAACCACTGCCAACACTGCATCTCCCTACCCAGGAGTTTTGTAAGGCCTCGGTTCAGGTGGTGGTGGAGACAGGCCTCAAATCACAAGCAGACCAGGGTACACCTTGGTAAAATGTGCCAGATTCAGGCCAGGATCAAACACTGCCCACAAAAGGCGAAGAGAGCCTCTGCAGACAACTGGCCTGAAGCATAAAGTGGCCAGGACACAACAATAGAGCAAATGTAGCACACACTGGAGACACTCATGGAAGCCCAGGCCCTAGGGAACAGGGGACACTACACTGCAGGTTACTATATGATCTTTTCTTCATAAAGCCATTATCCTCAAGAACAGGAGACATAACTGACTTTCCTAACACAGAGAAACAGGCAAAGAGACTTAAACAAAATGAGAAGACAGAAGAATTTGTCCCAAATGAAAGACAAGGACAAGGCCATGGCTGGCGATCTAAGTGAAACAGATATAAGTAACATGCCTGATGGAGAATTTAAAGCAATGATCATAAGGATACTCACTGGTCTTGAGAAAAGAGTAGAGAACATCAGTGAGACCGTTAAGACAAAGATAAGGAATAACATAGCAGAGACAAAGCGCTCAATAAACAAAATAAAAAAACACCTAATGGAATGTAGAGCAGGCTGGAAGAAGCAGAGGGATGAATTAATGACCTAGAAGACAAAGTAATGGAAAGTAATCAAGCTGAACAAAAGAGAGGAAAAAGGATTATGCAAAACAAAAATAAACTCAGGGAACTCAGTGACTCCATTAAATGTAATAACATTTATATTACAGGGACCCCAGAAGAAGAGAGAGAAAAGGTGGGCACAGAATTTATTTGAAGAAATAACAGCTGAAAACCTCCCTAATCTGGGGAAGGAAACAGATATCCAGATCCAGGAGGCACAAAGAATCCCCAACAAAATCAACAAAAGCAGATCCACACCAAGACATTTTGTAATTAAAATGGCAAAATAGGGACACCTGGGTGGCACAGTCAGTTAAGCATCTGCCTTCAGCTCAGGTCATGATCCCAGGGTCCTGGCTCAAATCCCGCATCAGGGGTCCTTGCTCAGCGGGGAGCCTGTTTCTCCCTTTGCCTGCTGCTCCCCCTGCTTGTGCTCTCTTTCTCTCTCTGACAAATAAATAAAATCTTTAAAAAATAAAATAAAATGGCAAAATATAGTGATGAAGAAAAAATATTAAAAGCAGGAAGACAAAAGAAAACAGTTACATACAAAGGAAACCCCAAAAGCTATCAGCAGATTTTTTCAGGAGACACTTTCCAAGTCAGAAAGGAGTGACATGATATATTTAAAGTACTGAATGAGAAAAGCCTGAAGCCAAGAATACTCTATCCAGCAAGGCTATCATTCAGAATAGAAGGAGAGATAAACAAAAGGAGCTGTGACCACCCTAACCAGCCCTGCAAGAAATATTAAAGGGGACTGTTTGAGTGAAAGGAAAGACCAAAAATGACAGTATGAAGGTAGGAAACACAAAAGCAGTAATGAATATTTCTGTAAAAAAATCAGTCAAGAAATTCACAAAGTAAAAGGATAGAAAATATGACACTATATACCTAAAATGTGGGGAGGAAAGGAGAATGGGTTCAAACCTAAAAGACCAACAACTTATTATATACTGCTACATGCAGATGATGTTATATAAACTTAATGGTAACCACAAATCAAAAACCAATAAATATACAAAAAAAGAAAGAAATCCAAATATATCACTAAAGAAAACCAGTAAATCATGAAAGAGAGAAAGACATCATCAAAGAAAATCTTCAGAAACAAACACAAAACAGGTAATAAAATGGCAATAAATACACATCTATCAATAATTACTTTCAATGTAAATGGACTAAATGCTGCAATCAAAAGACATAGCGTGATAGAATGTATTAAAAAAAAAAAAAGACCCATCTATATGCTGTCTACAGGAGACTCATTTTAGACCTAAAGAAACCTGCACACTGAAAGTGAGGGGATGGAGAAACATTTATCATGCAAATGGAGGTCAAAAGAAGGCCAGAATAGCAATATTTATATCAGACAAAACACACTTTAAAACAAAGACCATAACAAGAGATAAAGAAGGGCACTATATAATAACAAAAGGGGCAATCCAACAGAAGATATACGAAGTCTAAACATTTATGCACCCAATACGGGAGAACCCAAATACATTAAACAGTTAATAACAAACATAAAGGAATGAATTGATGATAATACAATTAATAGTAGGTGACTTTAACACCCCACTTATGTCAATGGACAGATCATCAAAACAGAAAGTCAAAAAGCAAAGTAGGTTAGAGGGAACATACCTCAACATAATAAAGCCATATATGAAAAACCTACAGCTAGTATCATCCTCAATGCAAAATAACCTGAGAGCTTTTCCTCAACAGTCAGGAACAAGACAGAGATGTCCACTCTGACCACTTTTATTTAAAATAGAAGTGAAGAGACTTGTCTTTTTTCCACTGGACATTCTTACCTGCTTTGTTGAAGATTAGTTGACGATAGAGTTGAGGGTCCATTTCTGGGCTCTCTATTCTGTTCCATTGATCTATGTGTCTGTTTTTGTGCCAGTACCATACTGTCTTGATGATGACAGCTTTGTAATAGAGCTGGAAGTCCGGAATTGTGATGCCACCGGCTTTGCTTTTCTTTTTCAACATTCCTCTGGGTATTCGGGGTCTTTTCTGGTTCCATACAAATTTTAGGATTATTTGTTCCATTTCTTTGAAAAAAGTGAATGGTATTTTGATGGGGATGGCATTGAATGTGTAGATTGCTCTAGGTAGCATTGACATCTTCACAATATTTGTTCTTCCAATCCATGAGCATGGAACATTTTTCCATTTCTTTGTGTCTTCCTCAATTTCTTTCATGAGTATTTTATAGTTTTTTGAGTACAGATTCTTTGCCTCTTTGGTTAGATTTATTCCTAGGTATCTTATGGTTTTGGGTGCAATTGTAAATGGGATCCACTCCTTAATTTCTCTTTCTTCTGTCTTGTTGTTGGTGTATAGGAATGCCACTGATTTCTGTGCATTGATTTTATATCCTGCCACTTTACTGAATTCCTGTATGAGTTCTAGCAGTTTTGGGGTGGAGTCTTTTGGGTTTTCCACATAAAGTATCATATCATCTGCAAAGAGTGAGAGTTTGACTTCTTCTTTGCCAATTTGGATGCCTTTGATTTCTTTCTGTTGTCTGACTGCTGTGGCTAGGACTTCTAATACTATGTTGAATAGCAGTAGTGATAGTGGACATCCCTGCCATGTTCCTGACCTTAGGGGGAAAGCTCTCAGTTTTTCCCCATTGAGAATGATATTTGCTGTAGGTTTTTCATAGATGGCTTTTATGATATTGAGGTATGTACTCTCTATCCCTACACTCTGAAGATTTTGATCAAAAAAGGATGCTGTACTTTGTCAAATGCTTTTTCTGCATCTATTGAGAGGATTATATGGTGCTTGTTCTTTCTTTTATTAATGTATTGTATCACATTGATTGATTTGTGGATGTTGAACCAACCTTGCAGCCCAGGGATAAATCCCACTTGGTCATGGTGAAAAATCCTTTTAATGTACTGTTGGATCCTATTGGCTAGTATTTTGGTGAGAATTTTTGCATCCATGTTCATCAAGGATATTGGTCTGTAGTTCTCCTTTTTGATAGGTTCTTTGTCTGGTTTGGGGATCAAGGTAATGGTGGCCTCATAACGCGAGTTTGGAAGTTTTCCTTCCATTTCTATTTTTTGGAACAGTTTCAGAAGAATAGGTATTTATTCTTCTTGAAATGTTTGGTAGAATTCCCCTGGGAAGCCATCTGGCCCTGGGCTCTTGTTTTTTGGGAGATTTTTGATGACTGCTTCAATTTCCTTAGTGGTTTATAGGTCTGTTTAGGTTTTCCATTTCTTCCTGGTTCAGTTTTGGTAGTTCATACATCTCTAGGAATGCATCCATTTCTTCCAGGTTATCTAATTTGCTGGCATAGAGTTGCTCATAATATGTTCTTATAATTGTTTATTTTTTGGTGTTGGTTGTGATCGCTCCTCTTTCATTCATGATTTTATTTATTTGGGTCATTTCTCTTTTCCTTTTCATAAGTCTGGCCAGGGGTGATCAGAAATCATAGTTATGACCTGAAATTTTTAAAGAAACTATTTTTTCTTAGTTGTGAAAAGTAATGTAATGTTTCAAAATAAAATTCTAGTACACTTGGAAAAATAAATAAATAAATAAAATAGTACTGGAATAGGGCATCTGGGTGTTGCAGTCAGTTAAGCTTCCAACTCTTGGTTTTCGCTTGGGTCATGATCTCAGGGTCATGGGATTGAGCCCCATGGCAGGCTCCACACTCAGTGCGGAGTCTGCTTGGGACTCTCTCTCCCTCTGACCCTACCCGTCCTCATCTAAAATAAATAAATACATATTTTAAAAATATAAAATGAAATAGTACTGGGGAGTCCTAGCCACAGCAATCAAACAACACAAAGAAATAAAAGGCATCCAAATCAGCAAGGAAGAAGAGTTTCAAATGTTTGCAGATGACACGATACTACATATAGAAAACCTGAATGATTCCACCAAAAAACTGCTAGAACTGTGACAGGAACTCAGTAAATTCACAGGATACAAAATCAAGGTAGAGAAATCCGTTGTATTTCTATACACCAATATTGAAGCAGCAGACAGAGAAACTAAGGAATTGATTCCATTTACAATTGCACCAAAACCCATAAGAACCTAGGAATAAATGTAACCAAAAAGATAAAAGCTCTGTACTCTGAAAATTATAGAATATTGATGAAAGAAATTAAAAATTAAAGACACAAAGAAATGGAAAAACATTCCATGCTCATGGATAGGAATTCCAAATATTGCTAAAATGCCTATACTCCCCAAAGCAATCTACACATTTAATGCAATCCCTATCAAAATGCCAACAGCAGGGGCGCCTGGGTGGCTCAGTCATTAAGCGGCTGCCTTCGGCTCAGGTCATGATCCCAGGGTGCTGGGATCGAGCCCCTCATCGGGCTCCCTGCTCGGCGGGAAGCCTGCTTCTTCCTCTCCCACTCCCCCTGCTTATGTTCCCTCTCTCGCTGTCTCTCTCTCTCTGTCAAATAAATAAATAAATAAATATCTTTAAAAAAAAAATGCCAACAGCATTTTTCACAGAACTAGAACAAAGAATCCTAAAATGTGTGTGGAACCACAAAAGACCATGAATACCCAAAACAATCTTGAAAAAGAAAATCAAAGCTGGAGGCATCACAATTCTGGACTTCAAGCTATACTTAAACACTGTAGTCATCAAGACAGTATAGTACTGGCACAAAAACAGACATGTAGATCAGTAGAACAGAACAGAAAACCCAGAATGGACCCATAACTCTATAGTCAACTAAACTTTGACAAAGCAGGAAAGTATATCCAATGGAAAAAAGACAGTCTCTTCAACAAAGGGTGTTGGGAAAACTGGACAGCAACATGCAGAATGAAATTGGCCCACTTTCTTATACCATACACAAAAATAAATTCAAAATGGATGAAAGACCTAAATGTGAGACAAGAAACCATCAATATCCCAGAGGAGAACACAGGCAGCAACCTCTTTGACACTGGCTGCAGCAACTTCTTACTAGATATGTCTCCTGAAGCAAGAGAAACAAAAGCAAATATGAACTATTAGGACTTCATCAAGATAAAAAGCTTCTGCACAGCAAAGGAAACAATTAACAGAACTAAAAGGCAGCTTACAGAATGGGAGAAGATATTTGCAAATGACATATCTGATAAAGGGTTAGTGTCAAAAATCTATAAACAACATATCAAACTCAACACCCAAAAAACAAATAATCCAGTTAAGAAATAGGCAGAAGACATGAATAGACATTCTTCCAAAGATGACATACAGATGCCCAACAGACACATGAAAAGATGCTCAACATCACTCATCATCAGGAAAATGCAGATCAAAACCACGATGAGATATCACCTCACACCTGGGAGAATGTTTAAAATTAATAATACAGAAAACAAATTATTGGCAAAGATGTGGAGAAAAAGGAACCCTCTTACACTGTTGGTGTGAATGCAAACTGGTGCAGCCACTCTGGAAACCAGTATGGAGGTTCCTCAAAAAGTTAAAACTGGAACTACCCCATGACCCAGCAATTGCACTACTAGACATTTACCCAAAGGATAAAAAAAATACTGATTTGAAGAGGCATATGCACCCTGATGGAGAACAGCATTATCAATAGCCAAATTATGGAAAGAGCCCAAATGTCCATTGATTGATGAATGAATAAAGATGTAGTATATTTATACAATAGAATATTACTCAGCCATCAAAAAGAATGAAATTTTGCCATTTGCAATGACATGGATGGAGCTAGAGTATATTATTCTGAGAGAAATAATTCAGTCAGAGAAGACAAATACCATATGATTTCACTCATATGTGGAATTTAAGAAAGAAAACAGATGAATATAGGGGAAGGGGAAAAAGGGGGAAGCAAACCATAAAAGACTCATAACTGTAGAAAACAAACAGGGTTCATGAAGGGGAGGTGGGTAGGAGATGGGTTAAATGAATGATGGGTATTAAGGAGGGCACTTGTTCTGTTGAGCACTGGGTGTTATATGTAAGTGATGAATCACGAAATTCTACTTCTGAAATCAATATTATACTATATGTTAACTAACTGGAATTTAAATAAAAATTTGAAAAAAGTCAATGTACAGACATGTTGCACTTCTATATACCAATTATGAAGCAACACATAGAAAGATTAAGGAATCAACCCCATTTACAACTGCACCAAAAACCATAAGATATCTAGGAATAATCATAGCCAAAGAGGTGAAAGTCCTGTACTACTCTGAAAACTACAAAACATTGATGAAAGAAATTGAATACAACACAAAGAAATGGAAAAATATTCCATGCTCATGGATTGGAAGAACAAATGTTAAAATGTCTATACCACCCAAAGCAATCCACACATTTAGTGCAATCCCTAACAAAATGCCAACAGCATTTTTCACAGAACTAGAACAAACTATCTTAAAATGTGTATGGTACCACAGAGGCCCCAGATAGCCAGAGCAATCTTGAAAAAGAAAATCAAAGCTGGAGGCATCAAAACTCTGGACTTCAAGTTATATTACAAAGCTATAGTGATCAAAACAGTATGATACTGGTAAAAAAACAGACACACAGATCAATAGAACAGAATAGAAAACCCAGAAATAAACCCAGAATTATATGGTCAATTAATCTTCAACACAGCAGGAAAGAATATCTAATGGGGAAAAGACTGTCTCATCAACAAATAGTGCTGGGAAAACTGGACAGCAACATGCAGAAGAATTAAACTGGACCACTTTCTTACACCATACACAAAAATAAATTTGAATTGGATTGGAGACCTAAATGTGATACCTGAAACCATAAAAATCCTAGAAGAGAACACAGGTAGTAATTTCTCTTACATCAGCGGTAGCAACTTTCTTTCTAGATAGGTACCCTGAGGCAAGGGAAACAAAAAGAAGAATAAACTATTGGGACTTCATCAAAATAAAAAACTTCTGCACAGAGAAGGAAACAATTGACAAAACTAAAAGGCAATGTGTGGAATGGGAGAAGATATCTGCAAATGAGTTACCGGATAAAGGCTTAGGATCCAAAATATATGAAGATCTTATAAAATTCAACATACAAAAAATGTATAAATGGGCAGAAAACATGAACAGGCATATAGATGGCCAACAGACACATGAAAAGATGCTTATCAGCACTTATCATCAGGGAAATGCAAATCAAAACTACAATGAGATATCACCTCACACCAGTCAGAATGGCTAAAATCAACAACACAAGAAACAGTAAGTGTTGGTGAAGATGTGAAGAAAAAGGAACCCTCATGCACTGTTGGTGGGAAAGCAAACTGGTGCAGCCACTTGGGAAAATATGGAGGCTCCTCAAAAAATTTAAAAATAGAACTACCCTACAATCCAGCAATTGCACTACTGGGTATTTACCCAAAGAATACAAAAGCACTAATTCAAAGGGATCCATGCCCCCTATGTTTATAGTAGCATTATTTACAAAAGCCAAATTATGGACAGCCCATGTGTCCATCAACTGATGAGGAATGGATAAAGAAGATGCAGCTAGTGCGCGCGCGCACACACACACACACACACACACAGAGGAATATTATTCAGCCATAAAAAAGAATGAAATTTTGCCATTTACAATGACATAGATGGAGCTACAAAGTATAATGCTAAGTAAAGTAAGTCAGTGAGAGTAAGACAAATACCATATGATTTCACTTAAATGTGGAATTTAAGAAACAGAACAAATGAGAAAAAGAAAAAAAAAGAGAGAGGGAAACAAACCAAGAAACAGACTCTTATTTACAGAGAACAAACAGATGGTTACCAGAGGGAAGGTGGGGGGGGGGGATGGGTGAAACAGGTGATTGGGATTAAGGAGTGCACTTGTGATGACCACTGAGTGATTAAAATTTAGAAAAACAGAAAAACCCCCATAAGAAAATAATCAAGTAAGTGTTAAAATTTATAAATCGAAAGTTATCCTATATTATGGAAATACAAAAAACCTGAAACAATGTTGAAGTCTAGTAATAGTGGATTGATCAAATATGCCATATCTATAGAATGGAATAAAATGTAGATATTAAAATAGAACAATATTTACCAAACTTGTATTAAGAAACACTAGTACTTGGAATGTATTGTATAGAAAAATATTTGGAATCTGTAAAATTATATAAAGTTAGGGGTCATTAATTCTCAAATATGTTAATGTTTTAACATCCATTGTGTTTCTCCACATAGAAGGATGTAAGAGATATTTATGTAATGTGTCTAAATTTAATTCGATCCTAGAACCCTATTTTTACAGATAATTTGTTAAGATCACATAGAATAATGGTTAACAGAATACTGTATGATAAATACTGTTGAAGAACATTTAATGTTGTGGCAAATATTCAACATATATAACTAATTTAAATGTATGTCATAAAATACATACAGATTATATATAAAACTATATGAGATAGTGTGTGTGTATGTATGCATACATATGTCAAAAAATTAACAATCTTGGTTTGAGAAATGAGAAGTAAATAACGTGTTTCTCATGTTTAATTTGAAAATTTTCTATAATGTAAATAAATTACTTACTTTATTCAAAATATTTCCTTCATATTACCAAATGTTGGTATTTGTATCTTTCTGCCCTATGGTTCTTTGTTCTTCCATCCCTATGTTGTTGGTTGTTTTTAAAAAGACTCTACATCCTGGGCACCTGGGTGGCTCAGTCGGTTAAGCAACTGCCTTCGGCTCAGGTCATGATCCTGGAGTCCCGGGATCGAGTCCCGCATCGGGCTCCCTGCTCAGCGGGGAGTCTGTTTCTCCCTCTGACCCTCCCCCCTCTCGTGCTGTCTCTTTCTCATTCTCTCTCTCAAATAAATAAATAAAATCTTAAAAAAAAAAAAAAACCTCTACATCCTAAAATTCACCACTTAGTATTATTTTGGACCCAAACTGAAAATATTCTGACAATGTTTCTTCCTTCATAACATCCTCTTCTCCATTTCTACAGTGGCATCCTGCACATCTGGTAGATTTCATCTCCCAGCTTCCACATATGTAGTCTCACCTCTCCTCCACATTTTTGTGTTTCCATAACATGCAGCCAGACACTTCTGCCAAAATCATCTCTCAAATGCACTGCTTTGCCCACATCACTTCCTTCTGCAAATCCTTCAAAGACAGTGTTTCTTTGCATATGAAATTCAAATTATTCATATACATTTTCAAACAGCCTTTATCTGCACATACATATCCATGAGATCTCTCATCTATCCTCTCCTGCATGGTGATCTTTGTTGCTTAGTATACAAAATAACCATGTTCATGTTAACATTATCTAAACATGGTTTTTATGTTTCTTTTTTTTCACTAAAGTATTTCTTCAACTTTTATGTTTCCTGAATGTTTACATAAAAGAAGAATGAAATTACTCTAACATTTATTACCTATTATACACAGAACACTGAACAAGTTGATATAGTCCATATCATCTTTTAAAATTTAATTGGAAATTAAGTAATTCTAAGTCAATGTACAATGATTTCATGAACTAGGAATTAAGAATGTTCTGCCAAGTTCTACCTTGTACTATTTTCTTCCTTCCTGAACATTCTATCATTCTACTGCCAACATGTTTTTTCTCATTTATATCCCTGGTAAGTGGGGTAAGGACTACGGAGCAATGTTTCTTTTTGTTTCCAAAGTGAATCCACTAAGTTTTTTTATTGTTTGTTTCTTATAGCCAACCTCTGTAGAGAATTTTGTCCTTGCTTCCTAGGTAGCTAAATTTCTCTTACCAATCCTGACAGAGGGTTACAAACTTGTTATTTTATTAAGTAAAAGAAAATAACATCAATGAAAAAACAAAAGGTATATCATCTACAATCAGCATCACATAACAACAACAACAAAAAGATATTTTAATATCAAAAAAGTAGAATTATAGGTTTAATTCCCTAAACAGAAGCCTGCCATTTCCCTAAATGGGCAATTTGCTATCATACACTGACATATCCAAGAATCGAAAAGTGAGGGAAAAAATCATGATACATGTACATAAGTACACGCATATGCTCAATAAAACCATAACCTAACATTTTATTTTATCATATTACACCATATTTAATTGCTTTCTTGATATGTTTGTGAGTTTGATGATCTCTATTCTATAACACATACAAATTTGAATCCCAATTGTTCCAGGATTTTATTAGTCATTGAAAACCCAGTCATACTGATGTACTAATTTGCCTGGGCTGCCGTAACAAAATACTAGAGAGTGGATGGCTTAAACAACAAAAATATATTTTCTCACAGTCGTGGAGGTTAGAAGTCTGATCACAGTGTCATCAGGGTTGGCTTCTCCTGAGGCTTCTCTGTTTGGTTTGTAGATGAACACCTTGTCACTGTGTCCTCACATGGTCTTTCTTTTGTATGAATGCATCCCTGGCTTCCCTTTGTGTCCAAATTCCTCTTCTAAAAGGACACATGCCAGATTGAATTTAAGTCCACCCTAATGACCTCATTTTAACATAGTTACCTCTTTAAAGGCCCAATCTCCAAACACAGCTAGTTACATTCTGAAATACTGGGGCTAGAGTTTCAAAGTCCAGAGTGCTAACCATTATACCATGGGACCCGCTGGGGCTAGAGTTTCAACATAAGAATGTTGGGAAGACACAATTCAACCCATATCAACTAGCAATACCACTAAAAATAGAATATCAACCTAACTAAAATTTGTACTTTCTCTGAGATTAAAAGATAATTTAGTCCAACTGATAATAAGATTGAAAAATCTATCATGTTATGTATGAAATCTGAGGGCAAAAATATGTTTAGTCCTTCCACAAACTATATTTTTAGTCATTAAATAGTAATTACCAATTCCTCTGATACTGAGAAATTAATATGTGTTTTTCTAATTTTTCTTTTTTAAGACAGTGTTAGTCACCTTAATTTAGTGGTTTTCCAACTCCAGCAATAGCAGTCACAATGGTTTTCCCTTCACATCTTCTTACAACATAAATCTAAAATGGAAAACTTGAAGGCTATTCAGCATGGAGGGAAATGGGAAATTCTTAAAAATGTACTTGCATTCTTTGTTGATAAGTGAACTCATCTTCATGCATGGAATTAAAAAAAAAAAAAACTTTTGACACCATTATAATACCTGTTTGTTTAAACATAAACATAATATGTATTCAAGATTCCATTTCAAAGTGAAATTTTCACTTTTCTCTATATTTTTGCTCTAAAACATGCTTAAATAGGCTTTTTTGGCTTTTGGGGGGTATTTCATTCACTTCGATTGTTTAGTAGATTGAGATCAGACTTTTTGGTTGCAAGCAACAGATAGGAATTCTGAGTAATTCCAACAGAAAAGTTATTTAGTTAGGTCACAGAACTGAGGCTGAAAAACTTGGCTCATATATAGGACAATTCAAGGGGTTGCTATTCCTGGCATTATGCAGCCAACTTACTGCAGCTGCTAGCACTATTGAGACTCTTGCTGCTACCAAAAGTGTCCGTGGTACCACCAAACCTGCAATGATCTTACCCCCTCTATTTGGCCCTACTTGGAGCCACAGGTTCAATATCCAAAGTCCATAGCAAGTGTCTCATTGGTGGAAATGCAGACATGTATTTGCAACCTAACTAAAGTTATGGCCGCTTCATTCCATACAAGGAAAGCACTCTATGAGCTGGGGGATGGAGAATCACTACATTTGTCACATTGCCTAATAAGTTCTCATGCGGGCCTAGGGAACGTGGAAGGAAAATCCTTTATGTGTGTTAAAATCAATCAATTTCAAACCAAAATTTGGGGAAAACTCCAAATCTTAATTTACAGACTAAAAAAAAGGGGGGGAGTTAAGTGTTATTGGGCATTTAAAAATAGCAGTAGCTCCTTTGGTAATTTCTGAAAAATAACACGAGTTTTCCCTCAAGCAGTAAGTAGAGTCTAGATGCAGAATAGTATATTCATAGAAGGAAAAGGCTCATGATACTGTCTTATTTGAGCCAAAGTTTCAAAGAATCCTTGAATCTATATCTGGCTTGATCACTAAACTCGGTACTCTCATATTTGAATTCAGCTCTAGAAGTCATGGATAAAGTGACTTGAAGGTCCTGTCATCCCAAACACATACAGGCTTAAAGAACAGTTTCAAATTTTGCTATGTAAAGCCTGATTAATAATAATTTAAAAAGGGGATATGTATCTTTACTTAAATAATGAACATTTTACTAAATTAATTTCCTGGGCTATCTTGTCATTGTTGAGAAATTCTAAAATGAATAAACAGTCCAAGTAAATATAATGCATAACCAATTATCCACCAACCAGAATTTAAAAGTGTTATAATTTGGTCATACCTGTTTTATCTGTTTTTATATAATCACTAACATATATTATAGCGAAATTTGAAGTCCCTTCCCCTATGTCTAGTCACTTTCCCTTCAATGGAGATAAATATTATCATGAACTTAGTATATATGCTTGCAATCTTTTTAACACATTTACGTATACATATGTATGTATTATTGAAGAGCATATAGTATTTTGTGTTTTTTATAAATGTATCATATATTTTTATATAATCTTATTTTATAATTCTTTTATCATTATGTTTTGAGATTTATTTTTTGATACATTATTTTTAGTTCATTTACTTTAACTGATATGCTGTATCCCATCTTATAAATTTGTTTTATCTATCCCTACTGATGGACATTTTGTTTGTAACCATTCTTTTTGTTTTTACCAGTAATGCTGCAATGAACATTTTTGTACATATCTTTTTGTGCAGTTTTTCTATAAATGGAAATTCTGGGCTACAAAGGCATGGGACAATTTTCATTGTGCTAGATGACTGAAAAATTTTTCATCCTGTATTATTTTTTAAAAAATTTAAAAAGACAACCTATATTTTTTTACCAATCCCTAAAATTTCTAGACATACCTTCTTCTTCTTTTTGCTTTTACATCACAGAGGTAAATCTTTCTAATAAGATAAAATGGGGTAACAACATAAAATGACTTTTCTCAGCATTACAGTTTTGGGTAATGATTTAATTTGCCAATGTGTTCATTTTTCCTTGCAAAATAATTTTGTTGTATGACTGGAGTTCCTTTTCAAAGTCCTGGGAAAATGCTTACTCATGAAAATTAAAGACAGACTTTCTTTTGGAAAAAGTATCTCCATTTACCAGCACAAATTGGCAGAGCCAGGAGTATTTCTATAAAGTTTTGGGAAAACAAAACCTAATTAAAATTACTAAAATTAGACAAATAAATATCTCTTAGTCAAGATTTTTTTTTAAAAAACTCTTACTGAGTTTTGAAGATTTTAATAGGATAGTTTCATTATACAACAAATCATTAGATTTGAAGAGAATTTTTCACAATGGCTGTTACACAGATATATATTTATGAATTTCCTTTTCATCTATTCAAGTAAAGACTTTCTATTTTGTCCTACTGTTTCCATCTGTTTGATCAAGAACTGAGGAACAGTAGCAACCTGGATTTACCAACGTTTCTATTGGATTCTGAAAATAAAACAAGCTATTCTAAAACATGGGTGACTTGTCATGGTGAGTTTGATTAATCTAGTAAAAGATGCTGGGGGCATTCTTTATTATTGGGTCTCTGCCATCAATTAGGATTTATTTTCCATCTTTCCTTGTTTCTCGAGAAATTATTTTCTAAATATGCAGTTTACAAAAGCAGAGGGGATAAGTTAATTCCCACATCCCTCCTGACAACTTGGGCTGATTTTGTAAAATTAAAGTAGGGAAGTAGGTTTAAGAGTGTGTGTGTGACTAACATAACATAATAAAATTAAAAAAAAAAAAGAGTGTGTGGTGTGTGTGTGTGCGTGTGCGTATGTGTGTTAAGGTAGGTGCCCTGCTTCTCTCACTGCTCCCTTTCTGAAAGAAAGGAAATGCCCCCTTATAGTGCAAAGATCCTATCTGGTTACCAGCCAAATATATTCTGCACTCTCAGACAAGGGGAATATTTGAGGTCTAGAGGTAGACAATCTCTGGGGAGAGTGAAGTGATTTTGTTAATGTAAAGAAAAATAAATTTGCTTGAATATTTGCATGCTTCCACTTAGGCAGTGTATTGACTTTCCTTTCAGCTCTGCAGAGAATTTGGGCAATGTGAGTGTGAAGTTCCTGAGAGTTGAGTTTTCTGGAGATAAAAATGGAATTTCTCCTAATTTACTACTTCTTGTCAATGCTAGTATACAAGCACAGTCTGATTATCTGTTGTGACTGGCTGGATATATGACTGCTTTAACTGGACAACTGACCTATGTCATTTTACAAGACATTTCTAATATTAATGTGTTATGATTCTATCAATTTGAAAAAGGGATAGATCAGTTTGGTTCAGTCGCTGGGAAAAGCATCAAAGGAGGAACAGCTTCTGAAACATGAAAGTTGGGTAGAATTTTTATGTGTGATGACATATGTGAAGGGTAGGTCAGACAGAGAGCAAACTTGAACAAAGGTATAATGGTGACGGTCATGCCAATATATGAAATTGCTCTAGGTCAAAGAAATGTTTTGCAGCAGCACTGAGATTAAAAACCAAGTTTCTCCACTTCCGAGTGATCATTCTATTTTTTCAGCAGAATGAGAGAAAGTTATTATCATTCACACAATTTTAGGCAAGTTGTCTATCCCTTATAAGAAATAATATATATTTATATTTATAAAATATAATATATCATATATTGTATATAGAGAGAATATATAGAAAATATAAAATGGGAACAAGAGGGTTTTTTAAGGAATAGATAATAGTATAAATAAAATATAATGGGAAAATGTGATTTTTATGTTGGGATTTTAAAAATTAAACAAATAACCAGAGTATGTATCTCCAAACTCTGTTACCTATCCAACTGATAAGAACAAACACGTTTATTAGTTCAATTTAGGGATACAAATGCTTCATGAAACTCACTATGCTTAAAATCCTCATCACTACAAAAACATATTTATAAGGTACATAATTCAAAGTAACAATTTGTCTAAGGGTTAAATGTAAACACTTAACCAAATTATGATTTCAGGCAGTAGCAAATTAACAGTTATCTTTAACCTGGCAAAATCAGAAACAAAGATTCAGACACTTATACACACACACACACACAACACACTTACTGAAAAACTAAGCTTTCACCTCCAGGGCAAGTCTGGTGTTAATGTACTCTACATCCTTCTAACTGCAATCTAGCTGGGGCCCACTTGCCTTAAGTAAACCACCTCTTTTCAGCCAAAATTGAGCATAACATTCATTCAATTTCATGGTGTTTCAACATGTACCTTTTAGAAATGATGAAGTAAGGGAAACTAACCCCAAATCAACTACTGAAGCCCATTAAAGTGGGCTTATTTGCATACTTTGGCTTTATATGGAAAACATGCTCCAGAGAGCTGCACGAACTTCTGGGTTGAATGAGATACAGGGCTGTGGCTGATGTTTTCTTGTACAGACCATTCAGAACTCACATGGTAGCTAAAGTGTTGTTGATGAGTCTGTCATAGATCAGCACTTCTTGGTTATTTGAGCAGACAAAGAGGTTCAGAAGTATTGAATCTGGAAACTTCAAGGAGTTCAAGGCCAATATGAGTGTGCCATTTAGAAAAATGCATCAATGTAGGTTTGGGTTATTAATATTTTAATTAGTGCTCTTAAGATTTCACTCCTCTACCGCATGATCCACCTTTCTGATATAAAAGTAGGAGACTTTATAAAATAAATATTGACGGTTTATTCAGTGTAGGATTTCAGCTTGTGAGGGCTAACAGAGGGCCAAACAACCCAGAAGAAGTGGATTTTGGCACAAAGAACAGGGGAAAAAAAAGGTCTGTTGAGTAATTGACAGGTCAGATTCTGAGGGGAAAAAAAATCACTCCAACTCCAACACAGATAATAATGTACTTCTGAATATTTAAGCACATCCTGTTATTTTAAAGTTTAAATAAAAAGTGAAAGAATCACAAAACTAAACTTAAAAATACAACTCAAACCAAGATAATCAGGATTTTTAACACTGAAGTTACAGTTCTACACTATCAAAAGTTCTATTTCATACTTGAAAAATTTCAAAGCTGTGTGTTGTATAGTCCAAGGTCAGAAACCTTTGACAAGAGCAAGTTCTGAGTGCCAGGATTATCCGTATTGTTCCTCAGTTTATGTATATTTCAGTACAGAACAGTTAACATTTGAGAATTTCTACAACCTGATGAATAACAAATTAAAGAGAATGTGTTATTTGATGTTTACCAATATAAAAAGAGAAAATTTATGAAGCATTATCTTTTTTGGACAACTTGATTTTAATGCTATATTCATATATGTATATATATATGAATAAATGGTATATTCACTTTGTTCAAATGTAAAATAACTGCATTTTTGTCCATGCACTGGACCCTATTTTACATTGCTATCATTTGAAAAAAATCCAAATATTCAAAATTTTATTGTCAGAAATATGTGAGAAAACACTATTTGTAAAAATAAATTACAAATAGAAAATGCTTAAATTTACCATGCAATTTCAATACCCACTCAAGATTCTATATTTATTTTTTGCTTAAATAACAAACACTTCTGTAGCACTTACTATGGTTAGACCCTTGAGAGATGATAGTATATATATTGGTCCTTGCCCCCAGTTCCTGGCACAGAGCTCCAAACCCCTTGTAATTATCTTGTAACTACCCTTGTAATTGATAAGAGCTACAAGCATCTTTTGTTCTAATATTTGGTTTTTGATCCTGGTTCTGGACACCAAACTCCTAAGTCCTTTGGAATATCCTCAGTGATAGCAGTGTCTCTTATTCTAATGAGGCTATTCTATATGGGCTCCTAGATGGGAGCTGGTCATCAGAGAGACCAAGCCATATTTAGAAGCTTGGATTTTCAGCCCCACGCCACATTCTCCAGAGAGGGGAGAGGAGCTGGAAGTGGGGTTAATGATCTATCATGCTTACATGATGAAGCCTCCATTCCAAAAGCACAGTTTTGGAGAGCTTCCATGTTGCTGAACACATGGAGATGGGGGGAGAGTAGAATGCCTAGAGAGCATGGAAGCTCCACGTCCTTTCCTTTTCCTTTGCCCTATGCATCTCTTCCATCTGCCTGTTCCTGAATTACATCCTTTCATAATAAAACAGTAACCTAGTAAACTAAACGTTTCTCTGAGTTCAGTGAGCCATTCTAGCAGATTACTGAACCCAAGAAGGGAATCATGGGAACCTCAATTTGTAGCCAGTGGGTCAGAACTACAGGTGATAACCTGGAACTTGTGACTGACATTTCAAACGGGGAACGAAAGTCTTGTGGGACTGAGGCCCTTATTTGTAGGATCTGATACTAACTTCAGCTAGTGTCAGAATTGAATTGAATTCTAGGATGCCCTGCTGGTGTAACAGGGAACTGCTTGTGTATCTCCCAGCACACACATTTGATGACCAGAAATGCCAAAAGTTAAGTGTTATATATGTGAGTAGTAAAGAAAAAACATACAGGAGAAGCGAGTTTTCCTACTGAACACTGTTCCATACATTTTATTAATAATTAATTCATTATTCATCATAAGACCCCTATGATGTATTATCTCTGCTTCACAGATGAGGAAATTAAGCTGAGGTTAAGTCATTTATCCAAGGTGACATAGGTAGTAAAGGGCGGGGTCCAAGTTCTTAAACCACACTCTATATGACCTATTCTTCACATGGACCCACTCAAGAGAAGACTATGCGGGATTAGAAACTGAGAGAAGAGGAAATACCATCAAATTTGAATCACCAATAATATCTAACAACTGTTGTCATTCTTTAATTTGTCAGATATGGAGACAATCATTGAACATATTGACATCCAGTTTAAATTTGCATTTCTGATGGAATTTCAATTGCAATGGTTAGAGGTATGATTTACAACTATCTCTTATTTTTCAGGAAAGAGGGACATCTTTGTCAAATATTTAGTTCTAAGAGAGTTTTTCCATCTTACTGAAAATGAAGACATTTATCTCCTGTGACATGGTAACGTTGTTACAGATTTTGGAGAGGCAAATTAAAGTTGTTCAGTTGTTAAATCAGAAAAAAAATCCTCAAAGTATTATATTTATTTGACAGATACTCAGCAAATAGAGTCTATTTCTCAAAATACATATAGTTATTTATTGTCTCAGTTGCAGTATTTGTACCATTATCTCACTTTGGCAGAACATTATCATGAGAACATATATTTGCATTTTACTTGTCATTGAACTCCTCATCACTGCAAGTTAAGCATCTGCTCAGAGTGGATACATCCAAACCCTTCCTGGCATTTCACAAAGGGCAGTGCGCATGTCTGTGATATAGTAATGGACTCACAAATATAGGTAGGCCTGAAATGAAAGGCAAGAATCAGTGTATTGCTACAAATTTAACTGATGCTACTTTTTCTTTTTAATCAAGAAATCCAAATATATTTTTAAAATTAAATACAATTATTTAAGGACTACATAAAAATGAATCAACATGATCATTCAAGTAAAAAATTTTGTGTTAGTTTGGCTATTGTGGACATTGCTGCTATAAACATCGGGGTGCACGTACCCTTTCAGATCCCTACTTTTGTTTCTTTGGGGTAAATACCCAGTAGTGCAATTGCTGGATCATATGGTAGCTCTATTTTCAACTTTTTGAGGAACCTCCATACAGTTTTCCAGAGTGACTGCACCAGCTTGCATTCCCACCAACAGTGTAGGAGGGTTCCCCTTTCTCCGCATCCCCGTCAACATCTGTCATTTCCTGACTTGTTAATTTTAGCCATTCTGAAAAACAAACTGAGGGTTCTAGAGGGGAGGGGGGTGGGAGGATGGGTTAGCCTGGTGATGGGTATTGAGGAGGGCACGTTCTGCATGGAGCACTGGGTGGTGTGAGGTGGTATCTAATTGAGGTTTTGATTTGGATTTCCCTGATGCCGAGCGATATTGAGCACTTGTCCATCAACAGATGAATGGATAAAGAAGATGTGGTATATATATATATACAATGGAATATTATGCAGCCATCAAAAGGAATGAGATCTTGCCATTTGCAACGATGTGGATGGAACTGGAGGGTATTATGCTCAGTGAAATAAGTCAAACAGAGAAAGACATGTATCATATGACCTCACTGATATGAGGAATTCTTAATTGTAGGAAACAAACCGAGGGTTGCTGGAGTGGGGTGTGGGGTGGGAGGGATGGGGTGACTGGGTGATAGACACTGGAGAGGGTATGTGCTCTGGTAAGCGCTGTGAATTGTGCAAGACTGTTGAATCTCAGATCTGTACCTCTGAAACAAATAATGCAATATATGTTAAGAAAAAAAAAAAAGAAGAAGAATGTAGCAGGAGGGGAAGAATGAAGGGGGGGAAATCAGAGGGGGAGACAAACCATGACAGACGATGGACTCTGAAAAACAAACTGAGGGTTCTAGAGGGGAGGGGGGTGGGAGGATGGGTTAGCCTGGTGATGGGTATTGAGGAGGGCACGTTCTGCATGGAGCACTGGGTGTTATGCACAAACAATGAATCACGGAACACTACATCTAAAACTAATGATGTAATGTATGGGGATTAACATAACAATAAAAAATTTAAAAAAATTTGTTATTTTATTTGGTCTTTGGATATTTTTATTAAATATAATTTAGAATGGGTACTTTACTATAGTTTCTTTACCAATTTAAAATAACTTAAAAAGTATAAAAATAATACAACTTGTTCCCATAATTTATGGGAGATACTGAAGGATCTTCTTAGAAGTGGACCCAGGAAAACATCGTCTAAAGGAAATCACTAAATGATCCCTTCCAATTCTAAAGGTTATTTTCCAAGAAAGATCCAGTGGACATCCTAAATGCAGATTACATTACAACGCAAATATTTAGACATAACCTTTTAAAATCATTATGACTACTCCAACATGCCTAACATTTTTCCAAAATAAAAAATTATTTTCTTGGAGTTATCTATAAGGAATATTGAGTCATAGATATGACACATTTTTATAATGTCACATTAGAAATTCTACAAACAGCTAAAGATTGTGTTAAAAAAGTTTTAAGTGATGGTATAAATGTTGGACATGGTAAAGATAGAAATACTACTCTGCTCTAAAACCTCACTCATCTTAGGGAGATGAGGACATTTGGTCCCCCCAGTTAGAATATTTCTGTTATACTGGCTCTATGCCTCAGACACAGTTATAGCCCTTTGTAAATACAGATTAAAGAAAAAATACAGAGAATATCTGTTGTACTTATCTGGCATATAAATCTAGAAAATTTGAAGCTTGATCTGAAGTACTATGATATCTATCAGAGGCAGTAGGTCTCAGTGTTTATAGATAGTGACGGGAATAAAATGCCAGGAGCTTCTAACGACAACATAGGTATCAGATCTCTCAGAACAAAAGACAAAGTGAGCAATAGCAGAATCTCTAGTTATATAATATAAAATTCTCTACATTTGTTGTTATGCTACTGGATATTAGATTTATTAAATTATGTTGTCTCTTTGTTTATACTTCATTATAATCTTTTTGAACAGACACAATTTGGAGGTTTGCTTCACTTCATATTATTACAACTGCTATGTATGGAATCTAGAATCTTGTTAAAATCCAACAAGTCTTTCTTGAATCAAGCCCTATTTTTTGAGACCCTGAAACAAATTCAACATAAACATATTTACTTTTACTATACAATATTAATTCTACTAAAAGCACTTATATTACTTTAAAAATATTACTTATTGGGGTGCCTGGGTTAGCTTAGTCAGTTAAGCATCTGACTTGATTTCAGTTCAGGTCATGATCTCAGGGTCGTGAGATCAAGCCCTGGCGGGCTCCATGCTGGGTATGGAGCCTGAAAAATAAAAATAAAAAATAAATACATAAAAATAAAAGTATTACTTATTACTAGAGAAACAGATGCTTATAATTAACAGAGACTCTAATGTTTAATTTCTTCAAAGAGCCTAAAACATTTATGTATTGTGACTGAAATAAGAATTTGTTAGTTGATTTTCTTCTGTTTGGACTGTCAGGAAAAGGTTTTGAAATGAGAAAAGAAAATAGCCTGAATTTGTTCTTGCCACAGCAAATTTTTCTTCTAAAATAGGAAAGAATCTCTACAGTTTAACTTTAAAATATAGTCAAGAGAATACAAAAATGGATTTATCTGTAAGAGAACCACATATCCATGGAAAGGAGTAGGTTTCACATATCCTCTTTTCAGAGTTAGCTTTAAAAATTCCATGAACTAACTGTCTCTCTCATGAGTCATTTAAAATTAATAATATTTTACTAAATATAAAATCCAAATTATTCTTTTGGTCTCTGGAATGACTAGTTAGCATTTGTGGCACATATGTGTATATATCACTTAAATTCTAATTCATGTATTCATTTATTTATTTATTCATTCAAAACATATTTATTCAGCTTCCATCATGCCTGAAAATGTGCAGGGCATTGATTAGCACTGCGTAATAGATTTTGTGGTTCTTTTAAGGTTCAAATTAGTCAAAGCAAACATTCTTAAAAGTAGAAATATGATTATTATGATACTAACAAGATTCACTATTGAGGGTCTCGTTCTCCCCATATTGGTATTATCTATAGGTCTCTCATTCTTCTCCATTCTCTTAGAATGCTCCTATTATGAATTTCTTTAAATGTATCCATCTGCCTAGTAGTTCATTAACTATAACATGTTTTGGAGCTGTTCTTATAACAGTCTTTGACTGAGTTAATAATCATAAAGACATAGTTGTCTGTCTTTACTATACTTCAGATCACCAGGCATATACCATGAACAAAATTATAGTAAGCCTTTATTGTTACCTTTTCCATTCCCAATCCTCTTTTTTGTCCGTTCAGCTCTCCCCAGAGACTGACACTCTCATGGTGCCTTTGCCTGCTGTGATACTCAGGTGTCTTCTCTTGACAGATACCCTGATCAACTTCCTCCTTCTTTACATCCCCTGGCTCTCATCAAAATTTACTGGTTCTGAAAGCAATAACATACTCCTCTCTAATTCCTAAGGTAAGAACTTTTTAACCTAATAAACCCAAAGCACTGTTTCTATGAGATGAGTTCATTATAAAGAGCAGAGCTCTATGCCACAAACTCTAAAGTTGACCGCATCTGCTTTTTAACACTGATTTCTTGAGATGATTTTTGTACCTTGAACTGATAAGTATCCCTTTTTAAACTTTTACCATGAAACTTTTCAAATATTCACAATATTAGAAAAATAACTTATTGAACTCCCATGTAGCCACTATTAATATTTTGCTAATTGTATTTAATCTATCATCCCATCCCATTTTTCTGGAGCATTTTAAGGCATATCCCAAATAACTCATAATTTCACCTATTATAAATACTTCAGAATATAGTCCTAAATAATAAATATATATAACATAACTACAATGCCAACATCACCTCCAACAACTGACTAGTTGTTTCTAGTTGTCTCAAAAATGTTACTTTATAGTTGGCATTATCATATCAGTACCCAAATAAGCTCTGCATATGCCAAAGTCAATATTTTAATGGTTAATATTTCTGCTTAGATAGAAAAGTTTTGTCTGTACCACAGTGCAAGATAAACACAATGGAAGACTGTTTCCTGTAGTAATTAAGTGTCTTAGCTCTATAGTCACAGTTTGGGCTCCGATCAGGGCTGCGTTTACAAGCTGTATGATATTGGATAAATTCGTCTCTCTGAGCCTGTTTTTTCAACTGTAAAATGGGAGTTATGAGCATTTAAAATGGGTGTGTATATTATTTATTTTTAATTTTTTAAAAGATTTTATTCATTTACTTGTGAGAATCAGAGAGAGCATGAGCAGGGGGAGGGGCAAATAGAGAGGGACAAGCAGACCCCACTGAGCGGGAGCCTGACACAGGATTCAATCCCAGGACCCCGGGATCATGACCTGAGCTGAAGTCAGACGCTTAACTGACTGACTCACTCAGGCACCCCTATATTTAAAAACAGTTTACATGGTCCTCAGAAATAGTCTTAATAAATGCATTTATTTTATTAGTTAATGTAGGTGGTTTTTCCTTCCTTTGCGTGTGTATGTGTGTATATGTTTACATTTTGCCTTAGAATATGAAAATCTTAAGGTATTAAGCTGTCAAAGAAAAACAATCACAACAGACTTAATTCTTCTTGAACCTTATTTAAAGAAAGGAGACCTTTCCAGGTAGGAGTATAAGCTAGGATTTTAGAGATATAGACAAATTATAACTAATTGATGCCAGCCTTTCAACATGACTGAGAAACTTTATTGGTGAATTTCATAGTAGATGCAGAGTGTGTGTGTGTCCTGAGTACTTAATATGCATATTCCACTCACATAAGAATATCACAGAAACAATGTTCTAGAGTGTCAGATATTTCTATGAAATCCAGTTGATTAAAGGTTCGAACAATGGCCCTAATTTGTTTGAAAACAATGAAAAGTGTAATTGTGTTCATTTAATCAAGGATACTAGAGTGCCATCTAGTGCCCAAGTTTCATGAACTGTAGATACATGGCCCTTAGGGACCAGTATATAATGGAACAGGCATATACTACTCATACAAAGTATACAGAAGTAACAGAAAATATGACAATTTCTCATTTTATGTAATATTCTTATGGAGCATAATCTGATGTTTATTTTGATGCCACAATTAGGTTTTTAAAATATTAGATTTTTTTTTCAGTGATGTAAAACTACCATTTTTTATTGTTATGTTAATCACCATACATTACATCATTAGTTTTTGATGTAGTGTTCCATGATTCATTGTTTGCGTATAACACCCAGTGCTCCATGCAGAACGTGCCCTCTTTAATACCCATCACCAGGCTAACCCATCCTCCCAACTCCCTCCTCTCTAGAACCCTCAGTTTGTTTCTTAGAGTCCACAGTCTCTCATGGCTCATCTCCCCCTCCAATTTCCCCCCTTCATTTTTCCCCTCCTGCTATCTTTTTTTTTTAACATATAATGTATTATTTGCTTCAGAGGTATAGGTCTGTGATTCAACAGTCTTACACAATTCACAGCACTCACCATTGCACATACCGTCCCCAATGTCTATCACCCAGCCACCCCATCCTTCCCACCCCACCCCCCACTCCAGCAACCCTCAGTTTGTTTCCTGAGATTAAGAATTCCTCATATCAGTGAGGTCATATGATACATGTCTTTCTCTGTTTGACTTATTTCGCTCAGCATAATACCCTCCAGTTCCATCCACGTCATTGTAAATGGCAAGATCTCATTCCTTTTGATGGCTGCATAATATTCCATTGTGTATATATATATATATATATATATATATATATATATACCACTTCTTCTTTATCCATTCATCTGTCGATGGACATCTGGGCTCTTTCCACAGTTTGGCTATTGTGGACATTGCTGCTATAAACATCGGGGTGCACGTACCCCTTCGGATACCTACATTTGTATCTTTGGGGTAAATACCCAGTAGTGCAATTGCTGGATCGTATGGTATCTCTATTTTCAACTTTTTGAGGAACCTCCACACTGTTTTCCAGAGTGGCTTCAGCAGCTTGCATTCCCACCAACAGTGTAGGAGGGTTCCCCTTTCTCCGCATTCCCGCCAACATCTGTCATTTCCTGACTTGTTAATTTTAGCCATTCTGACTGGTGTGAGGTGGTATCTCATTGAGGTTTTGATTCGGATTTCCCTGATGATGAGCAATGTTGAGCACTTTTTCATGTGTCTGTTGGCCATTTGGATGTCTTCTTTGGAAAAATGTCTGTTC
Organism: Mirounga leonina; assembly: GCF_011800145.1. Lineage (NCBI taxonomy): Eukaryota > Metazoa > Chordata > Mammalia > Carnivora > Phocidae > Mirounga > Mirounga leonina. The sequence goes on along the minus strand of NW_023270415.1, from coordinate 25,358,540 downwards.
ATGTCTTCTGTTCATGTCTTCTGCCCATTTCTTGATTGGATCATTTGTTCTTTGGGTGTTGATTATAGATTTTGGATACTAGCCCTTTATCTGATATGTCATTTGCAAATATCTTCTCCCATTCTGTCGGTTGTCTTTTGGTTTTGTTGACTGTTTCTTTTGCTGTGCAAAAGCTTTTTATCTTGATGTAGTCCCAATAGTTCATTTTTGCCCTTGCTTCCCTTGCCTTTGGCATTGTTTCTAGGAAGAAGTTGCTGCGGCTGAGGTCGAAGAGGTTGCTGCCTGTGTTCTCCTCAAGGATTTTGATGGACTCCTGTCTCACATTGAGGTCTTTCAACCATTTTGAGTTTATTTTTGTGTGTGATGTAAGGAAATGGTCCAGTTTCATTCTTCTGCGTGTGGCTGTCCAATTTTCCCAACACCATTTGTTGAAGAGACTGTCTTTTTTCCATTGGACATTCTTTCCTGCTTTGTTGAAGATTAGTTGACCATAGAGTTGAGGGTCCATTTCTGGGCTCTCTATTCTGTTCCATTAATCTACGTGTCTGTTTCTGTGCCAGTACCATACTGTCTTGATGATGACAGCTTTGTAATAGAGCTTGAGTCTGGAATTGTGATGCCACCAGCTTTGCTTTTCTTTTTCAACATTCCTCTGGCTATTCGGGGTCTTTTCTGGTTCCATACAAATTTCATGGACAATAAACAAAAACAAAAACATTTGTTTTTGTTCCATTTCTTTGAAAAAAGTGGATGGGATTTTGATAGGGATTGCATTGAATGTGTCGATTGCTCTAGGTAGCATTGACATCTTCATAATATTTGTTTTTCCATTCCATGAGCATGGAACGTTTTTCCATTTCTTTGTGTCTTCCTCAATTTCTTTCTGAGTATTTTATAGTCTTTTGAGTACAGATTCTTGGCCTCTTTGGTTAGATTTATTCCTAGGTATCTTACGGTTTGGGGTGCAATTGTAAATGGGATTCACTCCTTAATTTCTCTTTCTTCTGTCTTGTTGTTGGTGTACAGGAATGTCACCGATTTCTGTGCATTGATTTTATATCCTGCCACTTTACTGAACTCCTGTATGAGTTCTAGCAGTTTTGGGGTGGAGTGTTTTGGGTTTTCCACATGAAGTATTATATCATCAGCAAAGAGTGGGAGTTTGACTTCTTTGCCGATTTGGATGCCTTTTCTTTCTTTTTTTTTTTTTTTTTTTTTTTCGTCTGATTGCTGTAGCTAGGACTTCTAATACTATGTTGAATAGCAGTGGTGATAGTGGACATCCCTGCCATGTTCCTGACCTTAGGGGGAAAGCTCTCAGTTTTTCCCCAATATCAGCAGTATATTCTATCAGTTTTTCCTAAGATTTTGCATATCATCATAAAACAGCATCAACATCTGGGGAAATCTGAGTAAACTGCAGGTAAAATCCTAATAACAGGTCAAGGGAACTTACATAGTGAGTAATAATAATACAATTATATTTTAGGAGATTGCTATATGTTAATGTGCTTTGTTCTTTACCTCTATTATCTCTAATACTAAGGAATTCTATGAATGAGGTATTATAACCATTTTACAGATGTAATTAAATCTCAAAGAGTAATGTTTGCAACACTGCCTTGCTGGAGAGTGTAGAAGACTGTATGGTAAGTGTGACTGATCTTCATGAGATGACCCTGTGCTAGATTATATGCCATCGAATTCCATAGTACTTTAATGATGCCAATTATCAAACCAAAGCACAAAAATGACTACTGATTAAAGATAATAAAATATGTCATTGGTCTACTTATGACCTTATAACTGAAATCACCTCAAATATCTATGTCACAACTGTAGTTGTAATAGAAGCTAATAGAAAAATCAGATAATCAGATTATCTAGAAATAAGTTTTGCTCATGAAAGAACATTTATTATTTTTTTAAATGTCATTAAATTATAGAAGAAGTATTGGTATCTCTTTCACTCTTATCAGAGTTTATCAATTATTAACTTTGGCATTATCAACATTTTGGGCCAAATATTCTTTTATGTCAGGGGCTGTACTTCAAATTATAAAGAGAATACGGTTCCCAAACACCTACACCCAGTATCAGAATCATGAAATTTGTGTGGTGATTCTTGAGGAAGGCCCTCTGCTAATAGTTCCCACCTTCTTAATTTTATATATATACTCATTCCAAAAGATGTTGAAAATAATTAGTCTTGTATAGGTAGTAGAGCAGAACAGTCGTGAATAAGACCAGGTCTCTATTCTGTTGTGCTTAATGTCTAATAAAGTGAAATATTACTTTTAGTCAAAGTTTAAGAATTACCTCACAGCAGAAATTAATTTCAAAATTATATCCTGATAGATATAGACTCTGGTAGGACCTTTTTTGCAAGGCCTGATCCCAAGACTTTTCTATTTGCAAAGGCTAATCATGTATATGATGAAAGCAGTATAGATTTCCCATAATTTTATGGTTTATCTTCATTTGTTTCATATGTTGTTTATAGAAAATTGATATCTAATTTTAGGTGGGACATTTTAATGAACAGACAAAAAATAAACAAGTAGTTCCATACCACCTCAATATAAGGCAATTCTCTCTCCTCTTCTCTTTCTCTCTCCCTCTGTCTCTCTCTGTCTCTCTCTCCCTTTATATATGTATGTATATGTATATAGTTAGGTGGTAGAAAGAAGTTAGAAGTAGATTGAAAAATGGGCGAAGATAATCTAGATGGTAAAAAAAAATGGAAGCAATATGGCATATTGAGGAGGACTTGACAGACATTTTAAAGATAATTTTAGTATAATTTTTAACTAGTTTTATGACAGGGTAAAGCTTCATAAATATTTTTTGAAAAAAATAAAAAGATGAATAACTGAACTGTCAGAGTCTCATTTTCCTTCTATAGAAAGAAAAGGATTATATATACTCTTCATATCACTCAAGAAACTTACAAATATTAAGTGAACTAATGAGGTCAGAAGTACATTATTTGTAAAGATCAAATAAGATGTGTATTATAAAGATCTCCCCGATTTCCCATTAAAATTTCCAAAAATTTATAAAATGACAACAATTGTTAATAGCACTGTAAGACAACATTAAGTCATAGCCTGGGCAAAATTTCAATTAAGTGCCTAGTCACTCCTTTTCATTTCCCAAATTATTATCATTTTATTTTATACGCAAACAATGAATCATGGAACACTACATCAAAAACTAATGATGTAAAAAAACAAAACAAAACAAAAAACTAATGATGTAATGTATGGTGATTAACATAATAAAATAAAATTTAAAAAATAAATAAAATAAAAAATGACATTCAGATCTATATAAAGAAAGGAAGAGCATTTTCCAATTATTTTAACAATACCTTACTAAACATGGGGTTCAATTTTTCTATTTGAAGTTTTCCTCTACCAGTATAATTTTTTTGGGGTTTTTTTTGCATTTGACTTTGTCTTGGTAATATCAACAATAATTCCTGAATTCAATAAGCACTTTTTAGTGGTTAGAAATTATCACTATCTTTGGATGTTCTTTTAGCAAGCTCATAGTTCTTTTACATATATATCTGTGATTTTTCCTCATCTTTGTGAATAACAAAGCAAGTAAACAGAATGTAAATGAAGTAAATTGTATGGAGAATTAATTTAGTGGGCATGTACAATTTTGCCTACAAACAGCTGGCTCAGTGCTAAGCTATTGGAGATAGGTTACCGGATGTGATATGTTAGAGTCCTAGAAAGCTATGTATAAGTTTAAATTCATTAAGTTTAACACAATTTCCCCAAGTAATAAAAGAATCCTTCACGATTAAGCAACAGAATTAACAAAAAGGCTTATATAAATGAAGTTGACTTACATATATATACAGGTAGTAAGCTATATATTTATTCTTAGTTCAATTTTTGAGAAAAAAAAATTGTATCCAATCACATCAAAATATGTATATTAAGAACAAAACACTAAAGTAATAGAAGATATGGATAAACTTTATTAATAAAGTTTTTAAATGTGCAAGGGATGAACCAAATATCAAAAGGAAAACTGGAGTATTCTTTTAGAAAATGAAGTTACTTCTGTCAAGTAAAAATTCACCTTATTTCAACTGCTTTGTATGTTCATGTTCTGGCATATTGGGTTTTCTTCAAGAGAAGCACTAATTTACTTTGTAGTGTGGAGAAACTTTCTATTAGTATTTACAAGTTCAATGCTGCCTTGTCTTATGAAACATGTTATTAACTGTTAACCCACACAACACCCCTTGTTAAATAGCTCATTATTATTATCTTCACTTCCCAGCTGAAGAAACACACCAAGAGAGGTCACAGAGTGAGTCAAGGCCAGGATTAGCAATGAAAAGCACCCAGTTGTTGGTGCTTTCCTTGGTCTACCTGGCCACACTAACTAGGTGAGATGGCCTGCCTGGATAGCCACAAAGAATGGGAGCTGACCCAGAGCTTGTGTAACCAAACTCCCAATAAAGACAGCCTGTGTAGTCCTTGCCTTGGGACTTCATACAAGTTACCTTAAATTTGAATTGGTGGGGCCCTCACTAATATTCTTGACCTAGATCCTGAACGTTGCCCTTACTATTCCTCACCTCACGTCACCATCACTACTGAAACCCTATGAGTTTACCTGTGGTTTGCTCTACTCTGAACCCATTTCTAAGGAGAGAAAAGTAAATAGTGCTGAGGGCATTTTACAACCTAGGTGATATTTCTGGAGGGACTGCAATCTGTATTAATTCTCTTAAAAAATGAGACCAAATTTATAATCTTTGTGGGTTTTTTAATCTAAATGTTTGAAAAAATAAATGTACATGTAATAAAAACTAACTGAAATTCTAGAGAGTGGCTGGGGTAGAAGCAAGAGACACAGTATATTTTATGAAATACTGACAATGAAATATACAGTGAAGACATGAATTTTCTAAATAATTAACTTACTATTGTTAAGAAGTCTTTCACAGTAGCAAGCACTTTAACCTTAAAAAGAAGTATGATCAAGGAAATAGAAAAGAACTCTTAAAACCAACTAATAGCAAACAAAAATGCTGGGGCTTTATTGGAACTACATAGCTTTTACGGTTTTTGAAACGTGGAGGATATGGGTTACCAATAATGTTTATCAAAAACATATTCTTATTTTAATTAATCTAATATCTCATTAGGAAATAAAGATAATTGATCAAAGAGGCAAATAAGGGTTTATCTATTGGTAAAATATCCTACTAATATTATATAGTATTTAATATATTTGATGTAACTGAGGAAATTTATAAAATGTTTTACTTTGTATAATGAAATACAGTCCTAAGTTATTTTTTCTTTAATTTAAATGAAATGAGAAAAACATTCCCCAGGATGGGAGGAGATAATAAAATATGTTAAAGCTGACAGGATAAAACAAAACAGAATTTCAGATTATCCCATTATTTACTAAAGCAACTGAATATATTAACGGTTTTCATACTAAAAAGTCACATTTAAAAACCTAGCCCAGATGACTTCACTATTGAATTCTTCTACACATTTAGGAAGAAATAATAATTCTACACAACACTTTCACCGAAGAGAAAAGCAAGGAACAGTCTCCAGCTCACCTTACGGGATCAGCACAGCCTTTACTCTAAAATTTTAAAAGGGCATAACGATAAAGGAAAATTACAAATTTCTTTGGAAAACATAGTTGAAAATTTTTAAATGAAATATGAGCAAATAAAACCATAAGACAGATAATATAACAACATTTCCTACAAGAGGAAAACTATAAATTTCTGATGAATGAAATCAAATAAGAACTAAATAAATGGAAAGGTATTCCATGACCATGAATAGGAAGGAAGACTCAGTATTGTCAACATATCAGTAGTTCTTGATCTACAGATTCAGTACAATCCCAATCAAAATCTCAGCAAGGTATTTTGTGGATATTGACAAACTGATTCTAAAGTTTAGATGGACGAGCAAAAGAACCAGAATAGTTAGCGTAATATTGAAGAACAATGCCAGGGGATTCACAGTACCTGAATTTGAGACTTACTGTAAAACTACAGTAATCAAGATAATGTGATATTAGTGAAAGAATGAGAAGTACATCAATGGAACCAAATAGCAAAACCAGAAATAGACCCATGCAAACACAGTCAATTGATTTATGGCAAAGGAGCAAAGGCAATAAAATAGATCACAGATAGTCTTTTCAATAAATGTTATGGAACAACTGGACATACACGTTGATGAATAATGAATCCAGATTCATCAACAAAAAAATGAATCTAGATAATCTAGACAGACTTTATGCCCTTCACAAAAATTAACTCAAACTGGATCATAAAATTCAAAACTATAAAACTCCTAGAGGATAACATAGGAGAAAACCTAGATGACCTTAGATATGATGATGACTTTTTAGATATAACACCAAAGGCACAATCCATGAAAGAAATAATTGATAAGCTAGACTTCATTAAAATTAAAACTTCTGTGAAAGGCCATGTCAAGAGAATAAGAATAAAAGCCCACAGACTGGGAGAAAATATTTGCAAAAACACATGTGATAAAGGCCTGTTATCCAAACTATACAAAGAAGTTTTTTTATTTTTTAAGATTTATTTATTTATTTGAGACAGAGAGAGAGAGTGCCCGCACATGAGTGGGGGGGGGGCAGAGGGAGAAAGAATCCTCAAGCAGACTCCCCACTGAGCACACAGCAGGGCTTGATCCCAGGACCCCAAGACCATGACCTGAGCTGAAATCAAGAGTCGACACTTAACCAACTGAGCCACCCAGGCACCCCCAAAATATACAAAGAACTCTTTTCTTTTTTTTTTTTAAGATTTTATTTATTTATTTGACACAGGGAGAGAGACAGCTAGAGAGGGAACACAAGCAGGGGGAGTGGGAGAGGGAGAAGCAGGCTCCTGGCCGAGCAGGGAGTCCGATGTGGGGCTCGATCCCAGGGCCCCGGGACCATGACCCGAGCCAAAGGCAGATGCTTAACGACTGAGCCACCCAGGCGCCCCTACAAAGAACTCTTAAAACCCAACAATAAGAAAATGAACTACTGATTTTACAATGGGCCATATGATTGCATTTGTTATTAATTGGCTTATATAATTGGCTGCTCCCATGTTAGGGGCATAGATATTTACAACTGTTAGATCTTCTTGTTGGATAGACCCTTTAAGTAGGATATAGTGTCCTTCCTCATCTCTTATTACAGTCTTTGGTTTTAAAATCTAATTTGTCTGATATAAGGATTGCCACCCCAGCTTTCTTTTGGTGTCCATTAGCATGGTATATGGTTTTCCACCCCCTCACTTTCAATCTGGGGGTGTCTTTGGGTCTAAGATGAGTCTCTTGCAGACAGCATATCAATGGGTCTTGTTTTTTTATCCAATCTGATAGCCAGTGTCTTTTGATTGGGGCATTTAGCCCATTTACATTCAGGGTAACTATTGAAAGATATGAATTTATTCCATTGTATTGCCTGTAAGGTGACTGTTACTGTACATTGTCTGTGTTCCTTTCTGGTCATGTTGCTTTTAGGCTCTCTCTTTGCTTAGAGGACCCCTTTCAAGATTTCTTGTAGGGCTGGTTTCATGTTTGCAAATTCCTTTAGTTTTTGTTTGTCCTGGAAGCTTTTTATCTCTCCTTCTATTTTCAATGACAGCCTAGCTGGATAGAGTATTCTTGGCTGCATATTTTTCTCATTTAGTGCTCTGAATATATCCTGCCAGTCCTTTCTGGCCTGCCAGGTCTCTGTGGATAGGTCTGTTGCCAATCTAATGTTTCTACCCTTGTAGGTTACAGATATCTTCTCCCAAGCTGCTTTCAGGATTTTCTCTTTGTCTCTGAAACTCGTAAGTTTTACTATTAGATGTCGGGGTGTTGACCTATTTTTATTGATTTTGAGAGGGGTTCTCTGTGCCTCCTGGATTTTGATGCCTGTTTCCTTCCCCACATTAGGGAAGTTCTCTGCTATAATTTGCTCCAATATACCTTCTGCCCCTCTCTCTCTTTCTTCTTCTTCTGGGATCCCAATTATTCTAATATTGTTTTGTCTTATGGTATCATTCTGCCCTCGTGATCCAGTAGTTGTTTATCTCTCTTTTTCTTAGCTTCTTTATTTTCCATCATTTGGTTTTCTATATCACTAATTCTCTCTTCTGCCTCATTTATCCTAGCAGTTAGAGCTTCCATTTTTGATTGCACCTCATTAATAGCCTTTTTGATTTCGACTTGGTTAGATTTTAGTTCTTTTATTTCTCCAGAAAGGATTTCTCTAATATCTTCCATGCCTTTTTCAAGCCCAGCTAGTATCTTTAAAATCAACATTCTGAACTCTAGTTCCAACATCTTACTAATGTCTGTATTGATTAGGTACCTGGCAGTCAGTACTGTTTCTTGTTCTTTTTTTTTTTTTTTTTTGAGGTGATTTTTTTCTATCTTGTCATTTTGTCCAGAGGAGAATAGATGAATGAGAGAACAAAATGCTAACAGGGTAACAACGACCCCAGAAAAATATACACTAAACAAATCAGAAGAGACCTGAAACTGGGGTAAAAGAAAGAAAGAAAAAAAAAGAAAAATATTTAAAAAAATAGAATATGATCAAATATGATCAGGCTGGTGCATAGATCAGTGTCACACACTAGATTTTGGGCTTATTTTGGTCTGTTAGAAGAAAGTGCCTCCCCAAATTTTAAGATGATAGACACTGGGGAGGGTATGTGCTATGGTGAGTGCTGTGAATTGTGTAAGACTGTTGAATCACAGACCTGTACCTCTGAAACAAATAATACATTATATGTTAAAAAAAATAAGAAGAAGATAGCAGGAAGGGAAAAATGAAGGGGGTGAAATCGGAGGGGGAGACGAACCATGAGAGACTATGGACTCTGAGAAACAAACTGAGGGTTCTAGAGGGGAAGGGGGTGGGGGATGGGTTAGCCTGGTGATGGGTATTAAAAAGGGCACATACTGAATGGAGCACTCGGTGTTATACGCAAACAATGAATCATGGAACACTACATCAAAAACTAATGATGTAATGTATGGTGATTAGCGTAACATAATAAAATAAAAAAAAAGAAGATAGCAGGAAGGGAAAATGAGGGGGGGGGAGGAATCGGAGTGGGAGACGAACCATGAGAGACTATGGACTCTGAGAAACAAACTGAGAGCTCTAGAGGGGAGGGGGTGGGGGGATGGGTTAGCCTGGTGATGGGTATTAAAGAGGGCACGTACTGAATGGAGCACTGGGTGTTATACACAAACAATGAATCATGGAACACTACATCAAAAACTAATGATGTAATGTATGGTGATTAACATAACATAATAAAATAAAATAAAATGGGCCAAAGATCTAAACAGACATTTCTCCAAAAAAATATGCAGAAAGTAAGCATATGAAAAGATGTTCTACATCATATGTCACCAAAAAAATACAAATTAAAGTAATAGTGAGATGTTACTACATAGCTATTAGAATGGACAAAATTTGGAACACTGACAACACCAAATGTTGGCAAGAATGTGGAGCAATGGGAGCTTTTATACATTGCTAGTGAAAATGCAAAATGGTACAGACACTTTAGAACACAGTTTGGTGACTTCATACAAAACTAACATATTCTTATCATATGATCCAGCAGTAACTCTTCTCAGTAATTACCTAAAGGAGTTGAGAACATGTCCACACAAAAAACCTGCACACAAATGTTTACAGAAGCTTTACCCAGAACTGCCAAAATTTGAAAGCAACCAATATGTCCCTCAGGGGGTGAATGAATTAATAAACTGGAATACAATAGAAATTATAGAATTCTAGATTCCAAACAATAGAATATTATTCAGTTCTAACAAGAAATGAGCTATCAAGCCATGAACAGACATGGAGGAACCTTAAATGAATATTGTTAAGTCAAAGAAGCCAGTGTGAAAAGGCTACATACTCTATGATTCCAACTATATAACATTCTGGAAAGAAAAAATTGTGGAAACAGGAAAAAGATAATTGGATCATTGCGGGCAGGGGATGGGATAAATGGAGCACAGAGGATTTTTAGGGCAGTGAAAATTCCCTGTATCATATTATAATGATGGATACATGTCATTACACATTTGTCCAAACCCAAAGAACGTACAACAGGAAGACTGAACCTTAATGTAAACTAAGGTCTTTGGGTGATTATTATGTATCAATGCAGATCTTCGATACTAATAAAGGTACCACTGGTGTGGAATGTTGAATGGGGGAGGATGCATGGGTGGGGGGGGAGGGGACAAATGGGAAATCTCTGTACCTTCCTCTTGGTTTATTATGAACCTAAAACTGCTCTAAACAAATTAAAGTCTTTAAAAAAAAAAAAAAGATTACATAAAACACACACAGACATACACACACACAGTGACACCACTATACATCTGCCAGAAATGCTGGGGGGAAAGTACTGCCAGTGAGAATATGAATAAGTACAATGTTTCTGGGAAGCTGTATAGCAGTATATCTCCTAAAGCAAAACATACCAATATCTTATGACACAACAAATACGCTATTGAATATTGCAAATGTGAATATATATGTTCACTTAAAGACATGTCAAAAAATTAACAATTTCATTATTTGACATAGTGAAATTCTGGAAGCAACCTAAACATCCATGAATAGAAGAACGTGCATAATTTTAGAATATTGATATTCTAAATGGAATATTGCATGACAATGAGAATGAGCAATCTATTTTTACAAGCAACAACATGAATAGTCTCACAGACATAGCACTGAGTGAAAGAAAACAGACATATACACAAAAATACTATATGATTACATTTATATAAATGTCCCCAATAGGCAAAACCAATCTGTGTGATAGAAGTCATAATAGAGTTCTCTTTGGGGATGTGGGAGGAACCAAGTCAATGTGAGTTGGCCAAGCAGAATAATATTGACGATGTTCGGCCAGATCAAAGAATGGAATATACAGCTGGTGGCTAGGAGAGTATAAGGAAGCTTCTAATAATATTGTATATCTTGATCTGGGAGGTAGTTACAAAGGTGTGATTAATAGATAAAAATAATTGAAATGTACTCTTAAGATCATATATCTGTATTTGTTATGCATTATACATTCTTAGAAAATTAAATAAAAAGCAGAGATCACTTCAAAGACAAAGGGTATAAAAAATTTTCTTTTTTTTCATAATTGTATAACAATGACTAAATTCAAGTAACAAATCAAAGCTAAACAGATCAAGATAAGGCTAAGAGGAAAAACCACTGCTTAATCCTGCAACCAAAATTCAACAATTTCTATTATTTGCCAATAGATATTTTCTCATTAAGCAGCCATTGTTCATACATGTCAATTGTTTTCAGATAAGATAAACATTTCCTTCTGTAGGTATATATTGCCTTTCTTAAATCCAGGCACTACTGCACAAATAAATTCTCAAGTCATGAAGGAGATCAGTTCAGCCAACATACCACCACTATTAAAATATAAATCCAAAGTACACATTTCTCTTGCCATGAACCAAACTCAAAATGTTCAGGTTATCTGTAGTGAAGCCTAAGTATGTTTTATTCCCTTCTTGATTCAAAACACCAGAGAGATCCTTCATGCCAGCTGGTTGCAGCAGAAGCCAAACAGAAATGAAACAGCAAATTATGAAGCCACCAGTGCTGCCTCCCTCTTAAACACCCTGCCCTGTTATCAAATGTCATACTGGTCCTCATTCCAGCATCCTCCCCTTGGATTGGCGACCTAGCATTTTAGTTTTAAGCACTCTATCCATAATAATAATAAAATAAACCAAGTTTTCTAAATCTACTCCCTAGATGCAGGCACAGACACTCTTTAGCTTTGCATACTATTACTCATGTCCTGAGATAACTTTATTATGGCTACTCTGATTATTAATACTTTCCTGGCTAATCAGTGTCTTTGAGGCCCCTGCACATTAAGCACAGCCATTCTATTTCAGTCCCTCACCCACCCCATTCCTTTAGCAAATTTAGGATGAAAGACAAACAGACCAGGTCCTAGGGGCATTATCACTACCCATGCTGCTCTGAGCACCCTGAGACTCAGGTCATACACACACCCCATGACAGCTTCATTATCATGGGTTAAAGAGGTAATATGTGTTCCTAAAGAGAAGCACATTCATTCATTCATATTGGAATTAGGGCATAAGAAATTTCCCTTTTATTTTAGTTTACTATTTCATATTGTTGAGGCATAATGTATATAGCAGGACCTGCTCTGATCCATACATATATTGTCTTTGTCTATCAAAAACAATTCTGTAAATACAATCCCATATTCTAGCATCAACTGAAAGAATTACAAAATCTTAGCACTGAACAAGATAAATCAAATTACAAAACAAATTTATAGATGAAAACATGACTAGGAAAGATCCATGACTTGCTCAAGATCACACCACTACTCATTTGGTATTAAGTAATCTGCTTATATTTTATTACTGTGTGACAGATGTAAACAGAGAAACAAATGGAGTAATTTTCTAGCCTCTGGAAAACTGGGTAGTAGAATATTCTCAAAAATGTGTTACTGATGGGGGTGCATAGTAACAATTTTTGAGACAACTGACTTAGGTAGGCTACACTCCTTTGCTAGCATGATATTTAGTAGGATATATTTCATTTATATATATGTATTATATGTATATACATGTATTGTGTATTATATATGCACACACATAATATATGTATATATATGCTATATGTGTATCATGCATGTACATATATTACCACTTTTTGAGAACTGAAAACTCAAAATCCTCAGAAATTTAAGAAAGCATGTGATTGTAGACTAGAACTTCTTAAGCCAAGACTCAAAGACTTTAAGAGATCTCAAAAGTTCAAAGGGTCTATGAACCGGCTGATATTTGTAAAGTATTTGTATATGCATATATGTGTATATTTCAGCATGTCTGGAATATGTGTTTATAGCTTTTACTAGATTCTCAAAGGGTCTATCACTAAGAACAGTTTAAGCATCAGTGTTCTATACTCAATTTTGTATTATTTGTTCAGGTTCACTCAACCAAAAGAGCTGCTTTCCTTTGAAACTCTTAATAGAATAATCCATATTTTGTACCCTTCAGTGTTAACCTAGTCACATCTGAAATCTGGAGAGTGTGAGCTAGGTCAAGTCCTAATCAAGTTTAATTTTCATAACATGAATATTTCAAACTTAATGGATCAGTTTTGCTGAGTCCAATAGAATTCTTTCAAAAGTGGTAGCACACATCTAAACTCACACACTGTCTTTCAGGATCCCAAATCAATTCATGCAATGACTGCCAAATGGTGTATTTCAATAACTATATCACATTGGCATTATTATATAAATTCCTGTAAGGAACAGACTGATGGATCCCAATTACCAAGGGAAATTGGTTGCTGGTATGGTACAAGCAAGGAGGACTATGTTTGGAACCCAGGAGATTTTCTGAGGTTCTTTTTAGTACTTCCATGCCAACAGTAAAGATTAATGGAAAAATACAGGAACCAGAAAAGGCAGATTGAGGATTCAGAACTTTCAGGAAAGAAAGAAGATTTGGATCTACATCACCAGTTCCAAGAAACTATGATTCTACCTTACATTCTTTTAAGGTCCCATAAGAATCTGTAAGAGTTTTAAATGCTACCAAACTCGAACGGGTATTTGCAAAACCATTCCTTGCTTCCCTGGATGGTCACTGAGATGATGTCAATGCTTGGCAAAGCATCCAAAGAGCCTGGCTATGGTCCTTTCTGGAGCATATGATGGAGAGGTTGGAATTTGGAACTTGACAAATGAAGATGTATCTGTACAATACAAACACATGAGGGTTTTATACAAAGAACATGTACTCATTCAGTTTTGGTGATGACAAAACTGTGAAGTAGTGGAAAATGGATGGAGAAGAGAAGGAACCAACCATCGCATACAATATTAGGAAAGGGAGTATATACAGGAATTGATCATCACTGGAAAGAAGCTGTTTTGCCACATGTGAACATCAAGTGGACATTTGGGATGAACAAAGAACCAATCCTATATGTTGTATGACCTGGGGATTCAACAGTATAAATAGTGTTAAATTTAACCCAATTGAGACATTTCTCTTGGGAAGTTGTGCTTCTGACAGGAATATAGTGCTTCATGATATGAGGCAAGCTACTCCTCTGAAAAAGGTCATCTTAGAGATGAGAACAAACACAGTTTGTTGGAACCCTATGGCAGTTTTCATTTTTACTGCAGCAAATGAAGTTACAACCTATGTACTTTTGATACGCATGCACTGTACACTCTTGTAATGGTACATGTGGATCATGTATCTGCGGTGCTTGATGTGGATCACTTTCCCCCTAGGAAAGAGTTTGTGTCTCTTAGTTTTTATAAATCTATTTGAATCTTCCTGTGGACAAAAATAGAAGCAGGGAAGTCTATCACACAAAAAGAATGCAACACGTTATCTGGGTAAAATGGACTTCTGACAGCAAATATATTATGTGTGGATCTGATGAAATGAACATTCGTTCATGGAGAGCTAATGCTTCTGAAAAATTGGGTATACTTGCATCACGAGAAAAAGCAGCCAAAGATTATAACCAGAAATTGAAGGAGAAATTTCAACATCATCCTCATATAAAATGCATTGCTTGTCACCAATATCTATCAAAATCTATCTACAGCCAGATCCAGGAACAGCATATTGGGAAAGAAACTCGTCAACGAAAGGAAGTGAATCATCTCAAACGCCGAAAGCCTGGATCTGTGTAGATTGTGTCAGAAAAGAAGAAATACATAGTGGCAGTTGTGAAATAACACTTGGTATTCCTACCAGTCCTGACATATAATTATTTGTTACATTTTTATTTGCAAACTCAGTAAAAAAAAATACTGGCTCTAGAATAATAAATTCAGCTACATGTGTAGAACACTACCCTGAAATTTTATCCTCAAAGGTGGCCTGGTTGATAAGACTATCCAATATATTATCCTTGATCTGCTTTCTTATTTCATTGAGGAATACAGCATTTGCCAACTTACCTACTTTTACTGTTAGAAAATGTAGATACACTTTCACACTGATCTATTATTGTAGATATACTATACATTTGAATTTACATTTAAGATCAAACATCTTTTTGTTAACTTTAATATTACTTTGGGTAATTATTGCAATGATTCTTCTTATGATTACCTATAACATGTGGAAGAATTATGTCAGAACTTTTTCGATTTAATAATTTTGTGCTTTATTTGTATTTGGCTTTTTGATACTTTAAAGATGATCACTTATATAACTTTTATAAATAATAATTATAATTTATAGTCAAGTCAATAAAACATCCTTTTTCTCAGAAAAAAATTCCTGTAGGGAACAAATTGTGTTGACTGTTTCCAAACCTAAGCATTTTTCATTATTAAAGTTTGCTGATCTTCTAATAACAGCATTTAGGAGTGTTATTGTCTGCCATATCTATTTGTTTATTTTTTGTCTTACATTTTCTCTAAAATGTAAGCCTGGTGAAGGCAAGGACTGGCTCATGCTTCATCTGCCCCAACTTCCTTCTGGGGAGACTTCCTGTACTGCAAAGGCCAGAAAGCTAAAAAATAACCTTTTCCTGAACCGATTCCAGGTAAGTTTCCAGAGGTGACTTGTATTCTTGAATCATATACATGCATCTATTCACATGTGGAATTATGTTAATGTGGGAATAAGCACAGTTTATACAAGGTATCCATTTTGCTGGTGCAAATCTATCAGGTCTGATGAGGCTCTGGAAACTAGGGTTCTAGAAGCTGCTCTCTGATCTTGGAATGGCAGCTAAAGTGCTAAGATCTACACTCACCAACTAAACAAATCTTTCTGATTCTCCATCTCCTCTCTGAAAAACTTTTTTTAAAAAAATAAAAATTGTATATATTTAAGGTGTACAACATGATGACTTGATTACCATCTTTTTGATTGTGGCAGATATGCCAGTCAGTTATGAAGGCCCAGCCATTTGAATGGTTTGGAAAAACCCAATTCCTTATATAAAATCCATTTTTGCTGAAAATAAAGTGGTTTCTGTTTTTCACAACCCATTTCTGACTGATAAATGGGCACTCAGTTTTTGTTGACTGAATGAATGCATACAGTTCTAAGGAGGCATAAAGTACATTGAAAAAGATCTTTTCTGCATGTGTGTTATATTTCACAATTTTTTAAGGTTAAAAAAGCAAAGGATAAAAGTTCTATAAAGCGAAAAAAAAAAAAAAGAAAACCACACTACAAAGGAAGTTCACTTGTGTTTCTGGGAGGCAGACTCTAAGATAGCGATTTGCACACGGTTAGTTCATGGGCTGGTGTTTTTGGGATCAACACCTGGACTGGGCAGTGAAGGCAGGTTCTTTGAATTTAAATGAAAGTAAACTATCCAACCTTCTTTGTGTGATGCATTTCCAACAAAGGCATCAGCAATCATACCAGGAAAGCTCTCGAACTAGAGTGGTTTTTATGAGTTGTTCAGAACTATGAAGAGTGGCAGACTTTTTATACCCTCGCATCAACTAGTAACTGGATGTGAACTGACATCTTCCCAAAGGGTGTGGTCATGGGCTAGGCAGTGCTCTTCTTGGGTTAGGGCAACTCCTAAAGATAACTTGCTGACTCATTTGAGAGCTGTCACCCACCAATCCTCCCAGCAGCTGGGGAAATGAGTGGTTTCAATCTAAGAGGGGGAAGAGGAGGATCGGAGCAGTGCGCTATGTCATCCACCTCACAAAAGATAGCATTAAGGAAAAATAGCCATGTGACTTTGAACCAGAAAACCTGGATTTGAGTACCATTTCTTCCACCTACTAGCTGTGGGAATTTGGACATATAATTTAACTCTCTGATTTTGTTTCCTCATCTATAGAAATACCATAATATTACTATGTAATAATAATAACACATGTTAAAGGTTTATTGTAATATATGCAAAAGAACATGGCAATCTGCAGATCTTTCAAGAAGGTAAATATAAACTTAGTAGCTACAACAGAATTCATACAGGTCTTAAAACTGCTTACTGAATTCACTGAGCTGTACATTCCTAACATGTACACTTTTCCACATGTGTATTTTACTTCATAACAAGAAATAAAAAAAGCTCACCTAGAGGGTAATCAGAACGAGAGAATTTAGAACACTGTTCACTAACCAGTGGTTGGCCACCTTTTAAGAGAGGTGTGTCATGGGTGTAACCTGAGGATGGTTTATTTATATTAAAACTAAAATCTCGGTTATTATTTTGCAGGAAGTGTTGCTCAAAATGACATGGTCTGTTTTTAAATCAGTGCTTGATTTAGCCATATGCACACTATTGGAATAATATAGAGAAAATTACAGAGAAAGCAAATCAAAGAGAAAGAAAGAAATATAGTACATTTAATTCATTCATTCATTCTTACATTTATTAATTTATCAAATGACAGGTTATTGTGAATGCACTTGGTGGAAAGATTCAAATATCATTAGGACATGCATGTCATGACAATGACCTTCTTTGAATTTAAATGAAAATAAACTATCCAACTTTTGTGCCAGTGTTATTATACCTCGACAGGCCTGGAAGGGCATTCCAACTAAAAGTTATCAAGAGCTAGGTCTTCAAAACTAATCCCATACCCCACTAAACTTTTCATCACGGTTATGTAGCATGTCATCTTCTTTTTAAAAAAAGACATTAAATTGAAACCATGGTGCCCTGTAAACTTTTCAACATACAATCTCCCAAAGTTCCGCTTATATTTTAGGATTCAATGCAGTAATCAAGGCCCTATGATGTATATGCCAAAGACAACATGGTGACGGTGGAGGGGGTAATATATGGTACCACCTACACAGTTCCCTTTATATTTCTTGTGACAGCTCCTGTCATTAGGAGTATTGATGGTCACATATTCTTTACTTTCTGTCAAGACCCAGTTTGGTTGCCTCTTCTTCCTCAAGTTGGTGAATACACAAATAAACCATCCTCAGGCTAAAACCATAACACACCTCTCTTAAAAGGTGGCCAACCACTGGTTTAGTGAAGAGTATACTAAATTTTCCTGTATCTGATTACCCTCTAGGTGAGCTTTTGGCTTTTTATTTTTATAAAATAAAATATCATGTAGAAAAGTTTATAAACTCAGATTTACTGAATCAGATTCTCCAGGTACAGGGTCCTATCATCTCTGCTTTAATACATTACTCCACTAAAATGAAGAAACATGGGACTAAGGAAACTGGGATATGCTATTGCACTGATTGTTTTAATGCAGGCAGGCAGAAAACACTAGTTAACTTGCTAGTGACCCATATGTATTTACTACTAGAAAATAATAATTAATTCCTTATTTACTAAATAAAGTAAACCATCTTTTTGTAAACATATGTAAACTTCAGGTTGTCCTGTCTCTTAGGTAATGAAGTTAATAATCACATCTCCTGGATTCAATGAGCAGTTACGAGAATGTCTAGGAGGTTTCCTGATGACAATTTTCCTTGCTTTAATTGTTCTGTAAATATAATGGCTATAATGAGTAAACACAGAGAGAAGCCAGCTAAAGGGAACACTGTGTTTTTTATAATCCTTTCTCCTGACTTCCATTTACTTGGCTTTATTTTCCAATTGGAAATGGTGAAGTCCTCAATATTTTCTGAAAGCCAGAAACAATGTTTACATGACCTCCATAATTTACATGGTAAATTCCACTTCATGAGTAACTAAATTTTAACTTCAGAAACAATATTACCTTCCTGAGTTTTCAAACAAGAAAAGCCACCTTTAAACATGACTAAAGACAGTAGAGTCTTTCAATCTTGAAAATTAATAGATTTTTAAAAAATAATGATTCATTTTACATGTTGATTTAAATAATGATTCATTTTAAGTTTCAATAAGCCTTTGATTATCTGCTATGTACCAGGAACTGATTCATGTCATCAGTGAAACCAGAGCACTTTTTTCCCTTTCTCTGTGGTGTATAAATCTGACCACCGTACAACTCTCATTACATTCAAAAAAAAAAAAATGAGGATGTGTGAATTTCAAGAGAAATTGGAAGTATGATAACAGATAATATGGGGCATTGCAACCCAGGAAAATTAGCATGTAAGAAAGTAGTTTAATCTAAAAGAAAATTAGTAGACAAATATGAATTTATCTGAAAAAATTTTACTTCCATTAATTTTGGTCTTCTGATGCTCATACTCTCACATAGTTACTAGGTTAATATGAGTCATTACTATGGGCGCCTGGGTGGCTCAGTTGGTTAAGCAACTGCCTTCGGCTCAGGTCATGATCCTGGAGTCCCGGGATCAAGTCCCGCATCGGGCTCCCTGCTCAGCGAGGAGTCTGCTTCTCCCTCTGACCCTCCCCCCTCTCATGCTCTCTTTCTCTATCTCATTCTCTCTCAAATAAATAAAATCTTTAAAAAAAAATATGAGTCATTACTAAACATTATAGAAAAGAGAAACCCTAAAACACTTGGATTCCAATAAGCACAGTGGTAAATATTAAAGAAACCAACCATGTGGTAACTCCTCTTAAAATACATAGAAGGGGCAGTAGAGTATTATGGACATATGCTTAGTGTTTGGATTTACACTGAACTGAGTTGATTCCAAAGTCAACCCAAGCATACCAACTTTGGACAGTTTACTTAACCTAACTGGATACAACTCCAAATTTAATTTCAAGTTCTACTACCTCTGACAAATTAATTGTCAAATTGGCACAGGGTCCTCATTTATAAGATGATTTTTAAAAATATCTATCTCGTAGAGTTTTATAAATAGTAAATATGATTGTATTAGGATAGCAGAACAGGATCCCTGTGCTATGTGCCCTTCACTTCTATCCTCAACTCTGTTTGGCTGTGATGTATGAGAGGTGATCAATATTAGCAAGAAAGAGGCCCTCCACACAGAAGACTCCCATTTTCCTCCCTCCTCCCATTTCCTCCTTACTTCCCTTATAGGGAAGTAAGATTATTTCCCTATATCAGATACGGAAGTCAGTCTCCCCCCTCCATCACAATGGATATCTAGATACTTAGCACCAAGTAGGTCCGAAGGAAATCATATTGGAAGAATAACAAAATTCTAAGACATTCTTTGTATTCCAGGTGCATTCCTGATAAGCTAAATGGTTGTGTTCTGTTTGATAAGGTGTTATATTTACTTGCACACCCATTCAGATGGGGCAAGGACACATGTTAAGAAACCACATTCCAGCACAGTGCCAATCATAATATAAACATTCAATAAAGGAGTTGGTCATGTTGCAGCTGACTTTATAGACACAGGGGCTGGTCTGGCAGAAAGAGAGAGAAAGTATTGCTTCCAAACATGTTTCTTTCTCAAGCACTGGGGTGCAGCACAGACAGATCCTGAGTGAGATGGAGGATGGAGAGAATGAATAAATAGAGAAAAGTTCTCAAGATTTCTCATGAGCCCCTTATAAATATGGCAAACAGGTAACTTCTGCTTTCCTCCAAAGTAAAAGGAGAATTCATTCTAGGAAGCATTTTATACTGAAAACTTTTATACTTCAGAATTATTATTAATTGCTCTTTTGCTCTGACAAAGACATGAACTAAATCCATAAATCCATAGTATGTTTTGTCTACTAAAAAATGTTCTAAAGCCCAGAGCGTGAGGGAATAACAGTTTGCAAGAGTCTCACAAGTTGTGTTGCTTTCTCATAGGAAGTTCCCAACAAATCATAGCTCTGATAGCATAGAGATATCACACTTCTATATCACACCTTAGGCAAACTACTTATAATCTATAAGCACCAGTTTCCTTACCTTAAAACTGAGAATAAAAAAGACAATAAAACCCACTTTATACTATAACAGGGAGGAAAATACGTGATTTTTAAACAAAAGAAACTTACTCAGGATTCTGCCTTCCAATTGGCTGGCATATTTTTTGTGCCTGAGAGAATGACACCATTTCTAAGAATTTACTTATTTTAGAAAAAGCTTTAATTTTAATGCTTCTGGGAATGCTTTATGCCAACAAAGTGTGAAAAAAAACAAAGAAGTGCTTTTTGTTTTAGAAAGTCCCTAAAAGAGTCTTTTGGATGTACAAAATAGACCATGAAATAGTTTGCAGTAGAGAGTTAAAAGCTTAAATTTAATACCAGCTACTTCAAACCTCCATGTTCCAGTATAAGAACAACTAAAATCAAACTGATTTAAGAGTAACCTTATAAGGATGCACATGTTCCAAAAATAAGACCACTGGCTGTTCCAGAAAATCCCTCATTTATAAGATCTTTCTTCCTAACTTCTGCCCTAATGCCATCCAGTAACTAATACCTCAACCCTCAAAGCCCTATAAAAACCCTTCCCCAACTCTGGCCTTCTGAGATACTCCTTCAAACTGATCCTCTCTTTGCTCTGGGAGTTTGGAAGCAAACTACTTTCCTCGGAGCTGGTTGTAAGAGAGCTTTTACAAATTCTAGATGGGAAAAAAATAATTGTTTAATGGACAGTGGCAGAATAGATGAAAGAGAAGGGAATCTAGGAAGAAACACAGAGTCCATTAACATGAGGGGTGCAAGTAGAGACCCACTAAGAAATTCCCAAAGTTGGAAACAAGCAAAGACATTTTCCAATCAGCAAACTAATATTAAATATTTTATATGTTGCTGGCTTGTAACATCAACCCACTCTTTTACTCCAACCTTTGGGAAAGTTCTGTTATGCACAGTACTTCATGTTATTGCTAAGTTACTTTCCAGATAAACTAAATAGATAGTGACTAGGGACAAGGGCGGGGGGGGGGGGGTTCTTCGTCTTAACATTTATTTTAACATAGCCCAGAGAGAAAAGAATTGTAACCCCTGGGAGTGAAATTTTCTCCAGTGCTACTGAGATATAATTATTTAAGTTTAACATATACAGCCAGATGATTTGATACATGTATATGTTGTAAAGTGATTACCACAATAAGGTTAGTTAATACCTCCATCCACTCACATACTTACCATTTTTGTGTGTGGTGAAAACATTTAACATCTACTCTTATAGCAATTCAAGTATCTAATACAGTTTTGTTAACTACGGTCACCATGCTGTACATTAGATCCTCAGAACTTATTCATTTTATAAGTACAATGTTTGTATCCTTTGACCAACATCTCCCATGTACCCCATCCCCTAACCTCTGGCAACCACCATTCTACTCAGGGAGCAAGATTTTAGGAGGAAATAAATAATTCAGCAACAAACAAGCATTAATGCAAAAGACAATTAAAATTCCCTGATAACCCACAAGAATATTGAAGAGAAGTCTGTATTTTTCAAATTACCAGGATCGTATTCCATAGCCAATTTATTTCAAATATTAAAAGAAAGGGTAATTCCAGAAGATCAGAGACTTTAGAGACACTCAGGCTGCTGAGATCTTTGCCACTGCCACATAAACATTCAGTGGGGTGACACAAGCAAAAAAATGAAAAATAAATGTTTGCTGTTATTTCAAACATTAATAATTACCTGGTCCTTAATGCCGAAGTATTTGAGTGGATTAGTAGAGAGGAGTATGGTAAAAAAGAATAAAAAGAAGGAAGATATATTAGTTTCCTATTGCTGCTGTAACAAATTACCACAAACTTAATTTCTTATTTTACAGGTCTGGAGATCAGAAGTCCAAAATCAGTTTTTACAGGATTAAACTCAAGGTGTCAGCAAAGCTGTGTTCCTCCTGGAAACTCTAGTGGAGAATCTTCTTCTTCACCTTTTACCAGTGTCTAGAGGTTACCTGCACTCCACAGCTCATGGTCCCATCACTACAACCTCGGCTTCTCCGAGTCTGATACTGCCGCCCCTCTCTTCTAAGGACACTGGGCACCCCCTGGATAATGCAAGATAATCTTCCCATCTCAAAGATCCTAATCATATCTGCAAAGTCCCTTTTACCATGTAAAGTAACATATTCACAAGTTCCAAGGATTAGGATGTAGATGTCTTTAGGAGGCTATTATACCGTCTACTGCAAAAGGTATCTAAATGATTGCATAAAAATAATATGAAAGAAAGCATGAAGGCACGTGAGAAAAGTGGCAGGTATACATCTGTGTGCATACTCAGGAAGAGTAGGGCAATGGAATTCTTACTGATGCTTATCTTTTCATTCAAGAGGCAGGGTGTAGTAAAAAGTGCTTGGAATTGGAAGAATTGCTTTGAGTTTGAATCCTACCACATTCTGGCTTTGTGGTATTGAGCAAACAAATTACCCTCAAGGAAAAATCACAGTAAACTTTTCTTGAGTGAGTACTAACTGGAGCCACTGTACCAATAAATGCTTCACCTGCACCCTCTAAGTTACTCATTGCTCCTGTAAAGGTTGGTCCCCTGTAAAATGAAGAAGCTGAGACTAGATTAGCATAGTCATCCTCAGTCATCCTTAAATTAACCTAGTTAATAAACTGACTCTAAGTTTATCATTAAAATAAGGGTATGAGGGGCACCTGGGTGGCTCAGTCGTTAAGCGTCTGCCTTCAGCTCAGGTCATGATCCCAGGGTCCTGGGTTCGAGCCCCACATCAGGCTCCCTGCTCGGCAGGAAGCCTGCTTCTCCCTCTCCCACTCCCCTTGCTTGTGTTCCCTCTCTTGCTGTCTCTCTGTCAAATAAATAAATAAAATTAAAAAAAAAAATAAGGGTATGAATAGTGCCTTCCTCATAAGCTTGCTGTGAAAATATGTTTCAGGAGTACTCCGCAAGCTGTTGTAAAATTAAATGGTGATATAAAATTACAGTATTTAACCTGAGGATTAAATGAAACAACACATGTAAATTATCCTAGTTGGTGCCTGACAAATATTAAGTACTTAAAAAATATTATTTCCTTCAGCCTCATACTTTATTCTTAGAAAAAGATTATTTTCAGGGTGGCAGATGTGTTGGACCTTGGAGTGGCATACACAATTTCACATTCTTCTTGCCCAAATCTGAAAGTCACATGTAGCCTCTCTAGATACAGTATTTCTCCCTTTTCTATATCTCAAATTCTTTATTTCCACCTGATCTTTCCTATAGCCCTAAGGAATTAGGAGACTGTAAACTTAGAGTGCAGGGCGAATGTATGTCAATAAAGGAAGACTTAGAAGGAAAGAGGGAGGTCTGAAAATTCCAGGTCCAGGAATCAGAAGGTCAGAAGAAGAACCCACAATTAAAGCCTCCCACTTAGCAAATGAAATCACTTCCACTGCCTTACTTTCCCTGTGTTTTAGGTATTTGTGCTTTCATGATAACATGAAATTACCAAATCAGCTATTTACATCATAAGGCAAAAAGGTTTCCAGTAGAGAGATTTATTTTTTTATTTTTTTTATTTTTTTAGATTTTATTTATTTGCGAGAGAGAGAATGAGAGACAGAGAGCATGAGAGGGAGGAGGGTCAGAGGGAGAAGCAGACTCCCTGCCGAGCCGGGAGCCCGATGTGGGACTCGATCCTGGGACTCCAGGATCATGACCTAAGCCGAAGGCAGTCGCTTAACCAACTGAGCCACCCAGGCGCCCCGAGAAATTTTTAAAAATTCCAAAGGAAGAGAAGCAGAGATGGCCTAAATTCTGCTTTGTACTTTTGCAATAGTACCATCAGTTCCTTAACGGATCAACTAAGTTTTTATGGGTTAGTCAAGGAACTTAGTCTATTTTGGCAATACTTCCTCACTAACATCACATGTATCATTGTTATAATAACTTAATAATTTACTGTGTCCCCAAAACAGAACCAGCACTTTGTAAATAAAAACACAAAACAACTCTATGAGGTACCATTATCTTCAAATTCATGCCTATCATCCAAGTCAATTGCCTTAATTGCCAAAGTTCTTACTCTGACATTTCCCTAGTGAGTTGACACTGCTAGCTAAAAATGAGAATACATATGTTACATAACATCATGTCGGCCCCAAAAATCATTAGTCTAGAATTTACTTATTTTATTCTTCTTATTTGGGCATAGGCAACAGCATTCCTACTTGAGATTAAATTTATATTTAGTTTTGAATCCATTAATTTGGATAGGATAAGGTAGCTTCCCTTTGTAAAAAAGCATTGGGTGGAAAGGATTTCAAGATCAGTTCTTTCTTGGTTTTCTGGTGGCATGAAAGAAGTTGTGGTTTGAAGTTTCTGTTTGAAAAAGGAAGGCTTCCATAGAGATAGACACAGAGAAAGGCATGGAGATGAATGATAAATTTTGAAGTTCAGAAATGTGGAGCCCACCCTTGAGAAGTGCCACAATGACACCCTAGGTCTAAAAGTTCCAGGTCCAGGAACCAGAGGGTCAGAAGAAAGAACCACAGAGATGAGCACCTTGAGAGCAGTGAAGAGAAAACGGACTCCAACTCTAGGGACTGTAAGATAATTCACCTGGACAGGCTGCCCCCTGGGCAAGAATAAATACTCTCTTACATATGCTTTATGGCATAGGGCAGCAACTGCCCTGAAATCCTGAGTGTAGAAGCCTCATTTTACCAGTGCTTCAAGTCTCTGCCCTCTTAACTATTTGGCCATTCTGTGGATATATTTCCTTTTCTATTCTTGGGTCCAGAGGGCACCATGGGACATCAGTTGAAGTAAGAAGGAAGGCAATTCTTTGTGCATTGAGGCTGATCTGAGACATGCTAAGGCACCCTGAGCTGGTATGGGAGGGGAGTGGACAGACACCTGTCATCATGTAAAAAATATTGGTTGTTTTGCCCTTGGGCCTTCATCACCCCTCTTTCATTGACAGGAAACTGATTTGCTTTGGGGGATTACTCATTCCCTGCCCAACTGTCAGATTAGAGAAAGTGATAAGGGCTAAAAAGACCCTAAATGATTAAAAAAAGGAAAACAACTAAAATCATCCTACGTTGGATAAAAGTCGAAGTCTGTTCAAGGTTCAAAAAAGGAAACATTTACAAAAATTTATCATTAATATGATAAAGCATATTTTATAAATAAAAAGTATCTACAACAACAACAAAAAAACCTTCAAAAAACATAATACTAAATGGTGACAACTGAAAATTCTCCTCATGATCAGGAGTGAGACAGAGATTTCCATTACCAATGCTTCAGTTCAACATCGTACAAGATCTTATTTTATATTCTGTATTTCTATATAATACATTTTAATTTTTAGAGATTTTCTTTAACAAACTGTCTAAATTCTTACTTTAATAAAGAAACTTCATGTTACAAAAGATCCACAGTGACATTTAAGCCTCTAATTTACGATTTATCAAAAACTAGTCTTAATCCTGAGCTTTTGGTTAATTAAACCAATAATTTCACTTTTAAAGTCAGTTTGAATTGTTTTTTCTGCCATTTACCTCCAAAAGAGATTCTGCACTGATACAGATAGCATTTCATTTCATTTTAGTTATTAAATATCACATTCCTGAACAGTCCATAAGGGTATATGTATTTTAGAACCTGAACTTTGCAAAGGTCTACCTTTTAAACACTGGAATCCCTCCAAACACAATGCCTCAATAAACACATAAAATATAGGCAAAAGCAAAAATTTTGTTCCAGATAATTGCCCAGAGTCTATTCACCTCTCACTGTCCTTGTATATTGCTTTGAACCCTTTTCTGCCTTGGCTCTTTATACCTTTGCTTTCTGAATCTGCTTTTGGTGGCTAATTTGGCAGCTTGTTAATCCTCCCTCTTTGGCTTAGTTCATTTTTGAACTCTGAATGTATTCATGGAGTGTCTGTCTGGGAATTAAATTCCTTCTTTTTTTTTTTTTTATTTATTCATGAGAGACAGAGAGAGAGAGAGAGAGAGGCAGAGGGAGAAGCAGGTTCCCAAGGAGCAGGGAGCCCGATGCGGGACTCGATCCCAGGACACTGAGATCATGACCTGAGCCGAAGGCAGACGCTTAACCATCTGAGCCACCCAGGTGCCCCTGGGAATTAAATTCCTTCTGCTGGTTTTGGTGTAGCTAATGTCCAATCTCCTCATCCATCGCCCCCTGACGATCAATAAGAAACCCTTCCTAGAGAGGAGGATTTCTTCATTGAGTCTTACAGGTATGTCATTTTTCCTATGGAAAGATTTCATTATTAACTTAGAAATATGCAATTTTATAATGCCAAAGGTACCTTTAAGATCACTGTATACATTTCTTATATTAAAGAGAAGAATCCAAAGTTCAGAGCAATTGTGTGGCTTGTTGAGATCACAAAATTAGCTATATGTATCACAGATCAATACTAGGGACAACTGGGTAGTGGTTGGTTGAATGTCCAACTCTTAGTTTTGGCTCAGGTCCTGATCTCAGAGTCATGGGATCAAGCCCCACATCAGGCTCCATGCTCATCTCAGAGTCTGCTTGAGATTCTCTCTCCATCTCCCTCTTCCCCTGACTGCCCCGACACCCCCCACCCCACCCAGGCTCTCTCTCTCAAAATAAATAAATACATCTTTAAAAATATCAATACTAAAAGTGGTTTGATTGTAGTTAAAATGTCATTTATGTCCTTTAATAACAATATAAACAACAGTGAAGTACTAATAGAGAACAGGGAACTCTTCTGTCCTATATATACCTGTGAGTGAATAACTGATTGAATCATCTCTAAAAGTGGAAGCTCTTTTGTTAAAACTTTCTAATACCATCTATTCAATGTTTTGATAGAGAAATTTAGTGATATTCAGAACTGGTTTAAATAATCCAAGCTTTAAGGGTAATCTTGTTATGATCTTCTAACTAGTCTCCCACTTCTTGCTGCTTATATTATTTTTTGCCTAAAATAAGGACGTTGTAAGTAGGACTGACTTGGAACTGTTCAAGTAATTATCACTTCTTTCTCTTCCCTTAATATCAAGTCTCTATTTGAGCAGAACTGTTAACTCACCAAAAACAATTTTTTTCCCATATTTATCCACACTCCATTTCACTTTTTGGTTCATTTATAAGAGCCTCTGAGGAATAACAGGTGAACTAGCTCAGAAAAAAAAAAAATTCTGGCCATATTTACGGAAAGTGAGGGAAAAGTGTGGAAATGTGCATCACTCCATCAAAGTGAATTTATCCCTTTTCTGATTAAAACCTGGGGCAAATCTTGTCCTGGAAACTTAAGAATTTTATTTCTGACCAATTGTTCCATTTGCACCCTGAATTACCTCCCAATCTCTTATCAGACCTGGAGATAATTCCTTTCCTGTGTCTTTATCTCTCGTTGCTTACTTAATTCTTCCAATCAGCGCTTAAGTGGATCAACCTTCTAGAATCTAAAAAATAACACACTTAACAAAAAAAAAAAAAAAAATGAGAAAAAAAAAATTCTCTTTCTCCAGTTATTATCCCTTGTATGCTTCTTTCCCTTTACAGCCAAACTTCCTGAAATAACTATGCATACTACCCAGTCTTCACCACATACTTACTTCTCAATACACTTATTTTTTCCCCAAAATTTTTATTTAAATTCTAGTTAACATACAGTGCAATATTAGTTTCAAGAGTAGAATCCAGTGGTTCATCACTTATATACAACACCCAGTGCTCCTCATAACAAGTTCAATACACTCATTATTGAATTCTATCTCCATCACTCCTTGACTTCATGTCGCTAAACTCACCAGTGACCTACCTATTGCTAACTGTTATTACATTTTTGTCTGCATATTATGAGAGTTTTTAACTACATATTGTACAGTTGGTCACTTCTTCTGGGACATCATGCTATTTTGGTTTCTTCCTTATATTTCTGACAGTTCTTAAGTCATCTTTGCTGGCCAATATAGATTCATGGTACTTTATAAAATGGCAACTATTCCATTTATTTACTAGGATTATTTTAAGAAATAAAGAGATATTATACAGGAAAGCCTCTATCACAAAATCACAGAATATAACAGATCCTCAAATGTTATTAAAACATGTTTAAGTAGAAACAAAGATTTATTATTTTATGATGATGTAATTGTCAAGACCGTCCATTTTGTAAACTCTTGGTCTAGAGACAGCCATTCTCTATGATTAATACAAATATATAGTCAGAACTAACATATTTTGATCAATTCAAACATTTCAGGACAGATGAATGGTATGCCTTTCCAACTGTAAAAACTCATAAATTGGAGTCAGGACAAAGTTCTTTAAATAATAAATTCTTTTGTGAATTTAAAATATGTTTTTTTGAAAATTGATATAAATAAAATTAGTTTTGAAAAAAATAGGTAAGACCTAATTTTGGACTTACGGAGTTCTAGGGATGGAACTACCATTTTTTCTCCACAGAAAGATTTTTTTACTTCTTTGGTAACATATGCTGCCCCTGTGAACCCATAGGTAGGATAATCAACTCAAACTTCAGCAGTTTTAGATTATAATCCCCCTTATCTTCAAGAGTGGTTACAACAGTCCAAATGGTACCAATCAATTATCCCCATTCCTGGTTTTAATATCCCTGTATCATTCCCTCCCCTTAAGGTTGAGAAGGAACTATGACTTGCTTCTAAACAAAAGAATATAACAAAGGTGACAGGATGTCACTTCCCTGATTATATTATGTAAAATTATAACTTCCATTTCACTAGAAAACTCTCTCTACTGACTCTCCCCCTCACTGGCTTTGACAAAATAAGCCACCACACAACAAGGCCCATATGGCAAGGAAGTACTCTGAGTATTTTTAAAATTCTCCTCTAAGAGGACTTTGAGTTGGAAAGGTATTTAGTCTGGATTTAGTGGCACATATATGAAAGAAACTTAATTGAGGTTTCCCAAAGTTGACAATTATAAAATTTTCTATGAAATTATTAAAAATGATGTATGAGGCCCAAATAAACTTTTCTAAATTATCAATAGTGATATTTTAAAAATTGATCCACTATGCTAGAGGAAAAACACAATTATATTATTTTTTCCTCTACTCAGAATATTATAATTGTTATATAAAGAGGCTAACAAAGGGTATAGTCAAAATACAAGGAAAATATTATAGAAGTGTGTTGTTCAATCAATTATGAAAAATGTTATTTTTCTGGATTTTTGGAGTGTTTATGGCATTTGTAAGCTTTTGGATTTATTTTAACATAATTTTATTCTTTTTTTAATGTATTTTTTATTATGTTCAGTTAGCCACTGTATAGTACATCATTAGTTTTTGATGTAGTGTTCAATGATTCATTATTCTATATAAAACATTCACTTCTTTAACTTTTGCACCCTTTATTTTATAGAGACAACCCAAATAGCATGTACTTCAGGTTCCACAAAGCCTAGGTTTTGCCCCTGTTTGGCATATAAAAAATACTCTGTAAATATTGGCTGAATATTTTTAAATGAGTAATTGTTAATGTTTCTGTATTATGTATCTAGGACACTACATTTCAGGATTTTACATATAAAAGAATTATCTGGAAGTCCACAGTTACTGAAACAACTGGGCTTTCCCTTTTTCCAAAATCAGTACTCCTAATGTAACTTTGTTTTAAAAAATTACTTAAGATTTAGGTCAAAGATGAAGTAACCACATTAGAAGCACTGAAGGAAAAATAAAATAGAGAAAATATCCAAATGTTTTCCATTTATGTGGGTGGTAGAGGTAAGGTTAGGGTCCAGATTTTAGTTCTCAAACTATTATCCAACAGCTAACTTTTGCTTTAAAAAAAAAAAAGAGTAATGCAATAGTTATGAAAATGACAGAAAATTGCTAGTCTACTGAAACCTGAGTGATTGAAAAGCTTATTAAGTAAGCAAAAGGAATAGTAAAAAAAAAAAAAAAATGAATAGTTTTTACTAATTCAACAAAGAGTTCTATCAATATCATTTATTCTTTTCCTACCTTTCGGTAAAAACACTTCTACCAACTTCTTAGACTATGAAATAGATGTGCTCCCCAAGAACGCTTACTCAGATCAGATAAAGTGTACTTCCACTTCTTGTCCCTAAGCCTCCCTCTGAACTAGCTGCTGGCACTTATGCCGGTCAATACTATAGTGTGTGCCTTATTGTTGACCTTAAGATCTTGCTATTTCTCATTATGAAAAGGAATATAAAATGGTCATTATGTATAGGAGCAGAGTCTTAGTCCAGGATAATTCCACTGTCCTGGTGGGGTAAGGAAATGATGGGGAAGAAGTTATGATGGGACTTATCATTCAGACCAGACCTCATCAAAGGAATCCTAAGCTTTGCTATAGTATATTCATATGTCAAAGTATAAGAATCATTGTACAAAATTGGGTCATGCACAAGGAAGAATCATGCATAACAGAAGTATCGGTCTACTATGAGAGACTAATTTGCTTGAATTAATTCAGGTGGTCCAAAACCAGGTAGAGACTTTATTTCATCAAAGGTCAATTCAAGAAGCATCAGAGAAGTAATCCACTACTCTGATAATTGCCTTTTTTAAAAAAATGCATAATATTTCAGGGCATCAGACCCATGCCTACACCTCAGCCCAAAGAAAATAATAAATGCTGGTTAAACAGGGTGATTGCCATTGACTTGTTTTGCTTATAAAAACCTTAATCATAAGCTACATTAACATATTTCTGAGAAATTGGGTGAAGTAACAAATCTGAGAGCCTCTGATCCAATATTTCATGATAAGCATGCAGTGGGTTTTCAGAGTCTAAGAATAATTTATTTTTTTCCAGCTTCATTGAGATATAATTGGTATACAAAATCTGCCTATAATTAATGTATACAATTAGTGAGCTTGGACATATATATATATACACTCATGTTACTATCACTACAGTCCAGGTAATAAACATATCCATCACCTCCAAAAGTTTCCTTGTGTCTCTTTGTTATTTGTTTGTCTTGTGGGAAGAACACTTAACATGAGATCTGCTCTCTTAATAATTTTTTAAGTACATAATACTTTATTGTTAACTACAGGCATTATGTTATACAGCAGATCTTTGGAACTTACTCAACTTGTATAACTGTAACTTTACAACCACTGAACAAACATCCCATATCCTCCTACTCACACCCCTTGATAATCACCATCTTATTGTCTACTTCTATACTATTGACTATTTTAGATGCCTCATATAAGAGGAATCGTGCAGTATTTGTTCTTCTGTGACTGACTTAATTTGCTTGACATAATGTCTCCCAGGTTCATCAACAGATGCATAGATAAAGAAAATACATACATATACATGGTGTATACATACAATGGAATATTATTCAGCCGTTAAATAGAAAGATATCCTGCCATTTGCCACAACATGGATGTACCTGTATGAATAAATACCTCAATAACACAAATCCATTGACACTGTGAATATCAAGTGAACTAAGACTTACATGACAGTCAAAATAAATTCAAGAAAAAGCACCTTTTTAGTTCTAAACTATCAGAAATAGAACTAGTTTTACATATGACTACAGAGAATATTTTTATATACCTGGACCTTCCTTTCTTCCTTCCTCCCTCTTCCCCTCTCTCCCTCTTTTTCCTTCCTCCCTTCCTTCCCTCCTTCCTTCCTTCTTCTCTACAGCATGTTGGCATCCTTTGGATACCATTATTGTCAAAATCTGTACTGAAAAATAAAAGGAGGGCGCCTGGGTGGCTCAGATGGTTAAGCGTCTGCCTTCGGCTCAGGTCATGATCTCAGGGTCCTGGGATCGAGTCCTGCATCGGGCTCCCTGCTCCTTGGGAGCCTGCTTCTCCCTCTGCCCCCAACTCTCTCTCTCTCTGTCTCTCATGAATAAATAAATAAAATCTTTAAAAAAAAAAGGAAACAAAATAAGGAAGCTAATATATTAGGAATTCTAATTGGATAAAGAAAATAAAAATAGCAATCCTACCTAAGAAACTTTGAGGTAGAATTTTCCTAACATGAATGAATAATAAAGACAAAACTAGTAAATGTTAGAGATAATATTTTGTTCCAATACCAAATTTCATTAACAGCTATAATTGGTTAAGAATTTAAAACTTGGTCAAAAGTAGTTAAAAGCAATCTGAATTTGGTGTTTTAAAGAAAGCAATAAGAAGGACAAAAATATATAAAACAACCCTTTTAAAAATGTATTTCATAAGTATTATAAAAGCTCTAAGTTAATGAAGGAACTTTCATTCAACGTATAAGACTTTATTTGGGGCATAATGTTTAACCTCTAACTATTTAAAATGACTATGCAAAAAGCAGTCATAAATATATGGACCTCTTTTTTAAAAATTCATTTAAGAAATGCATCTACTTTGAACTACAGTTTCTAATTTAACACTATGGAAATGTAATGAACTCAACTGTTTCTTATATTCTGCAGATAAAAATGTATGTTGAATCATTTTTATCCCTCAAAAACTAGCAAACTATAATTTCATTCAAGTATGAGAAACATACTCATTTTCATAAATAAAAACAATAATCTCTTAACTGAGAGCTATGGGATTTGGGTTGATAATTCAAAAGCTTAGAGATATCTATTAAGATTTATATACACACTCAAAAAAAGATTTATGCACAAAAAAAAATCTAAAAGTTTTCTGCTAGCTTTCTAAAATTTTGAATTGAGACTTTTTCATTAAAAAAATTTAAAAGTTACAGGAATTTATGCCTAAAATAATTCTCTGGAATAGAGTTTGGAAACCAGATTTAGCTGCTAGGTAAAAAGGAAAAAATGCTCTATGCTGCCAAATGAAATAGAAATGGTTATTAAAAAACAAAAAACTGGTGTTTGAAAACTTCCTTTCCTAATTAAACATGTGAATATGCCCCAAACCAACCTCCAAATCCTGAATGAATTTTAGATATGAAATTTGCATTTATTATTTCATATTGAGCATTGTTCCTAGAGAAAAATAACCTGGCTAACTTTTAATTCCAAAGAAAACATATTTTTTTAAGATTTTATTTATTTATTTGACAGAGAGAGAGACACAGCGAGAGAGGGAACACTAGCAGGGGGAGTGGGAGAGGAAGAAGGAAGCTTCCCGCTGAGCAGGCAGCCCGATGCGGGGCTCGATCCCAGGACGCTGGGATCATGACCTGAGTTGAAGGCAGACACTTAACGACTGAGCCACCTAGGCGCCCCTCCAAAGAAAACATTTTATTTCAGCAAATATTTAGTTATGCAAACTTTTCCAGCTTCTCTTTGAGAAACATTCCTACATGAACAAAATTTTTCTTAAAAAGTATAATCTTTCATCAATGTGAATAATTTACCTAACAATACCTAATGATGCCTTATTGTAAAAATCAAGTGTAATCACATACTTTTGTTTGATCTTAATTTTTCCTGCACTCACATTTCAATCTAATGATCTATGCAAGTAATAAAAAAAAAAAGTTGCACATAATAAGAATGATTCCACATTCTGAAATGCCAGGACCATCTAAGTAGGCTTAGTTTATTTAAGCCTAGTCCAGTACTTAACAGTGCTATAAAAGCTACCATTAACGGTTTGCTAGACTTTTACAAACTTCTTTTTTCATTTAATCTCCACAAAATAATTTTTAAAACTATGGCTGTGTGGGGGTGAGATAGATAACTGGCTAGAAGATACGAGACCAAGTAACAGATGTGGGGAGATGCTCAGAAACTCTTCCAAAAGGTGGAAAATAAAGGAAGAATGTAGAAGAGGTGAAAGAAACATGGGGGAACTGTATTCTTGCTTACCACTTATAACAAATCTAATAAATACTTTATTTGCCTTTAAAAAAAAAAAGAAGATATGAGACTTGGAGAGTGCTCCTCTTCCTCCTCTTCCTCTTCTTCTTTAGGAGATACTTGTTTAAAAGTGAATGGGACTTAGGATGTATACAGCTATATTAGAATGTCACTTCCACCCTAAGGAAAGATGTATATAGTTGCCAAAATCATAATTTTGGCATTTTCTTAAATAGTCATGGCAACTTTTTCCACAATAGTCAAAACATGAAACTAACCAAATGTCTCCGGATTAGTGAATGGATAAACAAATTTTAGTATATTCATACAATGGAAGACTACTCAATAGCTAGAAAGGAAATACTAATACAGGAAGCAACATGAATAATCTTGAGAGTATTAAGCTAAGTGAAATAAGTGAGACACAAAAAAATTACATACTATTTGATTCCAATGATAAGAAATTCTACACAATGTAAACTATAATGATAAGAAAAAAGATCAGTGGTTTCCAGAAATTGATGTAGGAGAGGGAATCACCTGCAAAGAAACACAGGGCAATTCTTTGAGAGATGGAAATATTGTATATCTTGATGGTGATAGTGGTTTCCATGATTGTATACATGTCAAAACACATCGGGCTTAAGTGGGTAAATTTCACTGAATGTAAGTTATACTTTTTTTTTTTTAAAGGTAGAGGGAAGGGGTGCCTGGGTGGCTCAGTTGGTTAAGCGACTGCCTTCGGCTCAGGTCATGATCCTGGAGTCCCTGGATCGAGTCCCGCATCGGGCTCCCTGCTCGGCAGGGAGCCTGCTTCTCCCTCTGACCCTTTCCTCTCTCATGTGCTCTCTCTCTCATTCTCTCTGTCTCAAATAAATAAAAATCTTTAAAAAATAAAAAAATAAAAAAAAAATAAAAGGTAGAGGGAAGATTCCATTGAGAAATAACATCTGATGCATACAAGACTATGAATAGATAATTAAAAATAAAAGTTTATTGGGCGCCTGGGTGGCTCAGTCGTTAAGCATCTGCCTTCGGCTCAGGTCATGATCCCAGGGTCCTGGGATCGAGTCCCACATCGGGCTCCCTCCTCGAGGGGAAGCCTGCTTCTCCCTCTCCCACTCCCCCTGCTTGTGTTCCTGCTCTATCTATGTCTCTCTCTGTCAAAAAAATAAATAAAATCTTAAAAAAAAAATAAAATAAAATAAAATAAATAAATAAAATAAAAGTTTATTGACAACACAAGAGGAGATGTGGAACAAAATGCAAAGGCAGTATTGACCTAAGGAAAAAGAGCAGCCTTGCTCTTGTTACAGTAAGAAGGAGGTTAAGATGGGTACAGAGACAGGCATGTATGCATGTTTGCATGTTTGGTTGCAGCTCTGATGCTCCCAGCTTTGAAGTAATATGTTCTATCCCCACAGTACTATATTCCTGTTGCTAATAGAAATGTTATTACATTCGAATTATTGTTGTCCTTTGGGGATCACTATGTGAGACTTGTATTATCAGAAAATCATAAGAATCTCTACCGAGAGGACTCATGGGTCATTGTATTAGATAGGTTTAGTTAGGATGGTAGAAGCCACTCTAGATGTTTTAGTAATAAAGTAAAACAGGAAATCTGTGGTTTATAAAAACAACAACAACAAAGCTTAGAACTAGGGAAATGAGATCAGGAAAGTTGCTTTTAGAAAATGTAGAAGTGAGGAAATCACATAAAAGTCGCCATCAAGAATTATGGCTGGCTGTAATACTAAAATGAGTGATTCTTGGGAGGACTTTGGAAACTGCTGGCACAATTTCCCTCAACGTGCTGTCTGCAGCCCCCACATGCCTGCCTACAGGTGCTGACAGAGAATAATGGTTGCTCCCTCAGTTCATAGGAGTGTCTCCTGTTGATGGAATCTAACTGGAATCCTCCTGGCAAAAAATCTAGTTTCTGATCTTTCATCGTTAACAGGATAGGAAAATGTCTAGAAGTATGGAGATGATACTTTAAATAGTACCTAGCATGGTGGCATCTGACCCATTGAAATTTCCATGGTCTGTGATCGCCTCTTATTTTGTAGACCAAGAACTTTGATCTTTCTAGTTTCCCAGAATTGCTGGACTTGGGGACTTTAACTCAAAATATTTAGAATTATAAGTCTTAAACTAGGGTGTCAAATATAACTGTTTCTTGAGCCACTGTAATAGGAGCAAGACTTCCTACTTCTTGAACGGTCACCATGCATCAGGCTCTGGGCTAAGTAAATTATATGCATTATTTAATTTAATCCTCTTTTAACTCTAGGAGATGAACATACCATATTTACTTACCTATGAAGATGACTAGGCTTTAGAAGTTAAGAAGTTTACTGAAGGTTCTATTGAGGACTACACTGGGAATTGGAGCAAACTCTCTAAGCTACTGTAAGTTACTGTACTACCTTGAAATATGTATTTCCACATGCTTAGTAGATTAGTGCATTATCCAGAATCTGCTTATTCTACATATAAAGCAAAATTATATGTCAGCCTGAAATCAGAATAGAGGAAATTGAATAATCCAGATGTGGTAGTATGCATCTAGCTCCATAATCACTAAAAACAATGGCTGACTTTTACTTCTCATACATGCTAGCCACTGTTTTCCTATGAACTTTACATGTATTAACTCATTAAAGGGGCACATATAAGTATCCTTTAAAGATAGCAAACTGAGGCACAGAGAGATTAAGTCACTCAACCAAGGTCACATAGCTAGTAAATGGTGGGTCTAGGATTTAGGAACCAGGCAGTCTGGCTCCAGGTGCCTTTTAAATCTGGTTTTGAAATCCTTTGTCTCAGATCAATACAATGTCTTTGAATGCTGTTGAATCAATATTAAGCCATAGTTCTAATTTCCTCATGAATGTATTTCTAAAGGAAGGTTATCAAAAAAAAACCCCACCAAAAACCAAAAACTAAAACTAAAACTAAAAACCTGAAAGAATTTGTTGCTACCAAAGCTGCCTTTAAAGAAATTCTCTGGGGTCCCTTGGGTGGCTCAGGCAGTTAAGCTTCTGCCTCTGGCTCAGGTCATGATTCCAGAGTCCTGGGATAGAGCCCCACATCAGGCTCCCCTCTCGGCAAGGAGTCTGCTTCTCCCTCTGCTGCTCTTCCTACTCATGCTCTCTCTCTCACACACACTCTCTCTCTCTCTCAAATAAATAAATAAAATCTTCAAAAATAAAAAAAAATAAAGAAATTCTCTGAACAGAAAGGAAAAAGTAACAGAAGGCTTGGAATTTCAGAAAGCAATGTTAAACACTATGCTAAATATAATAGGTTTTCTTGAGTTTCTAATAATACTTGATTGTTGAAGCAAAATTATAATACAGTGTGACATTTTAAAAGTGGGAAAGGTAAAGGATCTAATGGAAGTTAAGTTTTCTACATTTAAAATGGCAAAACATCAATAACAGTACACTGTTTATTGTAATGCTTTGCGCAACCATTAAGACAACTATATAAGGAGATATACCAAAAAATATTATAAATAAATCAGAATGGGATCCTAAAAAAAAGTTCAAGTAACCCATAAATTTTAAGAGAGAAAAATAGAGGAATAATAAACAAAGGAAACAAAAAACAAAATGGCAAACTTAAGCCTTTACATATTGACAATTTTCTTAAATCTAGATCATCTATACCAGTTTAAAAAGAGACATTGGGAGAGCAGATTAAAAAAACAACAAACATAATCCAAAAATATGCTGTCTACAAAAAACTCACTTCACATACAATGAAATAGGTAGAATAAAAATAAAAGGATGGAAAAATTGTACCAGCAAACATTAATCAAAAAGAAAATAAAAGAGGAGTTGTCCACTTGATATCAGATAAAACCCAAAGACAATTATTAAAGCCAAATAGGTATATTTATAACAAAAAAAGGATCAATTTACAACAAGACAAAGAATAGGCTGTGGTATTCATGAAAAATAGCTAAAACTCATCAGAATGGCTCAACTATTAATTAAATGTGAAAAATATCAATGCAGAAAGGTATTTGAGTGACTTTCAGTATGAACAGTATGGCATTATGGTTAAGTGTAAATAAATTATCTCCCATTCTGATGTATATCTTTCAAAGCCTCCATAGATTTACACTGATGGATAATTTACGGTTGCAGTTCTCAAACTTTAGCATGCCTCTGAATCACCTTAAAGGCTTGTTAAATCACAGTTAGATGGGTCCCAATCCCATGGATTTTTGATTCAGTAAGTCAGGATTGGATCTTGAGAATTTGCATCTCAAGCAACTTCCCAAATGATACTGAATTTGTTGGTCTGGGAACTACCCTTTGAGAATTACTGCCTTGCATCATCACCAGAAGATCAGTGGATAATTAAATGCTCATTTTAATTTATCATTGGGCAATGTTCCTGTATCTCAACTACGTCAACTAATTTTTTTAACACAATGCTGCCTAAAATGAACTACTTTACATATTATTACAACAAGTATATTTTAAGCAACTACCAGCACCATATAAATTAAGCCAAACTAAATAGGCAAATACAAAAAGAACCACTCTTTTAAAAGCCAATTACAGTATAGCATTATATACTTGAAACAGTAATATTACAACAAAACTGACAACTAAAAGGAGAGCTGGAAAATAATGTCCAAAGTGGAAATGAGAAGGTCAACATGTCCTTAGAGAGTGGACAATAAGACAGTTGCCAAAATAAAATCAAGCTGCAGATTAAATTAAGTTCTATCACTCTGTATTTGCTCCCCAAAATGGCTATAACTGAACTAGCAAAGATGGTATATTCACCTTTTTTGTTAAGAGCTTAGCTCCATTAGTCATTAAGTAGAAAGTCAGTGTTGTCATCACATGTTTCTCAGTCTACCTTGAACTCCTTGAAAATCATTTAAAATGGGTAAGAATAATGAATGAGATTGGTATACACAAGTCTGGTATGTCAGTGCACTAACATATGCATATGATTCTTAAAGCATCTTTTCAGACACAGAGCAATAGTAATAAGCCTCAGAAGCTGAGAAACACAGAATGTTAAAATAAGAGATTGTGACAATAAACAGAACTATAAATAGCAACTGGCTATAAAACCAGCCACTATAGTCAAACGTGAAAGAAAACAATTTTTGTACATGTATACATATTATAAAAATCATTTTAATGTTGAAATTGTCAGGTTATATCACATATGTATAAGAAATTGTCAAAGACATAAATTTTGAATAGAAAGAATTTTATACAGAACAATAACTAAAAACAATGATGCTATTTTTAACAGCAGTCACTTTAGTTGGCCTTTCCCTGGTTTGAATTACTACATTAGTTTTAGCACATTCCTTCCAACATTACTCATTTCTACTCCAATATTTTTATTCTGACATGCACTTATCATTTTAATTTTTCATGCCAGCAAACCTAACAAGATTGTTTTTTTTTAATGCAGTGATAATTTTGTGGCCTACAGACTAGGACAGTGGATTTTAATGTTTCATTGTCAGTGACCCCTATCTAATCTCAGATAAACAGCCTGACGTAATAGTATCTGCTTATACATATGTAGATATGAAGTAAAAGGAAATTCTAAAGGCATGCTCTGAACCAATTCTGAACAATGACCTGTATGCTTGAAAATACATATTTCTTGAAAGTAAATCTATTCCAGTTTCATTGTATGAAGGACTACAGCTGTAATATTCCAGGATTATCATATAGTCTTCATTGCACCTATGATTTGCTTCTGTAATTAATATCATATATCATCAGTTTTCTGTGAGCACCTGGGTGGCTCAGTCAGTTAAGTACCTGACTCTTGGTTTTGGCTCAGGTCATGAGATCTCAGGGTCATGAGATCTCAGGGTCCTGAGATCAAGCCCTACATTTGGCTGTGTTCAGCATGGAGTCTGCTTGAATCTTTCCCTCTTCCTCTCCCTCCCTCTCTGCCCCCTCCTCACTCTCAATCTCTCTCTCTCTAAAATAAATAAATTAATTTAATAAAATTGTAAAAATATTTTGAGTTTGCTGGAAGAGGGAGGATTTCTAGTATAATCTTTCCCATGTTTAATTTTGTAAATACATTTGTATTCTCTTTTCAAGAATTTAGATTTCTATCCAAGAATTCAGCAACATCTGATAAGGGTATAGAAAAATGGCAACAAATATTTCCCAGTGCTTTTCCTTCCATATATTATTGAGTAACCAGTGCTATGTGGTTTATAAGTAAATACACTGGCACTTGTTCTCAGGAGACCTGCATTTTAGGCACCTTTAAGTCACCAAATATTTGAATAGCCTTGGGCACACTAAT
Source organism: Mirounga leonina (assembly GCF_011800145.1). Taxonomy (NCBI): domain Eukaryota; kingdom Metazoa; phylum Chordata; class Mammalia; order Carnivora; family Phocidae; genus Mirounga; species Mirounga leonina. The sequence goes on along the minus strand of NW_023270415.1, from coordinate 25,317,565 downwards.
CACTAAGAAAATAATTATTGAGTGCCTGAGTGCTAGACACTGGGAATACTACATTAAAGACAAAGTCTGTCCTTAAGTTGTTTATCACCTGGTGAGCAAAACAGTTATATTATAGTTGCTAAATACTAGATAAGGCTAATTATTGGTTTCTTAAGTATCTCAAAGCAGGATCACTAAGTCATTGTTAATCATAGGAGGCCTCCTAACTTGACATGCAAAGACAAATTATCTGTCTTAGATTGGGCTGCCTGGAAACAGACATTCAGATGGAGAATCATGCACATAAGAGGATATAATGGTGAGTTCTGCTAAAGAGAAAATCTGAAAAGATTACCATGTATCCATTCACTACTAGTGTGTGTGTGTGTGTGTGTGTGAGCATAACAAGCAAATAGAACAGAACACCCGAGAGAAAGAGAAAATAAACATCTGTTCAAGGTCTGCAAGTGCCCCTTGTGTGGGGAGAACATAGGATATAGTTAGAGATAAATTATGAATTCAGGAGTAAGAGTGACCAGATCCTGAAGAGCCATATGTGCCATTGAAAGAGCTTTAGAATTTGTCCTGAAGGCATAGGTGGGAAAATGGGAGCTTTTAAGCAGGGGTAAATGACATGTTCTGATCTGTCTGCAGTGTTGCCAATGGCCTAAATGGGGATAAGAATAAAGGCAGAATCAGGAAATAGTTATCATAGTTTATGGAAGAAAAAAAAAATGATGTTTTAACCTAGAGGCATTGCTAGACAGAATGGAAACAGTGGAAAGACCAGAAGGTAGGAAGGAAAAGTGATACGCTTTGATGACTGGATGTGGGGAGTGAGGGAGAGAGGAAGGCCAAGGGTGATTTCTTGGTTTCTGATTTTTTTTTTAAGATTTATTTATTTATTTATTTTAGAGAGAGACGGTATGTGTGAATGAGTGGGGAGGAAGGGCAGAGGGAGAGAATTGTCAAGCAGAGCATGGAGCCCCCTCGAAGCTTGATCTTAGGATCCATGAGATCATGACCTGAGCAGAAACCAAGAGTTAGACACTTAACCAACTGAGCCACCCAGGTGCCCCAGTTTTGGACTTTAATGATTGGATTAACATCGTTGCCACTGACAGCGATGAAAACACAAAAGGAAAAGTTTATGGAATGTCCAAATGAACATGTTCAATAAAGAGTCAGAGATGCAAATCTGTGTGCTAAGAAGAATGATTTGGGTGAGAAATTTACAGAAAAAAATATAAACAATTAGAATAGATGAAACAATTTAGGAATGGAATAGAAAACAAAAAAGGATGATACTATTATTTAAGGTTGCACTAAATAAAAAGAATCTGTCAAGTAGATTATGAAGAAATGATCAGTTCTTTAATTTCTAAAAATGAACTTGTAAAAACTGTAAAAACTGGCACTTTATCTCGCCTATGTTCAATTTGAGATGCAAGTAAATTGATAAGAAAATTCCTTGGAAAAAATAAATTCCTTGGAAAAAATAAATTACTAGACAAACATTATTATTTTATTTAGGTGACTATTCAATTTATACCCCTACTTCTCTCACCAGTTCTTGTCACCATACTTCTTTTTTTTTCTGCCAGAACCTTAATCTCAGGGTTATCTCAAGATTCATCCCTGGTTCACTATTCTTTTCCTCAGTTCCATTTCTTGGTTTATCTCTTCTACTCTAAAGATTTTTAAGTGATATATATATATATTTATTTATTTATTTAAAAGTTTGAAATATTTCCAGGTCTAACATATTTGCTGAGGCTGAGTCACATCATGAGCTTCCTAAAGAATACAGTCAATGATGTGCCCACTAAAATCCCAATTTACTTTATCATCTTCCCCAAAACTTTTATTTCTATATTCTTTTACTTCTATATTCTTTGAGAACATATAGACTCCTCCCTTTCCTCAAATTCCATAGTCAATCCCCACATTCTTATGATTATATCTTTTTTTAATTAATAAACTTTATTTTTAGAGCAGTTTTAGGTTTACAGAAACATTCCCATTACCCCATCCCTGCCACATACACAATCTTCCCACTATCCACACCCCCACCACAATGGAACATTTGTTACAATCCATGAAACTCTCTTGACAAATCCTTATAACCCAGTCTATAGTTTAACATAAGCTTCACTTTTGGTGTTGTAAATTCTATGGGTTTTGACAAATGCATAATGGCATGTATCCATTATTATGGTATCATACAGTAATTGTACTGCCGTCAAAATCTTCTGAGCTATACCTATTCATAACTTCCTCCCCACTAAACACTGGAAATCACTGATCCTTTTTATTGCCTTCATAGTTTTGCCTTTTCCAGAATGTCATATAGTTGGAATCATACAATATGTAGCCTTTTCAGATTGGCTTTTTTCACTTAGTAATAAGCAGTTAAGGTTCCCATGACTTTTCATGGCTTATAATTCATTTCTTTTTAGAGCTGAATACTCCATTGTTTGGATATACCATTGTTTATTTACCCATTCACCTACTGAAGGACATTCTAATCACTTCCAAGTTTTCACAATTATGAATAAAGGTGCTATAAACATCAGTGTGCAGATTTTTGTGTGGACATAAGTTCTCAACTCCAGGAAACACAATTGCTAGATTGTTATGTAAGAGTATGTTAGTTTTGTAAGAAACCACCAAACTGTCTTCCAAAGTGGCTGTACCACTTTGCATTCCCACCATAATGAATGAAAACTTCCTGTTGCTCCACATCCTCACCAGTATTTGATGCTTTAAGTGTTCTGGATTTTGGCCATTCTAACAGGTGTGTAGTAGTATCACACTGTCATTTTAATTTGCAATTCCCTGATGACATCTGATGTTGAAAATCTTCTGATATGCTTACTTCCATCTGTGTATCTTCTTTGGAGAGATGTCTCTTCAGTTCTTTGGGCATTTTTTATATCAGGTTGTTTTTGTTTTCTTATTGCTGGATTTTAAGAGTCACTGTATATTTTGGAGAACAGTCCTTTATCAGATGCATCTTTTGCAAATATTTTCTCTCAATCTGGGGCTTGCCTTACTCTCTTGACAGTGTCCTTTACAGAGCAATTTTTAATTTAATGAAGTCCAGCTTAGCAATTCTTTTTCTCATGGGTTGTATTTTTGGTATTGTATCTAAAAAGTTATCACCATCACAAGGTCACCTATATTTTCTCCTATATTATCTAAGAGTTTTATAATTTTGCATTTTACATTTAAGTCTATGACACATTTAGAGCTAATTCTTGTGAAGAGTACAAGGTCTGTGTCTAGATTCATTCGTATCTCTTTTCAACCTACCTTCTCCTCACCATCCTGATTACGATTCCCCGAGTCATTGCCTCAGCACCCCTTTCTGGACTGTTACATTATCCACTTAAGTTTGTTTTCTTTAAATCAGGATCATCTATCTAACGAGCAAATCATGCCATGTGACTGGTGAAAGCCTCCTCTGGCTTCCATGCCTAAAAGGAATTCAGCATGATCTTTAGTATATCATACAAAGTCTTTTGCATCCTCTTCCTACCTCTCTAGTTTCAGCTCTCAACCACCTTCCTCTACATTCTCACATTATTGAACTATGATTCCGTGCATGAAATTTATAATCCACATCTCTTTGCATTCAGGGATATTATTCCTTTTGCTTGTTTTCCCTTCTGACTTTTTCTTTGGCTAAAACTATAATCCTTCGAAGCTCAATGCAAGTATACTTCCCCTAAGACAGCATTCCCTGATCCTACATCTTATTTTAAATGCTGCACACATTCTCTGAGCTTCTCCACTGCTCTGTACACTCCTGGATGTTCACACTTCAGAGACTTTATTACTATGCATGTGTTTATATGTCTGTTTCTCCTCAAAGATAGCGACAATGTCTAAATCATGTTTGCAGATTTATACAGTCCATGGCACAGGCTAAATCCTTTAGGAGGATGTGCTGAACTGAGTTGGAAAAGGTAAATAATACCAAAGTAGTACTACTCCTGCTGTCCTACCTGCACCACTCCAAAATATCCCTGATTTAACTTTTCACCTTTTGTTCCTATAACTGATGACTGAAAACAAGAGATTAAAGAAGGATTAGGAATTAAATTCAAGTTTAATAATACCTTCTGCTCTGGGCTTTATTTTCTGTTGTTTAGGTTGCTTTCTTAAGCACCAAAATGAATTGAAATAAATGATGCCAAGATGGCTCATTCTTTCACCATCAAAAAGTGTCCAAAATCTGGCAATTGTGCCAAGAACTTGGAGTGAGAAGGCCTGTTTACTATTTCTGGCTTTGACTCCAACTTGCTGAATGTCCTTCAGCAATTTCCTTAACCTCCCTATTGGCTTGCATTTCCTGTACTATAAAAGATGCCTATGAGTACTTCACATGAGACACATGGGAATCCTTATTTTGAAAGTCAGTACAGAAATGTTTTAATTTGCATCTCTGAGAGCAAGGTACTTGGATATCAGCACCCTTCCAAGAGATTAAAATCAAGAAGCGGAGAAAACTTGAAATCAAGTTAGGTGATGAATTGTAAATCCTATTCTGTTTTTTAATACGAGTAAGTATTAAACCAGTAGATCATCACTTCAAAACAAGAAGGCTTTATTTTCCAGGCATTTAAGGCAGGCCAGCCTGTGTGGCCACCCTACAAGCTAACAAAGTATGTTTTTGTACAGCAGCATGTATCCTACTTTTATGTTTATACAGTCATCTACAGTACACTTGCTTAAAAATTATTTTCCCCCAAAAATGACAAGTTGTTGAAATTTACTCCTTCCTTAATTATGTACTTTTAACTAAACAGACAGTTTAATACATAAAATCTATTCTGACAAACTATAAAGGGCCAGACAAAACAATAAAGATTTTGAATATGGGAATCTAGGGTATTTTATTAAAAGTTATTTTTGTGACATGAATGGTAAAATCTAATAAAGTGTTCCAAATGACCTCATGTAAAGGTTATAAAGTAGATATTTTTTAAGGTTTTGAAGCCTTTTTTATTGTTGTTAACAAAGGAGACAATATAGTTCTCAGGACAAGCTATAATTTGTTAGAAAATATAAAGGTTGTGATAGAAAGCCTAAATAATGTATTTTCTATATTCTGATGCAGATACAAAGCCAGAATGTCCTTTAACTTTACAACAAAGTGATACAAGAATTAAACATTTGCATAAGCTTGCAAGCAAGTAACCTTCCAGACTAAGGGCAGCTAATCATCTCCAGTGGCCTCTTTTTTATATCGTCACATGAATAAAGGGAGGGTTTTGTTTTAAGATAGAAAAGACTTTCTTAACTTTACTTAGAAAGTGAAACCATCTCCTCTATTTCATCTGCACATTCAGGCTCTCTCAACAATTATTAGCTATACACTGTTGCCAGAGTTAGCTTTGGAAAGCCATAAATCATAAAGTCCACATGGTGATGATGTGAACTTTGATGGTTATTCATTGTTTTAAAATAACTATACATTTAGTCTAATAGTTGAATCTTTCGTAAGTTGTTCCTAATCTGACATTCCTGTTTTATCTTTTAAGGAAGTCCTTCTCCCTATTAGTGAACATTTTTACCACTGTGATATTTCAAGATCCAGATCAAAGACCATAGTTCCATCCTCCTAGCCCTTTCCTTTGTCCCAAAGCACGTTGTTTAATTCCTACCACAGCACTTATCATACCCCAATCTTATGAGAAATAGTCATAAAGTATTATGAGTATAATACAATACACAATACTCATAATACATAGAAAGCAACAACCCTATTTAATTGGAGAAGATTATGTCTGAAAAATCCAGTGTTTTAAAGTTGCTGCCATGAGACTCCATACTGGGGGTAGAGTATGTCATTCACTCACGCATTCAGTCACTGCTTAACTGAGCAGCGACTGGGTAGTCAGGACTTTTTAAATTACCAGTGGTAAAAACTCATGAGTTAGCTCAGCAAACTTCTTTGTAAGGCTGTACAGTTATCTTATACAATCAAAGACAGCAAGAGACAATGAAATCAAACTGTCTTTAACATAAGCAAAAAAATTTTTTAAAGATTTATTTTATTTTATTATTTTATTTTTTTACAGAAGTCGAGAAGTACTTTTATTGCAGACATTTCCATATACAAGGTTAGTGAGACCGCCCCCCTCCCATCCTGTGAGGAAGCCACATTTCTAGCTCATAAAAACATTCAAGTTAGAGAGAGCAGGTAGTGGGGAGGGACAGAAGGAGAGGGAGAGAGAGCCTGAAACAGACTTCACACTGAGCAGGGAGCCCCTCTCCAGGCTCAATTTCATGACCCTGAGATCACAGCCTGAGCCGAAACCAAGAGTAGGACGCTCAACAGACTGTGCCACCCAGGTGCCCCAACATTAGCAAAATTTTTAAAAGTGAGAATACTTATTTCTGATGAGACTATGGTTAAACAGATATTCTTATGCACTATTTTCAGGGCATAAATTGATGCAATATTTTTGGAAATATATTTTGTTGCATGTAATAAGAGCCTTAACATATTGATTCATTTTGATACAACAGTTCTACATAAAATGATGTATATTTAGGTAATCATCTGAAATAAATTCAAAAGATTATGTTACAAAATATGTATGTATGCACAGACATCCTAAAACTTTGGAAATAAATGCCCTATGATAAGACAAAGATAATTATGAGATAGCTTTAATTAGGATATATATAGCAAGTTATTTTTTCTTTCCATTTTAGCAATGAAGTAATTGAGATTTTTCTCTAGTCAACAAATACTGAGTATTGCTATGTGGCAGAATATTCATGACATTCTGTTACAGCACTTAACCAAAAGATGAAAATCTCTGTCAAGTAAATCACATTATCATGGGGAAGGACTGAAAGTAAACAAAATAAAATATCTACATTATGCTGTGCTCTTTACTACACAATTTCATACTCTATTTTGCTTATATTCTGAACACTGAGGAGTAGAGACTGAGGCTCAGAGAGGATAAGCAATTTTTCCCAAATCACACAGCCAAGTAGCAGGGCTAGGATTCTAACCTCTATTTATCTTATTTTAAGGCCAACAATTTTTCTCCAGTTAGATTTGTGAAATTTAGGGCATTTTTCAGTCCTCTCTTTTGTAAAACTCCCGTTGGGGTATGAATCCAATCCAAAGTTGCTATAGGACTATTTTAATTAATGACCTTTGGAGGATGGTAGGGGGTATTCATTTTACCTTTTTAATTATGTTTTTAAAGGTGAAAAATTGACCTTAAGGCCTTAGCCTGGGGACAGATATGCCAATCACTGGAAAGGCTGCCTTGGAATTAAATAAAACAGTTCTCTAATAGAGCTGTAGAGCTGTAACTTAATAAGAACATTTATATAAGCTTTTGGAGTAAACTCAGTGCTCACTGGAAATCTACTGTATTCAGTTTCTGCTTTTAATACACACTAATAACTCAGAGTCCCCCTAGGAGCGCTTGAGAATTTGGTGTAAAATAAATAATATGGAATTAGTTTCTCTGGATTCATTCCCAATTGTCACAGCCAACAAATTATTGATCCTAAGAATTATTTATCAAAGGTAAAGTTGGCGGAAAAAAGTAAAAATATGCCATCATTCAAAATTTAATGATGTAAACAGCTAGACCTACTCTAGCCTCACTAGGCTAACTTGCCAGTCTACAGCCTGTGCCAATCATAATAAGCAAGGCTGACCTCATGCCAAGATGTTGGAGTATAAAGCCGAAGCTATTACAAGGTTTCCATTCTATAATTTCGTATTAAGTTGCTCTACTCTTTTCCTCCTTGTAAACAAGTGAATTTTTTCACATATGAGGTATATTAAGTTCAGAGATGAATTGTATAATCACTTGGCGTAGATTGTACAACTGTTTATGTTCTCAGTATAGATAAAGCCTTGAGTGTTCTTTTGAAAGGTGGTGATTAAGTTTTTCATCTAAAAATGTTCCACTGACAACAATATAACCTAAGATTTTGGCATTACCTTTTCAGAAGTTCACAAGAGAAAGCCTCATTCCAATTCACCAGTCTAAGTATAAACACATGTAAAGAAGAAGAATTCATTAGCAATAACTGGCCTTTATTAACTTCTGAATTTCAGGAGAAATCATTCTAAAAGGAAAACATCATAACTCAGAAATATCAAAAGAGGATATTAGCTTCTTTAAATTCTGTTTCTCCTGGTAATTTTGTCTCAGGAGGCTTATCACTCTAGGATCTGATCCTCACCTTTATAGATTTCATCTCTTCTCCCAAATAAAATAACACAGCTCAGGTGATCAGATACACATATCTGATATATATATCTGATATAAAGTGGTATACATATATACCACTTTAACAGTAAACTAATGAAATGATAGGATTTCCTCATTTATTAACATCATACTAAGGATCAGGATATGTATTTTTATATTGAAAGTCAGTGCTTCCCAAAATTAATTAAATGCCTGAGAGACAAAATGAGTACAGTTAAGGCTTCTTGCTTAATATGGAATTCAAATAAATGAGACTGAATATACTTAGAGGCTGTTTTACTCCTTTAGGGAAAAGCTTATAGAATGATCTTTGATCCACTGTACAGTACAACAATTTCATTTTAAGAATTCTTGTGTCTTCCAAGTAGTGCTTCATGTCATCATATTGTGGTAAGTAAATGCTGACAATTTTTAATTATGCAATATTTTAATTAGAAGTCAGTAGTTTCAAAGATGTAAAATACTGCTTTCTCTACATTTATTATATCCACATATTTCCTTTCAAAAAATGAATTGGCAAGGCTTTGAAATTTTTTCATCATCAATTCCAGAAAGAAACAGGTTATATGTAGTTAGTGATCTCAACTCAAATTTCAAAATGTGGTCCAAAGACAAAAGTTTAATTACTAGTATCAAAATAGCTCTTAAAGCCAAACCAAGAGAAGTATATTTCTTAATTCACTCATGTGACCAGAAAATATTTACAACTTGATTCATTTCAATTCAGTTCAACAAATATTTCTTGAACAGTCACTACATGCCAACCATTGTGCTGGCCACTGGAGTGTGAAGGCACAAAGAGGAATCTATTACCCAGCTATTAAAAAATGACTAGCAGTGGGAACAAATTTAGGTTAAAAACAGCTTCAATGATACCTTATTATCATAAGAAAACTACATATTTCAGAATTGTTTAAAGATAAGAGAAAAAAATGTAGAAATAAAATTTCCAAATGGAGTAAGTACTCATTTTATTAAAATGTCCACTTTTTTCCCAATAAACCAAAAATTAGAAAATAAAAACAAAATACCGAGGGGGAAAACATTCATGGTATTAAGTTATTACTGTCACTCAAACTAGAAAGTAAAATTTCAGAAATTTAATCTGGGTTAAAAATCACATAAAAAATAGAACAAATATTATGACTGTAATTTGAATGGCACTTTTTCTAACTATTCTTTGAATAAATCACATAAGTTCTACATATTAAAAGCAAATAGAATAGAAATTTATTTTCAGTGTGAACATTTGGGGGTTTATATGGAGCATCAGAAAACTGACAAAAGTTAGGGCCACATACACATTAAATTCTGCATACCATTTTCCCTGTGCCCCGTTACATCACTCCATTAGCTTCAATTGATTATGAACCCTGCTTCAGGGATTAACTATAACGTTCACCTTGCCATAAGATTATGATATCTGCTAGCACACTTTTTTAATATTCTCATTTGAATGTTGATATCTTTACCTATTTCATTATTAGGGCATACTATTGTCTCTTGTGGTCCTGCCTAATGTCACATATTTGCCTTACAAAGACTTGTCTCACTCCAGCCATCTCAATATATATCATGTTCTGTCTGACTTGAGAGCTCCCTTACATCACTCTTTGTCCTTCAAAGTCCATTTCTAGGACAAGCCAGTTTGAAATTTCTCACTGTGGTTAATATTTTGATCCCCATAGTCCTTCAAGACATTATAATGATCACAAATTTGTATTTGATCAATAGTTGATAATAATGACAAATTGATTAGATGGGAGACAAACTGGACCCAAGAAGTCTATTCAGAACTCTACCTCCATTATCAAATGAAAAGATAATTAGGGCTTGAACTAAGGCAATTTTGGAATCAAAGGTTAGCTGTTCTACCACCATAATCCTGTTGCCCACCAAGCTTCATCTTCTGATTTCCATCTCTTTGGTTGTATCTTCTGAAGTAACATATGACCTTAATATGGTATATTTGCAAAGCCTGAGTTTATTTTCTATCACTTCATAACCTTTTCCATATCCCTATATTTTTGACTTCATCTTTTTGTCTAGTCTAATTTAAATTGTCTTAAAAAGTATTGACTGCCTATAATGGCTGGGATGAAATAAACAATAGTAAATTAGTATATTTATACCAGAATTGCATATAAAGAGAACTTCTGAACTTCCTTTTATTTATTCCAAATATAAATTTTCCAACTTTAAAAGATAATATATATGTAGTAGACTATGGTAGCTTTTGTTTTATCTACCCAGGAAGTCCTATCACTCTCTTCTATTAGAAACAATAGCCCCCTTTTTGGGATAACTTCCCCCTCCCCCCACACACCTCCATGAGGTTTAAGTAGAACTGTCAATCACAGTAGCATGCCCTCCATTCCTCAGCAGCTATGGCAACAGGCAGGTTATCTAAGTTTGGCCAATCAGGCTATTTCCAGTTCAGAAATGACAAATGGCCCAACTCTACCCAATAGCCATTGACCCAATACTGAGTCCCCTCAGAAAATGTCTGCTAGAGATAGCAGGGAACACTCTCTCATGGGGCGAATATGCTGAAAGGAACAAGTCTGGACATGTTTGATGACATCTCACCCAGCTTTGAGATAATAAGAGGGAATTAGGTCAGTTTACAAAGAGTTTCACAGACAAATAAATATGAGACATTGATGGAAAGAGTGATTAAAACATCATCTGTGCCTCTAAAATGAGCTCTGGAATAAATATAATATGTAGAGTAAAATGTCTCGGTTTCAATTTAATTTTAATAGAATTCAACAAAGTATCTATGTGCCAAGAACTGTTGTATGTTTGTGTGAGGAAGACTGCAATTAAATTGGTTCCAAGAGCCTGGTGCCTGTATGCTCCCAAAGCGGGCACATTTCCTTTCCAAGCTTCCAGCCAAGCACAAACTTAAGTGCAGGTTCATGAGCCACTCTTTCTGAGAAGGCTACTATAAACTCACACAGTCCCTATCTAGGACACTAACCATTCCTACAACCATCAGTTCTCCAGCTAGGGTCTCAATAGGTTCCTGTATTTGGAAGAAGTTCATATTCTCCAAGTCCATACCCACATTCCACTGCCCACCAATCCATAGACAGAGACCTAAACGGAGAACTACATCACTGTGTATGGAGGGCTGTGTATCAAAAGCACAACTTTCACCTCTCTAGTCTTGTCTTACTGCCCTTCTCCATCAAGAATAAACCCCATTTAATTGCACTCAGTGTTTCTACCCCATGCAACTTCCCTATGAGCCCTAAAATATCAACAGCTAATCAAAACCCAAACAAAATATAGGTTACTCAGATAATCTTTGGAATATTGGCAGGAGTGGGGGAAAACACCACATAATAAGCACAGACTGGCATTGGCCTGTAGGAAGATATTTAGGTGGACAATACTATCTGACCTTTTTGCATTACATGTGTAATCTGACCAGTGATAAGCGAGAGAATGGCTCCCAGGGCTTTTTCATTAAGATGGAAGTAATTTTCCCATAGTTTTCTGACTTCTTCAACCTTCATCTAAGTGAATCCACCAGATATTTCAAGTCTGCCTTTTGCTCTCAGCCCACAGAGACCCTACTCTTCACTCTCAACGTCAGTACCCCTTCCTGAAGGTCAAACTGAGAGAACCCCTGTAAAACATCCTATGATTCTATGGCTGGCCTACTGCCTATCCTACTGGGGAAGGGCTGGCCCAGAGAAGCAATTGTGGAAACAGACCTCCTATCTTGAAAATGATGCCAAGCATATTAAAAGCATTCATTAATGTGAAGAAACCTGACTTCACACAATTCATGAAAATGTTCTGTACTGCCAGAGTGCTCTTAACACCTTTCCCTGCTTCAGGTACACACCCCAGGGAACTTAACCTGAACCTAAGGTTCTCCCCTTGCCTCAAAACTTGTCCTTTTACTTGTCCTGTTTTGGACCCAGGGCCATCTACACTGTGCCTTTTCTTACAAGGACACTGCCTTTTATCTTTTTGGGTTCCCTTGTGCTCATATCTCACAAGTCAGTGTCACTCTATTTCCATACTCCAGCCAAAGAAAGACCAATGGACCACCTATTTGCCTCAGAGAAGAAAAAGATATGGGTTAAAAATCCTCTTTATTCAAAAATACCTTGAATGTAATTGAACCAAATGACTATTTCAAAGAAAGCTTTTCTACCAATGACTTCTTGGAGTCAATGGATATGATTGTGTCTACATTTTTTGTATGAAACATAAGTGCATAAAACAAATTTCACAGGATTAGTGGCGGAATTGGTAAAGCAGGCCTGGAAAGTACAAATGCCGCCAGAGAGTTTCCAGAGATGGCACATCACTATTGCTCACTCTCTTCTCATATCCAAAATCCAAAAATGTGAGAATTACCTCATAGTCACAGAGAAAATATCTGTATTCCCCCAACCACATGTGGGGATTGTGTCAACTGATATACTTAAATACAGAAATACTCCTAATATCCAACATATTAAGAATAAATATCCTGGTCAGCCTATGTATGCATATAGCTAAAGCCACTTCTACCATATGTAGATAGGTAAACATGCATAGAGAGAAAGAGTTGCCAGTGGGTTCACTCAAAGTCAGTATTGTTTTTCTTGCATCTAAGTCTTGCATGTGAATTAAATCAGAGATCAGTGGTTTTGGAGATACACATGGTTCCAGCAACCAATCAGTGACTGTGAATATGTCATTGAGGAAAGGGAAGAAAATTTAATTAGGTGTTCTAGACAAATCAAGCCACCCACGAGTGTAGTTTCTGGACATGGTGGTATTTTTACTGGCATGGCATAGTTACATGATGCTATTTTCCTAAGTTAATATATTTTTTGAACAAAAGTTTGACCAAAGCAGTTGGCAAAAGTCAGATTTTTATTTTTTCAGTTGAAGGGCTGGTTCAGAGGAGGCATCACTTTGACGTTTGTCATGTATGAATGGCATGAATGGCTGTAGGTTCTAAAATTGGCTAAAATGGCACTACTGGAGTAGTGTTAAGAATTCTTAGGAGGGAAAAATTAAAATCTGAAAAGCTCTCCAGGAAAACTGACATATGCCATTCCACTACTATTAATAATTAGCTCATTTTCCTAAGGAGGAAAAAAATGTTCCAGATGGCCAGTGATGAGAAGAAACAATCGCCAACATTAAATAGATTAGGCAGCAAGAATCAATAAGGTAGTTAGCACTGTGCAAGCACTGTCAATAGTATAGAAGATTTATAAGATGTGATCAGTATCAAGACACATTAAAATTAGAGAAGTCTAAAATACATAGCAAAGAGGGGCACCTGGGTGGTTCAGTCGTTAAGCGTCTGCCTTCAGCTCAGGTCATGATCCCAGGTTCCTGGGATCGAGCCCCACATCAGGCTCCCTGCTCAGCCGGGAGCCTGCTTCTTCCTCTCACACTCTCCCTGCTTGCGTTCCTGCTCTCGCTATCTCTCTGTCAAATAAATAAATAAACTCTTTAAAAAAAAATAGGTAGCAAAGAAAACCAGATGGTGTGTAACTTTAAACTATACGGCAATATTCTTTCCCACCATTTTTGCCTGGCTAATTCTTTTTTTTTTTTTAATTTTTTTATTGTTATGTTAATCCCCATACATTACATCATTAGTTTTAGATATAGTGTTCCATGATTCATTGTTTGTGCATAACACCCAGTGCTCCATGCAGAACGTGCCCTCCTCAATACCCATCACCAGGCTAACCCATCCTCCCACCCCCCTCCTCTCTAGAACCCTCAGTTTGTTTCTCAGAGTCCATCGTCTCTCATGGTTCGTCTACCCCTCCGATTTCCCCCCCCTTCATTCTTCCCCTCCTGCTATCTTTTTTTTTTTCTTAACATATATTGCATTATTTGTTTCAGAGGTACAGATCTGAGATTCAACAGTCTTGCACAATTCACAGCACTTACCAGAGCACATAACCTCCCCTGTGTCTATCACCCAGCCACCCCATCCTTCCCACCCCCCACCAGGCCAGCAACCCTCAGTTTGTTTCCTGAGATTAAGAATTCCTCATATCAGTGAGGTCATATGATACATGTCTTTCTCTGTTTGACTTATTTTACTCAGCATAATACCCTCCAGTTCCATCCACGTTGTTGCAAATGGCAAGACCTCATTCCTTTTGATGGCTGCATAATATTCCACTGTATATATATACCACATCTTCTTTAACCATTCATCTGTCGATGGACATCTTGGCTCTTTCCACAGTTTGGCTATTGTGGACATTGCTGCTATAAACATCGGGGTGCACATACCCTTTCGGATCCCTACTTTTGTATCTTTGGGGTAATTATCTGCCAAGATTCATTTTACATATTAGGTCCTTCAGGAAGCATACCCCAATATGCCACACTTCCTTGTCCCAGTCCCACATCGCACTGAGTGATATTTCATTGCACTCTATGCCTATCTCTAAAGTATAGTGGAGGTCACATTATATCATTACAATCTCCCCACCTGGGCAATGAGTTCTTGAGAGCCACCGTCTTTTCATTTTTGTTTTCTAGTACTTGGCATCACTGGCAGTGAGTAGGAGCTCAGTAAGTGTTTGGTATATTAGCCTTAAACCATCAATGGGGACAGAAAAAAAGAGGGATAAAGAAGTAGGGTATGTAGTAAATATGGATTTTAATATTTACCAGTTCCAGAGTGAAAGTGGCCAACTCTCTCTTCTCTGCCCAGCACCCCTCTTTCCAGAAAAGAATGACTCTTTTCTCATCCCATGTAATTCTAGGATGCCTCCCCTTAACCACAGTCACCCAAGCTGTGTACAGAAATCAAAGAATTGGACATATAACTCAACTATAGCTGATTAGAACCTTTTCTTGAAATGTGCCACCCAGTCACAGGGTGAGAGAGGGGTTTTCTTCCTTTTGTATATCAAGCTGGAAGCCTGTCATCTATTACCTTGTCCTCTGTGTGGGGACAGCATATGTGAAGTAGCAGAAGATGGCCAAGAAGAGCGGCAAGATGCACCAAGAAATAGAATCCAGGCAAACACCAGATCCAGATTTGCAATGCATATTCTGTTTCATTTCAGCTAGAGTTATCTGTCACTTGGAACCAAAAGGAGCCCGGCCTAATGCGATAAACTTACAATAAACTGTATAGTAAACCAAATTTTCTCACAGTTCTTTTAAATTCCCCAATTATCGCCTATGATTAACATTATTATTACTCCAGTTTTAAAAATCAATAAATTGAGGCTCAGAAGAGTCAAAATATCTTGTTTAGTGTCGAATTTACCTGGATATTCTGATTTCAAATGCAATGCTCTTTTCATTACGCATTGCTGCTTTAGGTTGGAGTTAAGACTCCAGCTCAAATTTACAAAAGCACATAACATGCTATGACACAAATGTATATAAGGATGACCTAGGTGAGCCTATCCCTCTGAGAATGAGGGCAGGAGAACAACAACTGTCCTCATTTCTGTGCAGAGTACAGGATGGCTTTTGCTCAGAGAAGAGCATTCTTTTTTCTTTTTTCTTCCCCTCTGGCTTTCAGCAGACCCATATGAAGTTAGTCATACCCAATGTTATACGCTGTTTCAGCATGAAGCATACTCCACCCTTGAGAGGTCATATTTCAGGAATGACGTGATTTGTGTGTATATAGTGGGGAATGGGAAGGTAAGGCGAAGAAGGAAAGACTACGTATATATATTCATATAAGGAACTGGGGCTTCCACTGGGTTGAAGCACCATATAAACACATTATTGTTAGTAAAATTGAAGACCTGGTTAAACTGGAAAACCAGAGGTAAAAAAGACTTTTTGTTTTTAAATATGGAAACAGAAGAAGCCATAACTGAAAATAAAGTGGGGTTCCTGGAGAGTCAGTCTCCTGTGTTTTTGGTCAGTGAAAGTCAATGGAACCCTTTCATAGCAAGCAAAAGTTGGCTACAGGGGCAGCTGACATTGGAAACATAGCACAGAGCTTATGTTTTGTGGAGTTTATTGACTGCTTCCCAAACAGAAGAAATAAACAGAGGACTGGGTTTTTAATTTTAGGATCTATTTGCACCCTACTAAATTAGAGAACCCAAATGACGTCTGCCCGGAGGAACTCCTGGCTGCACCAGTGCTTTCTTTCCTAGCTTGACAAAAGATGATTCAGTTCTAAGCAGGCACATATCACTCTCTTGGCCAGAAGTACCAGTCACTGGGATGAAACAGAAAATCATGCTGTTGCCATTGTGTTTGTGATAATGTTACAACTTTAGCTCTGCCAATTATTTAGTTTCAATTCAGTTTTAAGGAGTTTATGCAAAAAATAAGTTATGTACTAAAAGTCACAAACCAAGTTTGCTAACCTGCGGCTTGCACTGGGGGCTTACAACTTCCCCCTCAAAATTCCAAATTAAATTTCATTTTGAACTTTGTTTTGTAGACACTTATTGAACATTTTCCAAATATATTATTTTCTTCTTTAGATAAAAAAAAATTTGTTTAGATATTTTGTGAATATATTGTCTCTTTTTTAAAGATTTTATTTATTTATTTGAGAGAGAGGAGGAGGAGCAAGGGGGAGGGACAAGTAGACTCTGCATGGAGCACAGAGCCCAATGTGGGGCTCAATCTCAGGACGTTGACATCATGACCTGAGCCGAAATCAAGAATCAAGAGTTGAGCCCCCAGGCACCTGTATTGATTGTCTTTTAACATTGGAATGAGAGCTCAAAGAGAGTAAGGAAGTTTCCTGTATTTGTAGGGCTGAGGATAGTGCCTATTACATAGTAACTACACAGAAAACACTGTCAAAGAACAGAAAAATAACACCCAGACACACACCTGTGAAAGTTGGTGTGCTTGACTTTAGAATGATACATTTTTAGCAAGAGTTTCGCTCTGTATTGTCTTATGACTTCCATAAAAATTAATAGATTATTAATACAAAGATACAACCTGGTATCTATAAAGCAGCAACACAAAATGAACTATGGATTTTTTTTTCTTCTCAAAGAGGCTAATTTGTATAAGATTTCATGTAGTTTTATAGACCTAAAGGCTTCCAGATGATTTGAACGTTGCCTTAAATATCTGGCTTACCCAACCAGAAATAAATCTTATTCTAAAAACAGCTAATAATTCCTGGATTTTTTAGTTAACTGCTTCTATGATTGTAATGTTGAAATGGAATGGTACTCATATTTCACTACCATTTGTTTTTTACTTATGTAGCAACATAAAAGTTAAAAAACAAAAAGCAAGTTTTAAGAGGCTGTATTTTATTGCAATCTCAGGAAGACTACAATTAAAACGATTCTTCAAAATAATGATTCACAAGTCTTCCTCCTCCCCAAAATGGAGGCACTGTGAAGAAATTTGCTTTCACTAGTCGAAGTAGGCTTTTAGCATGCTTTCATGTTGTGGAGCCAGCTGTTTATTTAAATCCAAGTAACTTCTTCCAAGACTCAGTTCATAAATTCACAATGTAGTATGTTTAAAACAAAGAATACTTCATATACCTGTATTATATATGTATTTGCATATGCCCTTTATTGTTATAAAAAATACCATACAAAGTTTGGAGGCCAAAGTTACTAATTAAGAAAAATAATACTATCTTTGTATCTCAGTGTTCTTATCCCCAAACAGAAATAATATTACCTAGTCTATCTACCCCCACAAAGGCCATGTAAGGATTAAATAAAACTAACTTGCATTATAGTGCTTTTAGAATTCTAAAGTATGGTATAAATAAAAGATATTACTGTAGTCAATAAAAACTTGAACTTTCAGATAAACTTAAGAAGAAAAAATTCAGGAAAATGTGGCAACTAGCCAAAATTTAATTTAATTAAAATATGTATTTATCAAGTATCACTATATACCAAACAATATTCAAGCATTTGAAATATGGTGAACAAAACACACAAAAAAACACCCTGCCTTTAGGGAGCTTACCATCTTGCTGAGAGATGCATCAGAGGGTGTGTGCTTAGAGAGTGAGGACATATGTTTAAGGGTGGCCAGAGAAGAAAAAGACAGTTATTTTAAGATTTTATTTATTTATTTATTTGACAGAGAGAGAGAGAGAGAGAGCACACAAGCAGGGGGAATAGCAGAGGGAGAGGGAGAAGTAGGCTCCCAGCTGAGCAGGGAGCCCGATGCGGGACTCAATTTCAGAACCCTGGGATCATGACCAGAGCCTAAGGCAGATGCTTAACTGACTGAGCCACCCAGGTGCCCCAAGAGACAGTTATTTTAAATCCTAAACGTACCATTTCTCCCCCTTGTTTCTATGAGAGCCTAATTCGTATCAAATGGAGTATACAGGTTTTTACTTCATCATACAGAGATGTATTGAAGGAAGGGGAGAAAAATGAGTCTAAACTTCAAAACCACTCAGTTCATTTTGGTTAACTAAATTAACTCAGGAGAAGCCATTAGGAGTCAAGAATTATGTGGAATTGCTTAACATTCCAGGTAAGAGTATCTGAGTCTTCCTGGTAGAAAAAAGGACCCAGGTGCACCTGGAAGGCTCAGTCGGTTGTGTCTGCCTTCAGCTCAGGTCATGATCTCTGGGTCCTGGGATCCAGCCCTGCATCAGGCTCCTTGCTCACCAGGGAGTCTGCTTCTCTCTCTCTCTCCTTCTTTTTTTTTTTTTTCCCTCTCTCTCTCCTTCTGCCCCTCCTCACCACTTGTTCTCTCTCTCTCAAATAAATAAATTTAAAAAAAAAAAAGAAAAGAAAAGAAAAAAGGGCCTGGAAAAGAGATTAAAAGGATAAATAGGTGTAAAGAGTTAAAGCAACCTGGCTAGAAGTCCTTTGGGGCAAAATATTTACTGAATTCAAATAATGGGATGCCTAAAGGATTATTAAATAACAGGAACTTATAATCAATTTTGAATCATTTTTGTTGTTTCAATTTGAATGCTTTCTCTTACCCTAGACTAAGATAAGGTCCACTACACACGGAAATACTTGGGTTTTAAGAAACTTAAGTGATTTTTTTTTAAACATCTGTATTGGTATGGAGCAAAGAGGGGAGAATAGTCCCAGGAAATGAAACATGAGTGAAACAACTGGGACCAGGAACTGGGATCACAGAGTCACCATAAAAAATAAGATCCTAGAAATGCACAGCAATCTAAGTGAAAACACTGAGATACTGCCTATCATCTTATACATACAGAAACAGAATATAGATCTGTGGGCTTGAGCCAAGTTTTTACAAATATCATGCAGATTTAAATGGATGGCTTCAATTAATATTTTTTCCAACATTCTAACATGTTGTTTTATTTTTTTTATATTTCATTTTATTTTTTTATTATGTTCAATTAGCCAACATACAGTATATCATTAGTTTTTTATGTAGTGTTCAGCGATCCGGGAAACAACATGTTGTTTTATTCCAATGGACATGACTTCCTAAACCAACAATTAGAAGTACAGAAGTAAAAAGCATTACGCCTTTAGATTGTGAGATCTACAGGTACCTTGGTATTGTGGGACCATAAATTCTGGAGCCAAAGTAGCAAGTAATGTGGTTGATTGTAAAGGAGACCCATTTCATAGTGATGGAAAGCTTTATATGGATCAAGGAAGAGCTTGGAACACCCCATAGGCAATAGAGAGCCTTAGAGATTTAAGCAGAGAAGTGATACATCAGATTTATGACTTAGTAAAACCACTTGGCATTATGAATAACATGGCTATAAGGTGGATGGGTATATAGTGAAAAAGACCACTCATGAATCAGTTTAGCAATAGGATTAGCAACCTTCCGGTTATCTAACACTTGAGCAGTTTCATTCAAAATTTTCTTCAGAGGCCTAGCATCCCTGCCAGTGTAAAGTACTGAGGAGCAAGAAAATGCAGC
The DNA here is from genome assembly GCF_011800145.1 of Mirounga leonina. Classification (NCBI taxonomy): domain Eukaryota; kingdom Metazoa; phylum Chordata; class Mammalia; order Carnivora; family Phocidae; genus Mirounga; species Mirounga leonina. The sequence goes on along the minus strand of NW_023270415.1, from coordinate 25,297,472 downwards.
CAAAAAAATGGAAACTCAGATTCAAGTTAAAAAAGACAAAACCACAGGAGGATGACTTTGGCATTTTCTTTTAACTAATGAAAACACCAGAAATTGCTAATACCCACAGTTTTCCAGGAAGAAAGAATTGCTTTACATGGGGCTTTCCTGACGAAGTTTTCTTCTCTTCTACCTTTTAAAAGAGAGCCTTTGGGGCACCTCATACTCTATAAATTCAGTATTTGAGTAATTATTTTAGTTCTATAAATTTTGTACAGAAAGTAAATTTCCCTTGTAAAAAAATTTTGCTATAGATTGACAATTGAGAGAGTCAGAAAATTAAGATTAAAAAACTGTAGTCCAATGTGTTCAAAAGAGAGAAATGAGGATCTTTAAGCTATGATAAACTGGAAAAAAATAATCATAAATATAAGAATACTGTGAATAAAATTGAACACAGAATCACCTAAGATAAACTTCTTGAATTTCCTACACAAAAGAGCTTTTTAATCATGTTCTAAAACTGAACACAAACAAAAAGAAGAAATGCCCAATAGTTAAAGATCAGAAAGAAGGCGTATCTATTCAAATGCTATTTCCTTTCAACTTCTCTGTCAGAGTAGTTAGAGAAAATGACTAAGAGGAAATTAATTCTTCCAATCCATGGACACAGAATATCTTCCCATTTATTTGTTTCTTCAATTTCATTCATCAGTGTTTTACAGTTTTTGGTGTCTTTCATCTCCAGTTAAATCTATCCCCAGTATTTAATTTTTTTGATTCTATTGCAAATGGGATTGTTTCTTAATTTCTTTTTCGAATAGTTCATTTAGTGTATAGAAATGTGAGTGATTTTTCTATGTTGATTTTGTATCTTGCAACTTTACTGAATTCATTTATTAGTTCTCAAGTTTTTTTTATTGAGTCTTTAGGGTATTTTATATATAAGATCATGTCATCTATAAACAGAAACTATTTCACTTCTTCCTTCCCAATTCTAGTACCTTTTATTTCTTTTTCTTGCCTTATTGCTCTAGCTAAGACTTCTAGGACTATGTTGAATAGAAATATGAGAATGGGCACTCTTGTCCAGTTCCTGATCTTAGAGAAAAAGCTTTCAACCTTTCACCATTGAGTATGATGTTAGCTGTAGGCTTGTCACAGATGTCTTTTATTATGTTGAGGTATGTTCCTAAATTGTTAAGGAGTTTTTATCATGAATAGTTGTTGAATTTTGTCACAAGCTTTTTCTGCATCTATTGAGGCCATCATATAATTTTTATACTTCATTCTGTTAATGTGGTTTATCACATTTACTGATTTGTGTACAGTGAACCATTCCTGCATCCCAGGGATAAATCCCACTTGATCATGGTGAATGATCCTTCGAATGTGCTGCTGAATATGGTTTGGTAGTATTTTTTTTAAGATTTTATGTATTTATTTGACAGAGAGAGAGTGCACACAAGCAGGAGGAACGAGAGAGGGAGAAGCAGGCTTCCCACTGAGCAGGGAGCCTGATGCGGGACTCAAACCCAGGACCCTGGGATCACAACCTGAGCCAAAGGCCGATTAACTGATTGAGCCATGCAGGTGCCCTGGTTTGGTAGTATTTTATTGAGAAATTTTGTATCTACATTCACTAGGGAAAATGGCCTGTAGTTCTGTTTTCTAGTAATGTCCTCTTCTGGTTTTATTATCAAGATAATGCTGGCCTTGTAAAATGAATTTGGGAGTGTTCCCTCCTCTGATTTTTTGGAAAAGTTTGAGAAGGATTGGTGTTAATTCTTTAAATGTTTGGTAGAATTCACCAATGAAACCATCTGGCCCTGACCTTTCTTGATTGGGAGGTTTGGGATTACTGATTAGTAATTGGTCCATCCAGATTTTCTATTTCTTCCTGATTCAGTCTTGGTAAATTGTATGTTTCTAAGAATTTTTTCCATTTCTTCTAGGGTGTCTAGTTTGTGGGCATATAGTTGTTCATAGTAGTCTCTGACGATCCTTTGAATTCCTGAGGTATCAGTTACAATGTCTCCTTTTTATTTACAATTTTATCAATGTGGGTTCTCTTTGATTAGTAGTCTAGCCAAGGATTTGTCTTTTTAATTTTTATTTTGCTTATCTTTTCAAAGAAACAACTCTTAGTTTGTTTCTTTTGTTCTCTTCTCTATTGTTTTTTGGTTCCCTACTACATTTATCTCTGCTCTAATCTTTATTATTTCCTTTCTTCTGATAACTTTGGGTTCATTTGTTCTTCTGGTTGCTTATGGCAAACAGGTTGCTTATTTGGGATCTTTCTTGCTTCTTAATGTAGACAGTAATTTATTTTCAATCCATTTTCTGTTATTCAGATTAGGTCAATCCTTTTGATATTTCCTCAAGTTAATTTATTTTATCCTCTGACATCTCCACTCTAGTACTGAACGCATCCAGAGAGTTATGTGTTCAGTTATTGTACTTTTCAGTTCAATAATTTCCATTTGGTTCTTCTTTGATGTTCTATTTTTTAACTGAGTTTTATTTTTTTTTTTCAGATTTTATTTATTTGAGAGAGAGCACAAGCAGAGGGGAGAGGGAGAAGCAGGCTCCCCACTGAGCAGGGAACCCGACATGGGCCTCAATCCCAGGACCCTGGGATCACGACCTGAGCCGAAGGCAGACGCTTAACCAACTGAGCCACCCAGGCGCCCCTTAACTGAGATTTTCTATTTTTTTTCATTTGTTACATGAGAATTTTTATTTTTTAATATTTAATATTTATTTATTTTAGAGAGAGAGAACGTGAGCAGGGGGAGGGGCAGAGGGAGAGAGAGAAGCAAACTCTGCACTGAGCACGGAGCTGGACACGGGGCTCAATCTTACGATCCTGAGATCATGACCGGAATGGAAATCAAGAGTCGGATGCTTAACCTATAGAGTCACCTAAGCACCCCTGTTTCATGAGAATTTTAAATTGCTTAAGTGCTTTTATGATGGCTACTTTAAAATCCTCATCAGGCGGGCGGCGCCGTGGCTTAGTTGGTTAAAGCGCCTGTCTAGTAAAATCCTCATCAGATAATTCCAACATTTGATTTGTCTCTATGTTGCCACTGTCATTCATATTGTGGTATTTTCCTGGTTCTTGATAGGATTTTTTATTGCATCCTGGACTTTTTGATTTTGTAATATAAGAAAATGAAACACATACACATAAATATATTTGTGTTATGTCCAGGGATTTCATATTTATATATATTTATATAAATTATAATATATATTTATAAAAGATTTTCCTCCTGTTGAGGTATAGCACAAGGGCCAAGTAGGTATTTAAGACGAGCTTCTTGCTTGGTCTTACCACACCACCCCACACAAGTGGGATACCCACTAGTGCAGTACTATTTCTTCCAAGTAGAGGTATAAGAGCCCTTCCCTGCTGGGCCCCACGCTACTAGAGGAAGAGAAAGGGAAAAGCAGAATACAAACTAGTCCTACGTCTTACCATTTCACTGAGCCCTGCTGATGCAGGAGGCAGTAGAGGGGTGAGTAGTCGGTTTTGCATCATCTTGTTCAGTCTCCTTGATGCTAGGTGGCAGTGGAGGTTCACCAACCACTGGACCATACGGAAACTATCTGGGTGGGGTAGTGGGGGGATAGAAGCACTGCCTGCTTCTGCTGGATGGGGAATAGAGATGGGTTTCCCACTCAGCCCCATTGCCACTACCCTAGCAAGGAAACCAAAGCATCTACTGATTATACTAGTTGAGATTGGAAGGTCAACTACCTGTTTGGGCCCACCAATACCCAATGGGGCAATCAGAATCACTGGTTTCTACGAGGCAGGCATAGTGAGGTACAGCACCGCTCTGAAACCATAAGTATAGGGTGGTTGTTTTGTTGGTGTTTGACTGGAGTAGGGGAGATATTGCCAAAAACATGTTCTATTGTCAGATTACTCCTTTTTTTTAAATCTGCTTTCAATGTAATGCACCTACATCATGGGTATTCTTTTACTTTACACCTATTCTTTGTTTTCTGAGTTCTTCTAGCAATATCTTATCTTGCTTTATCTTTTACATTACACATCCAGCTTGTCTAAGGTATCTAAGCTGTTCCTTAAACAAGCAATGTTTATGAAAATTTACATATCTATCCTCTTCTGTTGAATATGTTTACAAAAAAATCTGATTGAAAGGTTGATATTGGCAAGTTTTTTCTATCTTCTCCATTCATAGATGTCTACTCATCTGCTGATACTGCAAGACAAAGTGGTTTATTGTTCTCTTTTCACACAACTTAATCTGTACACATTCTGTCTATGAAAGGGGTTTGCTTAAAAATGATTGTAAGAAGTGAAATGACATTAATAACTTTAAATATTTCAACCTATACTTATATCTATTTTTAATGGTGTTCCTGAAAATATGTTTTTATTACAAGAGCTTAATTATTTGTTCCTGATCCTCACTGTCATCTTTCCAAAAATGAAATCTTTTAGGTTTTATTTTATTACATAAGGTATAGAATAAATTATATGCACCTAGAACATACAAATACTTGTTTTATTTATTATTACAATAGTTGTGTTATGTTAGTTATGCTTATATTATTTTTAGGAATTCACTTGTACTTTACTTAGGTTATTACCCTATAAGTAAACATTCTTACTGCAAACAAATGGAAGTATTTTTCAATGAACATATACTTTTCCTTTCACTTATTCTGTTTTAGGGTTTTGAAAATAGAAAGAAATGTTTTTCAACATCTGTTCAACTATCAGTCCTTTCAATCTGATACTTTTTATCAAAGTGAAATAAGTTATTTGTTTCTTATGTATGGATAAATGGAAATGATAGCTAGCATACATTTATCTATAGACAAATGAAGAAGACTACAAAGGACAAGAACATATCGGCTAAATTTTGGCTCAAAAATGTTGAAAACAAAGACAGCATTTCCTTAACTATTATGGTGGCATGTTTCCCTGGAAGTAAAACTTCATCTTGCTCTTGGAAGAACTGTATTCCTTCTAAGTGTAAAGAATTTGTAAGAAGTCAATACTGTTGATACTTTTATCCAAACACTTCTTTCATTGTATTGTGTTGTTTTAAAAATCCATGGAAGCAGGGGCACCTAGGTGGCTCAGCTGGTTAAGCCTCTGCCTCTGGCTCAGGTCATGATCCCAGGGTCCTGGGATCAAGCCCTGCATAAGGCGCCCTGCTCCACGGGGAGCCCGTTTTTCCCTCTCCCTCTGCCTGCTGCTCCCCCTGCTTGTGCTTTCCCCCCACCTCTGTTAAATAAATAAATAAATAAAATCTTAAAAGAAAAAAAAGTTTAAAAAAACCCATGGGAGCAATGGTTACGTGGCTATGAATTATACATGAATATTTTCCACTTTGATTCATCATTCTAAAATTTTTATTTTTTATTTTTAAGGAGAAGAATTCTCAAATCCTTTTCCCTCTTTTTTTCTGAACTTTTCCATGTCTCCTCTTTCCCCCTCAACCCAAGTTTTCACATCTATGTTTCTCCTTTCCAGTCAAGTGCTCCAACCAGTGGGCAAGGCTGCCAGTAAGCAAAGATTTACTCAACATGTGAGGATGTGGAGGAATATTGGCTGGTGCATGCACGGGCTGGCTTTCTCTGGCAGTGCTACACTAACAGCTACTGTCAAACAGAACATCATATTGACCAAAAGAGCTGGGCAAGAGCCATTAGAACCAGCAGAAACTACCTGTGGCTTAGTATAATTTTTTATTTTTTTTTTAACTCCTTTTTTCCTTACAGGATTGTTATAGATCTTCAATTGACACAAGGAAAGTGCTTAAATGGTTTCAATAAGATGACTCATATAAAGAGGAAAGACAATTCAACATATGCAATAAAGATGATATATATTAATAACTATTAGTAAAGAGCACATAAAGGAATTCTTATTCATATTCTCATTTTCAAATGTTTGCAAAATCTTCACATTTATTGTATTACATGCCAAATGCTATCATTTCAACACTTTATCACCTGTGGTGTTATGAGGCAATAGAGTGTGCACAGATAAAAAGAAATAATGCATATATAAGAAATAAATTATGTCTTCTGTTCATACTTAAATGGTTCTTAGTATGTATACACTGATGCATGTGTATTCTTGTACATAAATTCTTAAATGTGCCAATATTTATGGATACTATCCCATGAACAAAAAAATATTTTTAAATGATTAAAATGTGGCAGTAACCAAAGAAACCCTGATTTATATTGCAATGTCTCCTAAAGGCTGTATACATTCAAAGTAGACCTTGCAATGCAATGAACTAACATTCCCTTAGATAATCATAGGTAGGTCCACACCAGGTCAAATGCTTTACTACCTCTTTTTTATATAAAGCAGTTAGTAGGTCAGACATTTCAAAGGATTACACTATTTCAACAAAGGAAAGGTATAGTGATGAGCTCTCCTAGAACATGTGCCAGACATACATTAACACCTAACTCTGTTGTATCTAACCTACACAAGCCTCCAGAGCAGCTGCACGTACATTTCTTTTTGACATTACAGACAAATAAACCTGTCCAGACGCTTAATCTCTTCTGCATTCTCCCTGTTTTTATTTTTCTGTTATGTTTACCTTACTCTATTAACGGTAGGTATTCCACACTCCCGCCTAATTTAGCAGCCAAGAACTGATCCCCACCCTCTTTTGATCTTCCAGATCTTGGATTCCCCCGGCGCCTGGAAATTATGAAAGCAAAACTTGATGACTCACTGACTTTTGGTCCTAAGTGTCTGACCTACCTGTGTGACTGTAACAGCTCTGTTTTAGTTTGGCACCAACCAAATGAATGGAGGATTACTCTCCAAGTATAGCCAGATATTTAAAATAGTATTTACTATTTACAACAATGTGATGAGTATTTGTAGCAGACAGAGAGCTAGGAACTAAGTGAGAATATTATCTAAGTTCAGTGCACAGCTCAATGTTGAAACACATTTTCCTACGCTATTCTTTTTGGTACTGACTACAACTTGTTGCCCATTTATATCAAGTACTTCTCTGTGATATGGTTTATACATTTATGTCATCAAAGTCCTATTTAGATGGACTAGGCTTGGTTTTATAACAGGAGATAGAAAAAGAAAAGGAGCTCTCAAGGGGCTCTGCCTGAGGGATGTGTATGGAGGGAGTAGGGACATACTAGCACATCACAAAGTGCATATGACCTATGACCTCAGGTAATAGGCTCTAGGGATACAATTGATCCAGTTTAATAAAAAGGATAGAAATAATGGTAGCAGGAACTGCAATTATGATCAAAAGCAAAAGCACAGGGTGTTCAACATTATACCTGTGTTTTTCAAACTGGACTATCTAATTGACAAAAAATGACTTTTTACACTGAATATATAAAGATGTGAGACGAATTGGGAAAATTCTTAAATATGAGTAGTAAGCCACAACACACATTAAAATATATTACAAAAAATTAATAAAACATGTTAGTACTGGCTAACAGCTACATAATCAGAAGATAGCAACATACCAGAAGATAGAGCCAATAGTTATATCAAATATTTATAGAAACTTAGTTCAAATACAGCAGCATTTTCAAATTTATGTAAAGAAGATGAATTAATCAAAAAACAGTGTTACAAAAAATGGATAGCCATTTGGAAAAATATAGCTGGATTTCTCCTTCCCTCAGCCCTTATACCAAAGTAAATTTTAGACTGATTCAGCATTTTAACATAGTAAGTGAAAACTTTCAAGTGCCTGAAGAAAACATTGAAGATATTTTTTAACATATGCTTGGAGTAAGATGACCCTTCTAAGCAGATGACACAAAATTCAGAAATCATTAAGGAAAAGATTTGATAAATTTAACAACATACAAAGTGTAAAAATGAAAAGAAAAACGGTAAAAGTGGTTTAAATTAATAAGGAAGTGTTAATTTCTTAATTAGAGTAGCATAATGTTAAGAGTTCACATGCATATATGTACAAATTCATAAATACATACAAAGACATGCGTATCTATAATTGTAAATGCATACAAAGCTTAGTTGAATTTATAAAGGGAAATGGGGGTCAGAGTAATATATTTTTCATTATATAGCTTTCAAACTTCTATATTCTTTTTCATTGTCATCATGAGTTACATTACCTTTATGAATAAAGTACAATTTATAAAAATAAACACGTGTGACCTTCTGGTTCCAGCCATAGTAAAATAGCTTGTTTTGGACTAATCCTTCAGCACAAAACATCTATAAAAGCGGAAAAAATTTATAAAGCATGGATTTGAAGGTTTTGGAAAACATCCAATATAGAAAGGACTTGAAGAGCTAACCTCCTTCAGAGAAGGGAATGTATAATGTGAGATTCATAGTCTCTCTGGCCTTCCTTGTCCACTAAAGTCATTTTCCAAATATCAGACAAGGGAAATAGAGCATAGGCAGGAAGTGCAAGTCTTGCTGCACTGAGCAGAGTGAGAGGAGATTTTGGAGCTCCCATACTGCCATTTAAAGGGCAAACCCCAGGGGAGAAGGAAACCCCAGAGACAGAGTTCAAAAATTCGTACACAAATCTCCCCTAAATCATTGGCTGACTTCTAAACCGCACTGAGAGAGTAAGACTTAGAAAAATCTTTTTAAGTCTTAGTAGAGACAGCATGTGGGGGGCTAAAATGCTAAAGCAGAGATCACAGCAGCCACATGGTGTTGGGATAATAGCTGGAGTTCAAACCCTGCCAAGGTGAGTGGCTTTGCTAAGTCCCAAAGCTTTAATCTGAGACCCCAGAAAGGCAACACTGTAATATTAAGGGCTACACCTTAGGAATAAAGACAAAAATAAAATAGCTCTAACAAAGACTAAAACCAAGCCTTAATAGGACCAAGGGGATCCACCAGTGCTCTGGCTGTTTTCCAAAAGAAAATTTAGCCCACCTGGAGGAAGATAACATCATTTTGAATTGCTACAATTTTGATCCAGTCCAAAGTATGAGGCATGCAAAAGGAAAATAAACAAATGACCAAAAATCAAAGAAAAATAAGAAAGAAAAAGAGAAATCTATGGGTGATTTCAATATTTTAGTTACTTGTTACTTATTAGTTAGGTTGCCAAAAAATAAAGAGAAAGAGAATATTTTAAGAGCAGCCAAAGAAAATCACACTTTGCTTTCAAAGGAGCACCAAAAGAAAAAAAAAAATTAAAACTTATAGTTTAAGGATCATCATTAGTATGGAAGGCAAAAGACAATGGAATATCTTTGAAGTGATCAAAAAAAAAAAGAGAATTCACCTAGAATTCTAACAAAAACATCCTTCAAAAATGAAGGCAAAGTAAAGACGTGTCAGATAAATAAAAACTGAGCAAATATACAATCAGTGGGCTTCACTACTGGATACGAAAAGATAGGCCCTCATATTGAATAAATATGACACTATATAGAAACACAGAATATCAGAAATAATGACAAACATTGGAAAAGGTGAATGCAAATGAAATTGACTACTTCAGTGAAAAATAATAATGTCTTGTAAGGCAGATCACAAACATAGAAGTAAAATTTAGTACAACAGAAGCACAAAAGGCAGGAGTGGGGTAAACAGAGTGAAATTGTTTGAAGGTGCTTGCATTGAGAAGTGACAAATGTGTTAATTTAAAGGTAGACAGTAATACATAAAAAAATGCATATTATGTCCTCTAGAAATTACCACTGTAAGAAAAATAAGAGAGTTAAACTGTTAATGGAGAAGGAAAAAATGGAACTGTGAAAATCAATTTTAAAAAACTTTAGAAGGGAGTCAAGGGACCAGCATGGAGCTCCTCTGCCCTACTATTCAATTGCAAACCCAATAGGAAAGTTTCAAGTTCATACTATTTGAGTTACTACTTCACTACACCAGCAGGAGGAAAAAATTCTTCTCTCCTCCCTACCACAGCCCAGCCAATGAGAGACAGTCCCAGCTCTGACAATGAAAAGCCCCTACAGTCAGAACTCCCAGTTTACTCCAGTGGACTTTTTGTTTATAACAGCCCTCACAATATCCCCCTTTCTTCTATGAACGTCCTTTGTTCTGCGGACTTGCCTATGGTTTTTTAGGTTGCTTGTCCCAGATTGCAATTCTCTGCTATTCCCGCCAAAAAACCTATTTTTTTCCGGTAAAATAACTGGCAGTTTTATTTATTTATTTTGACTTTTTAAGAGATTTATTCATTTAGAGAGAGCTGTGGGGAGGGAAAAAGTGAGAGGGCGGTAAAGTCTCAAGCAGACACCCCGCTGAGTGTAGAGCCCTACTTGGGCTCTATCTCACACCCTGAGATCAGGACCTGGGCCAAAAAACGAGTCGGAAGCTCAACCAACTGCACCACCTGGGCACCCCAACAGGCAGTTTTATTTTTAAGATTAACAGAATAATTAAATTAAACCTGACTCATCCAAAAGTAGACAAGAAAGGAGGAATAAATGAATAAAAAAAACAGACGTGCAAATGGAAAATATATACCAACCATAGGGGGTAAATATATTTCAAGGAAAAATATATAACCACAGGTGGAAAGAGCACACACAAACTTACTGAACAATGAATGCTTTGACTTGTTTGCATGTGGGGGGATAGCCCTCACAACATGACACTGATCAGAAGCAAAGTAGGGGGAGAGGAGAAGACAAGGGAATATAATCAAGGAGCCAAAGGAGTGCATAAGGGACTTACATGTCTAAGTGATGTCCCTTAGGAGTCCAGCGGGGCATTTGTCTGGTTACTGGAAGCCTCCTTTGCAGTAAATGACTTCTTCAGGGCATTTGTTTATGACAAAAATACCTTCACACTTTGTACTTATTCTGAAAAAAGATGTTTACATAAAGAGATTAGACTGTCTATACACCTAACGTAAAAGATGCTGGCTATGGGAGGGGAAATAATTACTTAGAGCACAGAATCCAGAGCCATATTTTAAGAGTCTGAATCCTGGCTCCAATATTTATTTTCTGGGTGATTTTGAGGAAGTTACTGAACTCCTCTTGTCATCCATAAAATGAACATGATAATAATAGTACTCTCCTCACTGAATTACAGTGTGGAATGTGTGAATTTAGGTAAAAACTACTTAGGACAGTGCCTGGCACAAATAAGCACTATGTGAAAATGGCTATTATTAGTACTATTTTTAAAAAACATTCAATAGGGGGCTCCTGGATGGCTCAGTCGGTTAAGCTGCTGCCTTCGGCTCAGGTCATGATCCCAGGGTCCCGGGATCAAGCCCTCCATCAGGCTCCCTGCGGAGCGGAGAGCCTGCTTCTCCCTCTCCCTCTGCCTGCCGCTCTGCCTACTTGTGCTATCTCTGTTAAATAAATAAATAAATAAATAATCTTAAAAAAAAAAAGAAAAAAAGCATTCAATAGGCTTCTAGTTTATACAGAAATACTACTTGTCTTGTTGCTTTATAATGTCTTTGAGAGTGCATATGCGGTAAAAGATGTATTTTACTTTTTAAAAAATAAGTTCTCATGCAACAAATAAATATGCTCCTAAATTGACACATCTAAATACCCAATTAGGTTTATTTCTTATTAGTGTGGCACTCACCCTTACACATACAGTATTGGATTACATTGCAATGACTTGGTATTTTCTTAAGTTTGTGAGCAAGTACTTAAAGTATTTAGGCATCCGGACTCTAACATTTGGTTTGTGCTCTTATTCCTGGCTGTATCTCAGGGAAATATAGAAAATATGATTGGAAATACAAAGAATTTATTTGAAATTAGTCACAGCTCTATGTGACTTTGGCCAAGGTAGCACATATTCCATTTTTTTTTCCATCAGCAAACTGAGATAATAAATGGTAGTTAGATGAACTCGAAGACATTTATCTAACACAGCATCAATCTGTGACAAATATAAATTTATACACACACATAAACTCACATACAACATAGGCAGAGGTTATCCAACTACAGTTCTCAAAGGAGCCTAAGATTTTTTGTTTTGTTTTGTCGATTAAAACCCTATCAAAGTTATGGGACAACTTCCAGCACATCTGTTCTGGATAATATTACCATAATTATTTCCTCCCATTGAACATCTCAGCAGTACCAAAGCAATAAGCCAAGTAGAAGCAAAAATCTTATTATTAGGCAGTAATAACGGTCTCCAATTTTCTTCCTCTAATGTACGATAACTGAAGTCAATTAAATACTTCTGGTGGAATTCTCTGAATTAAATAAAGGTCACTTATACTTAACAGCTGTAAATGAACACTCACCTCTCAGCTAAGTGTACATACAGGATCTGGCCTATTTTTACTACTGCAAGGTCCAGTCTGCCCCCCATCTGGGCCTGGGAAGTGGATAGAGCAGGCCACAGGCAGGGGCTTCTGGGGAACACACCAAGCTGCCAAGGTCCAGAATGCCCAAAACAGAGATGCCCGTTCCCCCGCAGCCAGATCTCACAGGAGCTCCTTAGTCTTGCCATCCAAGGCACTGTCAGCATGTCTGCTGATGAGGCACCTTGGAGACCTGACTCCCACAAGGCCCTATGCGCCAGCGCGGCACCTCCGGCTCACGTGGCCTTCCACGCTAGGCGTGGGGAACGCAGTAGGAGGAACCTCTGGCCCCCGGAGGATGACTGGCGAGGCTGCCGTGGCCCCTGTTAACTCAGGCCTAGAGTTCCAGGATGCCTGAAGGAAGGCACCGGAACAGTGAACTCTGCACGCGCGGTTCGTGCTGACTTGTCACCCAGGCTTCCTGAGATCTTCCAGAATCTGGGGAGCATAGAGCTAAGACAAGCCAAAGGAGAGAGGCTGTCCGGAATACCCGGAGCTACCAGGGTCCCTTCTCCTCCACAACAGGAGAGTCAAAACCGCGAAAACCAGATCTCGCGATACCTCAGAGCCAAACCTCCCGCGATCTCAGAAGCCAGTGCGGCGACCGGGGCTAAAGGAGATGGGCGGCACCTGTGAGTTACAATTGCCTACGTCAGCAGGACCTTACTCAGTATGATGTAATCACCTTTCCAGACTCTGAATCCACGAGAAAGTGGGCGTCCCCTGGTGCCTTTCAAAAATACTAACTGATCTAATTTAGCCTTGAATTCTAACAAATTAGTGAAAGGATCACATTATTTGGCTAAACTGTTTCTTCAGCTCCTGAAAATTATGGTGCCAGGGTTGAAATACCACCTAAGTGTTTTAAATCAACGTAAACAATATGACTGTTTGTGCAGTAAGTTAGTTTAAGCCCCAAATCCGAAGTTTGGTATGTTTGCAGAAATGATAGCTGTTAAGCTCGCTGTGTTCTTCAAGAGTTTACAGTTCTTTTAAAAACATTTTAGAAATGCTAGAGAAGTCAATATTTCAAAATACAATACTGAATAGAAAAGCATACATTATAATGAGCCAATTACCTAACAGATTAGGAGAGAAATCTTTCTGGAGAATTCGTCTTTGCTTGAAATACACAGATCACTTTTATTAGATGCAGAACATTAAAGAAATAATTAACACATGGTCTGGTAAACTTTCAAAGTTGCAATAATAATGTTAATACCATTTTATAAGCATTAACCTCTGTTTTAGATCCACATTTAGAATGTTTATCAACGATCTAGTTTCATTAGCTATAGTATCTTCTGCTGATAGTACGCAACAATATTCATTTGTCCTCAAGAATAAAATTTAAAATTGTTGGAATATTCATTTAGCAGTACTGACCAACCATTTATAGAATGTAAAAATCATTGTATCTCTGTGGTAAAGAGATAAGAATGTTACAATTCTCAAGGAGCTTATCCTTAAGTTTAAAGAACTAAATATAATACAAGGCAAAATCTAAAAACTAGTATGGTCAAATTAAAAGGACATATTAGAGAGCATTATTTAATTCTTACCAAGAGAATTGCAAGAAAATTCCTAGAGGATTTCATATTAAGAGCTGAAGGATCAGTAGTCTAGCATGGCAGTTACATAGTTTCCCCAAGGTAAGTAACAGGAATGATTATATTAATAATAAGAACTAACAGATATTGGGCGCCTGGGTGGCTCGGTTGGTTAAGCGACTGCCTTCGGCTCAGGTCATGATCCTGGAGTCCCGGGATCGAGTCCTGCATCGGGCTCCCTGCTCAGCTCGGAGTCTGCTTCTCCCTCTGGCCCTCCTCCCTCTCATGCTCTCTCTCTCTCATTCTCTCTCTTGCAAATAAAATCTTAAAAAAAAAAAAAAACTAACAAATATTTACCACACACTATGTGTTTAAGTATGTTATATATAATATCTCAATTAATTCTTAGAGCAATCCCTATGAAGTATCATTCATCCCATTTTTCAGGCGAGGTAATTAAAGTTTGGAAAGTTAAGAAGCTTACTCAAGGCCACACCTTGTATAGAAAAGCATAGGTAAGCAATATGGAGCAAGACTATGGAGGTTCTTAAATGTTTTTATAAGATGATTAGGTTTTCTTAAATAATGGAAACTTATGGAAAAGAGTAATTCCAGTGAAAACTTTAAAGATGGATTGAAAAGGCATGGAAAGAAACAAAATAAGGCTCCAGGTGGAGACCCTGTAATAGTACAGGAAAATTGACGGTGAATATCTAAACTAGGGACAAATATGAGAATCTTTATACTGACAAGAAAAGATGGGGCTTCCCTACTGCGGGGCGAGGGGCAACGGAGCAATGGAGAGCAGAAGATGAATCTGGGTAAAGTTTTTATTTCAATCATGCTATTTAAGAAGGTGTAATGTGTCTTTTGGGAAAAAAAATGTTCTCACAAATCTGATTAAATTTTGATATTTTTAATCTACAAATGCTTAAGTTTTGACTACCCATATTTTGAATCGCTTAATTTCTGGCCAGTAGTGCTTGATAAGTGATCAAGGTATCATTTTCTTTACCATTTGTTCTCCAGCAATGGTCTATATGAGCCTCTCCTTTCTTGTTTTTCTATTATCCAGCTTTCTTGCTTTTCCAGATCTCTGCATATGATTTATCTCCCCTTTATCTGCTCCTGAACACGTAATCATTTACTTTCTGAAAATATATGAAGTATTTACTGTCTTGTCAATTCTTTTATAATTACTTTATATCCTTCAGATTCTTTCTTCATTTTATTCAAATTTTCTCTTGATACAATGCTCCTAAATATATGATTGTCTTCTCTTTCATATACAAATATCTAGTCAAGTTGACTTTACAGACTTATGGTATTAAGGACGTTACTTATATTGTCAATAACCCAAATTTAAAAGACTCACAATAATTTCGTTAATGTAAAATGATTTCTAAATCAAAATAAGGAAGAAGGGACTAAAATATTTTGAAACATGATTAATTTTAATACGTTTACAGGGAAAGAGTAAATTCACCAGCAGGAAAAAAAATACCAAAATTAACATTTTACAGGTTTTTAGTCTCAAAGCACAATACATTTTTCATAGAAACAAGTATATCACCATCACAGGTACAATAATATGGCAACATTTATACACAAGGCCATTTACCATTAATAAAATCAGTGGCAATGGTGATGCAATACGTTAGTTTATCTTTGTTAAAATTTTTGCTATCATACTTCCTGGCCTGCAGGAGTATTTGCCAGGATACAAAAGAAAAATGTGTGACCTCACTTTGAACAATACATAGAAAGCTCTGGCTGCCTGTGCTTAACCCTATATTTACTATATTATCACTAGGAATGTTTTCATACCACTACTCTACCATGGAACAATAGTTCATTCCATTTACTATTAAAGCCATTCCCAAGGAATCAAACATTTTAATAGATTCATTTGGATATTAAGGAATTAGTTTATACAAAATAAGAAGTGCAATATCAGGACATAATATTTGATATGCCTAAACTTAACAGAAGAGAAAAACTATACAGGTATTAAGTGGAAAACAATTTCAGATTATTTGGAGTAGGTAATGGCACAGTATTGAGCTGGGGGAAATGTGATACTATGGTTCCTTTAATTTTTTAAAAATTGATTATTTTTAAATGCACCAGATGATTTTCTGAAGGCCATTCACATTCAATGTTTAGATTCATTTTATTAGTGGCATATACAAAGCACCATATAAAATAACATGTGAAATGTAGAACAATCATGACTATGTAATTAACTACAGAAATAACTGCTAAGAAAATATAGCAATATTTAACACAGGATTTCTAAAACCATTACATATTCATTACTTTCCCCAAAGTTAATTATGTCCCATGTTTAATTTTTACAGATTTTATCTATCAAGATTTATATGCATTTGGCACTTTTTGGGGGGCTGAAAATAGTTGATATCTTCTGTACAGTAATGTTACAATTTTATACAAACTTCAGAAGTATGGCATTTGGAACAGTCTTTACGATCGTCTTCCAAGTGTTCCATTTCACACAACAGCAAATACTCTGAATGCCTTTCCTCCTGGAGGATTCTGTAAACTGCAAAAAAATACAGAAAGTATATTGATGTCATCTCCACATATAATCCTCCAAATAAATCATGCTTACTTATGACAGTCAAGAAAGCAGCTCTATGAATCCAGATGGCCAACTCTCTTAGGCTACTATAATTTATAGTTATTGGAAAGCTTGAGTGAGGATGACATAATTCTTTAAATCTTGGTTGTATGCTGGGCTGCAAGTTTACTAAAATTTAAGGTGCACAGTGGTAATAATAGTATTTTATATATAACTTAACAGATTCCAGATCATGTTTTCCTGTATTACCACCTTTGATTTTAATAAAGCAGAGTTAGGCAGCCGTTATTCCATTTTACTGGGGGAATATTAAGACCCAGGTTTACAACTGACCGATATGGTTAAAAGTTAGCTGCAAGTTAAGAAGATAGTGATACTTATGCAATACTCTAGAGTAGTATTATTTTTGAGCACCTACTATGAATTTCCCAGACACGTAACAGATGCTAAATGCAAAGCTGTCTTTTTATAAAGATGGCACTCAGATGGTTATGTGAAAGGCAATCTAGATACCTTACATAGGACCATCCTTTGGTGTCCTTTATAGAAACTTTACTGTATGTACGAAACTTACATTGGCAAGTAACCCAGTAAATGTCTAAAAGTTAGGAACTTTTCTGTATCTATACAACATACATGAGAGTTAATGCTACTTCCCCAAGTACAAATGACTTGAAAAATCACTATAGGTTCTTTGCTCTTACCTTTTTTTAATACTTGATAAAGTAAGTCATATGCATTTTCCCAAACCACTGAAATATATAATAATAATGGACTGAATAGTATGAGATGACCAGAAGGCATTCATTTATGTCATACTAGGTATCCAACTTCTAATCAAAAAGAGAATTTGGTTCTGGGAAAAATCAGACTCGTTTTTTGCAAATACTTCGTCATATAACTGGATTAGAGAAATATTCAGTGCCCTGCTCACCTAGAAAGAATTACATATAAGAATATAAGAACTAATCTAGAAAGTCCAAAAGAGGATGAAAGAAATTTCCTTACTATAAAATCAATTAACAAAAGAGTGGTTCTGACTCATAATCCGATTTTCATGTTGATTTTTATAAGCCTGTAGGACACAGGCTCCTCTGGTACTGCAGCTTCTCCCATCCCTAGAAGACCAATATTACACGGGGTTTAAAGGAAACATCCTGGAGCAGCCACGTAACTCCAAACCCATACTAAAGTGAGTTGGTTGTAAAGTAAGCATAAAGGGGTGTGTGTGGGGGGGTGTGTGTAGAGAGAGAGAGGGGAAGAGAGAGAGGGGAAGAGAGAGACTATAAATATATAAAATACAAAATATATATGTATACATTTTTAAATGTACCTTTCTGAGAAGATTCCATTTTGAAAAGAAGCAGCGTAAGTCTTTCTTTTGTCCACAGGCATGACGTCAACGTAACCACCATGATTTCGCACCACCCCAGCATGTACTGCTGCCCTGCAGATACTGGACAGCTGAGGCGACAAGGAAAAACCCATCGTTATTAGGAAATTCCTGCTGAACTTGTTCAGTCTACTCTTCCATTGGACTGATATTCAGCAGTTACAGGTGGATGTTTTGTGCATAAAGGAATGTTTCAAAAGTCACAAAGTCAAAGCCCATTCTGAGGGAGTCTGAGGCAGATCCTAAGGGTAGCTACAATGGTAAAATCCCTTCACCATTTAATCTAACAAACATTTGCCTTTCCAAATAGCAGGCTTTTGCTATAGTGAAGCAATCAGATGCAAATTTGCTCCTTCTATCTCTTGAAGGGCCTATTTATCATTCTTAAATTTCAGCCTTTGCTAGTCCCTACTGGAGTCACTCTGACCAAATGTTCACAGGCTTATTACCTGCACCTCATTTATGTTCAGTTTGACTTACAAACAAATCATAGTTCTGTGTATCTTTACAGTCCCTTTTCCAAAATACAAGTGTGTATTAAATGGGGAGTTTTCTTCTATTGAATAATGTAATCTATGCAGAGAAAATCTGCCCAAGGAGAAAAATATAAAGAACAATCATAGCTTCTTACCTGTATTGGCAATGGCTATCACTTTGGTTTGAATGGTCTGACATAGTACTAGGAAAGTGCTATGATTACATTGTACCAGTTATACAGTCTGCATTGAATTGTATTTCTATGGAAGAGAAAATTATTTTCAGGTCCAACACTTTAAAATTATTAACTGGATTTCTGGAAGTCAACTCTTTTCCTTTGTCCCATTAAAGTCTTCTCCAGACTTTGATGTTTGCGCTTTAATCCTAATGTTCTACCAAAATTTGTCAATAGCTGAATACGGCCTGAGGAAATCCCACAAAATGAAACACTTGAACTGTTTCAGTATAAAACAATCCCCCTCATATCCGAGGGGTCTCTTCTGATCCCACTGGTGTGTTCTTTTTTTTTATCTCTATGCACATGTGCATGACTTAATGTGCTTTTTTTAAGTTCACATAAGCATGTGCATCTTACATGACCTTGCTTTATTACTGTGCTCTGAACTTTGTGGCATCAGTCAGAACTTATTAGATCAGAGAGCCTGAATGCCAAGCTGTTTAATCCTTTTCATGTTTTTGTTATATCACAAAATACCATATATCTAAAGTCTTGAATCCTTACTCTAAAGAGGAATTTTATTCAGTTTAAAGTCCCTCATTGGATTAATGTTTGTATCTAATATGGTACATAACAGATGAAATTAAAAATAATTCTGTACACATTTCAGTATTTATCTTGCTCTGTTAAAAGAGTATTATCAGCATTTTCCCCAAGGCAATAAAAGTGCTTAGATATAACATTCACTAAATCCAAGCACTTAATATGTTTTGAAACTATTGTTTTGCCCATAACTATGCAGTCAGCAGGCATTCCTATTTGAGCTCAAAGGTCAGAAGAGATTTTCTTTTTATACCCGCACTTTGTAAGAATTAATATGTCACGAAAAGAAAAAGAATTTATCTGTGAAAACAGTGAAACATTTTTAATGAATGCAGAAATTAACTTTATTTGTAACAAATGAGAAAAGTTCAAAGCAATAGAATGTACAAGTTGTAGCTGTATAAACAGAAAGAGAGAGACAGAAGGAAATGTGGGGAGGGAGGGAGAGAAGATATCTTTCCATATCTTGTATTCAAAAAGATAATGTATTTTGTAGGGGGTGGGAAGATTGACAGTTAATTCTTGAATCTCTGACTCTGTACTGGCCTCATAATAGTGATCCTTATATTTCCAACTTACTTTTAAAAGGATCTACATAATAATACATAATCACCTATATTTATTGCCCTAAGGAATATAAAATGACCTCAGGATATAAGTTCTAATAAAACATTAACTCTAGAAAAATAGATGGCTGATAGGTATAGAAGTGTATAGGATATTTTGAAAGATTTTTCACCAGGCATGACTAAAATGAAAAGTTTTGGTGTTTAAAGGGACAATCTAAAAAGAATAATTTCTTTTGAAATCTCTGATAATTTTAGCTAGGCTTATTCATGTACACTTATTGATGTATTTTTTTTGACAAATATTTATGTGCAAGATTATTTGCTTAATTTCTGATGTCACTGTATGCTCTAAGTTTGTTAAGGCAGGATGTAATTCTGTCTTGTTCACAGGCTGGCACACATCAAATTGTTGATGAAAAAATGATGCATGAATAGCCCAGCTGTCGCCCTCAGGGAACTTCAAAATAATAAAAGAGGTGGAGAAACAATCATGACACTAACAGAATCAGCTACATGCTAAAAGGAAAAAAATAAAGTTATAGGGGTTGAAAGAAGGACTACGTTATACATGTATTAGGAGATCCCGCAATACACTCCACAGAGAAAGTGGCAATAATTTAGGATGTGAAGAATGACCATGATTTTAACAGACAGGAGGATAAGAAGATAAGCACAAATATGAGAACTAATAAATTAGGATACCAGTAAGACATTTAAGCTGCAGATACGTATAGTGCAAAGCTGAAGCCTGGGAAGGACTCAGATGTGGAGAAAATTTCAGAGCTAACACTGAACTAAAAACAAAAACAAAACAAAACAAAACCCTGGACCTCAATGAACTCACCAATAGAAATAAGATGGTAAATACTATTTTAGACCTCTTTTCACAAACCTATTTCTACAGTATTCTATTGAATATGTGTTGCAAGAGTGTATTTCCTGAATTTGTTTTTGCATCTCTCTGGCTTAGAAATTTGTAATGGTTTCTAAATGTCTGCCACATAAAATCTAAACTCATCAGCATCCATTTAGACTCTCCATTTACATGTTTCAAGAGCCGGATCCCTCCATCCCTCGCACAAAATTGGCTGCAGTCCCTTTGAGATTCAATGCTCACCTGTTCCGAGCAAGCAAACCTATGTGTTATGCGTGCATCTCACCTGCTGTCACCTCCCTGTCTTTGTAGATGCTGTTCATCCCACCTAGAATGTGTCCCTAATCCAATTTATCAACCCACACTTGAAACCTGGCTCAAAGAGCACTTGTCCATATGCAAGCCCTCCCAGCTAACAGTCCTTGTCGAACCCAGTAACGTTGTCCACTATAACATCCCTCAAGTGGTGTCCTTTTGTACATATTTTAATGTGTTATCTGTCCTTGATTCTATGCTACTTTTTAAGTGCTCCTTTGCCACAATATGAAAGATATTGTTCATGCATTTGATAATTTCTTAATTATCAAGTTTACATTATAAATTACTGAAGAAACAAAAGGAAGATTTTAAAAAAGCAAAATGAATTTTCCTTCAGAAAGATGACACTGGACTATTTCATAGGGGTCTGATGTACAATGTATGGGTAGGATATAAAGAAAAATTTAGTAAAAATAAATTATTATGCACTCGTATTTGCATAAGGATAGTCATTTTGTAGTGTTATTGCTGACTAGCTTCTCTGAGAATATGTATATCCACATAGAATCTGTTCCCTATTTCTATATATAAATGTACATACATTTAAATGTGTGTATACATATATATACATGAATACTGAGAGCTGAATAAATTAAGATACTTACATCAGAATAAACTCGAGTTCCAATTACACGAGCATAATGAGGATTTGCCTGCATACAGTTACGAGGACAGTAGACTCTGAAAAAATATATATATATAAATATTAAGTAGCTGGTTACTTTAGTCATTCTCACTAATAAGACCACAGACAGGCACACAAAAAAGTTAACAGCATTCTCAATCCTACTCATCTTTTTTTCTTCTGAAATAGGTCAAGGTACAAGCCAGGCAGTAGATGCAATTGCTTCTGCTTAATTTACCCACTTCCAGCTTTTGGCACAAATGAGTTCTTTTCTTTTTTAACTTAATCAGGAAGCTTTCTAGTTTCTGGATTAAGCAGAAAGAAACATCAGGGTGCATTTCTGAGTATCTGGGAATTGGTACCCAATGTGTCTGTAGAATTTAGTAAACCGATAACTTGAAAAATGTGACTCATTGCCTCACACATCTCACAGTTTCTTTCTTCTGTGTTCACATCTTTGGTATCTCCTCTAATTTCATGGTTTTAATCATGACTATAAATTATTGATTTCCAAATTAATATCTCCAGTTAAGACTTCTTAATTCCAAATTTGTATGTCCTATTGCTTATTCAATATCTCTACTTAACTCTAATAATCATTTCAAGCTTAGCGTGTTTAAAACCAAATTCCTAATCTCTTCCTCCGGCCCCCAAATCTGTTCTTTCTGTAGGCTTCCTACAATAAAGGGCAACTCCATTACTCCAGTTGCTCAGGCCAAAAACCTTTATTCTAGCCTCAATCCTTCTCTTTATCTCTCACACCTTACATTCAGTCAGCCAGCAATTTCTCTTGCTCATACGTTAAAATAAAATCAGAGCATTCTTAAACACCTCAGTTACTATAACCCTAGACTTTATGGTGTCTAGCTATAGGTTCCCCTGTGATCTCCCTGCTTCCAACATTGCTCCCTCCACTCCTGTTTTTCCCCATTTATATAAAAGCATGCCAATCCAATCATAACATTTCTCTGCTCCAAATACTCCAGTGGCTTTCCATCTCATTCAGAATAAATGACAAGATCCTTACAATGGCCAGTAAACCCTTCATATCTTGTTCCCCCCCCCATTACCGTTCTGACCCTATATCCTCCTCTTCCGCTTTCTCCCCCAGCTCCAGTGATACTCACCTAATAGTTATTTCTCAAACATACAAAAAATAGGCTCTTCCTTAGGGCCTTTGCACTTATCTGTCTCTGCACCTGGAATATTCTTTCTCCAGATAGCCTATTGCCTTACTGATATCTGATTGGCTTAGCTCATTTAAATAACATATCCAAAAGCCCTTTATTTAAACATGGGGTCCAATTATCACTGTTTAATCACATGTTTAAAAACTCCACTCTGAGAGTTTAAGAAACTATAAAGTGGCACCTTTTTTTAAGCAATGGGCTCTTCAAGTCACACACACACAGACACTCGTGCACTAAAAGGAAATTAAAAACTAAAACTGGAAAAAAACAGAATTCATTTTAGTAAATAGTACACCAGAGTCTCAACAAAATGACTACATGAAAATCATTGTGTGATGAAGGAATCAATGATTTTCCCAAAAGTATTCGAAAAAAACTTTAATCACAACTACCTTTACCAATTGAAAAAATTCCTTAAGATAGCTCTTAAGAAATAGCTGCATTTCTTATTTCTAAAACTTATATAATGTTGTACAGCTTATCTGTTACTTATAACATCTAAACTAGAACCATTTAAATATAAATAATAAATGAGTCCGAGTTTTTATAACTTTAAAGAGCTGATTTTTATAAAAGATGCTATTGGGGATTTCTATAGGAGGAAAGTTGTCCCCATTGACTGTGAAATTTTCCCCATGTGTTTGAGAGCAGTTGGGCATTCACTGCCCATCCTATGGTAGTAAAATCATCTGCTCTGCTCTTAGGATCACACTGCAGGCTCTACCTTGACTATATTTAGCGCTTGGTTTGTGGAAGGCCAAGGTCAGTTGCTTCAAACTGAGTTTCTACTTAGGCAGGTTCAGGTCAAAGAAAGACTGAAGGAGGTTTTTACTTGCTTGTGTTCTAATCTCTGGTTTTAACACCCTGTTTTGTATTACTGAGAATGTAGATAGTGACCTGGTAAGCATTCCTTTATATATAATTTAGTTGTAAGTTTTTAATAAAAATGTTGACACATTTTAATGATACCTGCTTTTACATCTTGAACATTCAGTAAGTTTCAAAGATCAAGTTATTTATAGATTATATGTAAATCAGGATATGATTTCTGCCCTCCACCTCATGCCCCATCCCCAGGTCAGGAAAAAAAAATTTTCTAGTAACACACACAAACACATGATATTTACAAGGTTATGGAACTAAATAATAGAGACTGCTTATTTGGGGCTATTCTGCCTGCTATGGAACCTCTTAAAGACACAACTGTACAGGGAAATATTGTTTTTATTCATGCTCGTCTTGAGCTAATTTCCTTTCATTTATCTGTTCTTGGCATTTTCTCCGGAATAGATTTATGTCTCAAACTTATTTAAGTCACATGAAATTCTGAAACAGATGTACCAACCACATGGTTCCTTAAAAGTTATAAACTGCTATATAAATCATACCATTATAGCATAATTTATGAAACTATTAAAAATTTTGTATGAGAAAAGACAACCCTTTGTTTCATTAGTCTTTAAAAGAAAATGGGGGGGGTGGTTCCAGACTACTTAAGGTCAAATTATTTATAAATCATTACTTCTACCAATTTGTTATGTTGGTAACAGTAAAAGGTAAAATTAATTTTTTTTAAGATTTTCTTTCTTTATTTATTTAGAGAGAAAGTGTACGCACAAACAAGGGGAAGGGCAGAGGGAGAAGGAGAGAGAGAATCCCAAGCAGACTCCATGCTGAGCACGGGGCTCAATCCCACGACCCTAAGATCATGACCTGTGCTAAAATCAAGAGTCAGATGCTTAACTGAAGCCCACCCAGGCACCCCAGTTAAATTTAATTTTAAAAATTTCTCTCTTGGAGGAATATTTTCTTTCCTGGAGTAACCAAAGAAATAGGAAACATTTATTAATATTTCACTTCAGTGATTTTTATTTCTTTTGGAACAATACTGCTATAAATTATTCCACAGATATTAAAATAACCATTTACTGAGCATCTACTAGAGGGAAGCTTTATCCTGGGGTGCCCCACAGAGATTATCCTTACTATTTGGTCCTCACAAGCCTAGTCACATGGCTGAGATAGGGCCTAGCATAATACTGTACATAGGGGGTATTTAATAAATATTCATGGATAATTCTAAAATTTTTTTTCATTATATCATAATGGTAAAATTTTTTAGCTTCATCTACCTTAAGAAGTAGCTACTTCTTATGTTATCACAGTCTTTTAGTACCTTGTGAATAACCAGTCTCATTCTTTAAGTGAAACACTGCTTTAGTTTTAAAAGGCTAAGTGATGAAGCTTTTCCAAAATAAATAAACTTTTCCATAAAAAGCTCCCTCAATTTTTAGTAATTACAGGTTATCAATTACAATTCTACCTCTAAATCTTACTACTGGTTCTTAGAATTAACATGTGATTTCTTTGCATTAATGGAGGAAGTGTGGATAGAAGTTAAGAATGGATGTGAAAAGACATATTTCATTTTTCCTATGTATGGTTATGATGTGGCCATAATACTTCTAACAGTTTTCACCTTAGTGTGGTCAAGATAAATGAACTATTTTTTCTTTATTGTAGAGTAGAGAAACTCCATTATAATTTTTAAAAAGATAGTTTAAAAACAAAAGTAAAAGGAAGGCAGAAGATGGTCTTTTTGACTTACCAATCGCAATTAGATTTATCCAATTTAGGAACTGGATGGAAATGCTTAAAAATATGTTACATCATTATAGTTTTTGTGGTAACAACTTGTTATAGACTGTTTGTGTACCTCCAAATTCTTATGTTGAAGCCCAACTCCCAGTGTGACTGTATTTGGAGATGGGCCTTTATGGAGTTAAATAAGGTTAAATGAGATTATCAGGGTTCAGCCCTGATCCCAGGGAAGGAGAATCTTCTCTCTCTGTCTCTGTCTCTCCCTATCCCTACCTCTCCTGTCTTACGAGGACACAGAGAGAAGGCTGCCATCTGCAACAAGGAGACAGGCTTCAGCAGAAACCAAACCTGTCCACACCTTGATCTTAGTCTTCCATCTTCCAGAATTAGGTGTAAATACATTTCTACTTTTTACACCACCCAGTCTGTGGTATGTTGTTATATCAGCCTGAGCAGACTAAGACGGAAGTCTTCACAGCACATGTGAACATACAGAATACACCCAACAGCCCTGGTATTATGGAACAGCCAAAAGCACCCTGGCCTTTGGAGAAAGCACACTGGGAGTGCCTGCAGTGCAGGTAGTTTGTGACGACCCACCACTCCTTTCCGCTTCGCAGCTCAAGACCATACACCTTTCAAAGCCTTCACACAGCAGAATTCCAGGCAAGAACAGTTATCACAGAGTAAAAGCCCCATGCATGTATGTTCACTGGTCAAGAAGAATGAGAAAATTTAGAAAACATTACCTTGGGCAATGTGAAGCAGGCTTATGAAATGGACAGAGCTGTTCCACAGTTGTTTCACAAGTGACAGCCTGGACTGAAGAATTGAAACACAAAACAATAAGCAAATCTTTGGCAACAATAACATGCAACATGGTCGTAAGAAAATAAGATTTAAAAAAGTGCTAACCTGTTACTTTAGAGACTGTGAAGGAATTAGCAGACTGATATTTGCTGAAGATAAAAACATAAACATGTCAATCACTTTTTAGATGCATCATCATCAACATAATTTCTGGTATTATTTAGGTCTATGAATACTTTGTTTCTTCTTAAACATTCTTACTTAAATATCTAAATAAGTAGTAGTATAAGAATATATCATCTATTTTATTCTAAATCCATATTACCTTCAAATATGAACCAAATCAATACCAACCAAATTAATCATTCTTGATATTGGAAAATGGTCTCTTCCCATGATCAATCTCAAAATATATAAATAACAGCATAAAACCACACAGATTTATATCTATATATTTGTTTCCTATTAAAATTAAAACTCTAAATATACTAATCCCCTGTCACCATAGAACCAAACTATTTAATCTCTCACAATAGTAAATACAAGGTAGTATTGTAAAAAGACTACTAAATCATAAGTACCTTAAAGGAATGTGTGTTATTCATTTTTTGTCCCAAGTGTCTAATAAAGTGTCTATGATGAATGAATTCCTCCTTATTATATGCATCATGCATCATTAAAAAGCAGGAATAGAAGAATAGGTATACCATTATATATCAAAATTTTAATTGGTTTATTTATACCCAGATTTTCAGAAAAATATCTATTACAAAAGATAAAGCTTATTTGTGATAGTATTTTAATGACACACTTTCACATTTCAGAAGAGTTTTTGTAATAGACATAATCAAAAACTAAGTTCAAACAAACAAGTAAATAGGATAAATGTTCTTTAATCCAACACCCAGTGTTTGGCTTACTAAAGCTAATGACTTTTATTATTCATTAAAGGTAATTAATAAATATCTGCAGAATTACTAAGTTAATCAATAAATGCTTCTATAAAGCTTTTACTTAAGAGAGTAATTGCTAATGACTGAAAACCACACACAAAGCCTTTGAACAAAATTGTATACACAGAATGTCATTCTACCAAATTTGCAAGGGTTTTTAATAAATTCTTTCTTATCATTATGAATCTTCTACTGTGGAGTTTCATGCAATTCTATAGTTACAAAGAAAAGAAACTATGTCGTATATCTTAAGAAGCAGCATTCCATATGAGGCCTAATGTTTGTTTTTTTACATAGAAGAAAGACACTAACAAAAAGTTATTTCAAAAGGCCATACTGTTCTAATTTCTATAGAGTATATATCAAAATATATAGTCTTCTAAAATAATGTTTTAGAGGTGTAAATACATTTCTACTTTTTACACCACCCAGTCTGTGGGTGATTCTACATTTTACACCTAAAAATGAGAAACATTTCAAAAGTTAACGCTTTTATGTTAAGTTACATTTAGATGGACAAAGGTACATAATATATTACATATTTAAAGAACTTTTCAAAATGCTCGTAATTTTACCTACTAATCTAATTTATCTTACTAACAAAGTTATTGTTGCATGAAATAAACCATTTATCCATAAGCAGGGCAGGGAGAATATGCAAATCAATTAGCTTTCTCTGGGGTATTTTCTTTCATAGCTGAAAAAATCTGTTTTTTCACATCAAGAAAAACTGTAAATTTGTACATTCTCAATGAAACTCCAGAAAATGTGGAGCTTTAGCATGTTCTTTATAAGTAAAACTGTTCAACTTTGAATTCACATACTTCAGCTCCTTTTTGTCTTCAGAAATTACAGAGCTCAAATGAGCCTTGACAATTACCAACTTCCATATAAATCCTTCTATGCTTGGCTCTGAAAGAATTTGTCAACTCATTATTACAATTTAAAATCATCTCATCCAAAAGATCGTTTGTGTACTTACCCAATTGTTTGAACACCATTTCTATTGGATTTGATGAAATAATGTTTTCTTCCTTGTCTAGTGATATCTACCCAACCGCCATCATTGTCTATTATACCATAATGAATTGCAGCTCTACAGATGCTGGATTGCTTGGAGAAAAAAGAAGGGAGCAAAGGATATTAAAATATTAAGAGTTCTCCATAGGACACATCTAATTACTATTTACATGACTTTAAATTAAACGAACATATCTGAGCAAAATATCTATACTTATATAAATTGTTATTTTTGCATTTAAAAAATCCAATATGTAACAAGATCCTATTCCCAAATCATTATATTTATAGTACTTACCATTTCATAATGTACACTGCCAATAACCTTAGCTTTACTATCCAAACAGCCAGCAGGGCATTCATATCTAAATGAAAGAAATTGGGAACAAATTTATTTTCTCTGAATGTCAGTGTAAAATGAAAATACATCATATTTTGTCCAGGTAATTTTGAGAATAATAACAAATATTACCTATTGCAGGTTGTTCCTTTGCACTGATCTCTTAATCTTACTTCACAAGAAACAATTTGGGCTGAAAAAAGAAAAAAATACCAAAATAATTTAGATAATGTAAAAGCTGCTGTAGTTCATAACATATATTCTCATGTCAAGCTTTTGCCATTTTAAAACTGTCCCAATTAATAAAATATAGTCGCATATGCCATCTATGTAAACCTTAAAATTTGTGTAAATCATGCAGAGCTCTTACACATTTGCTGTGTGCTTATGACTTCATTTCTGTTACTATCGTCTGCTCTTGTCCGAACATGGCTGTCATGGACTTGTGACTGCTGCTGTTCAATTTCATTTGTTTCTTCTTCTCGAGGAGGGTAATACCTGTCTGATCCTTCTGTTAGAGAGAATAGATATAAGAAACATGAGCCCACCTTAAATGTACACAAATCATCAAATAACGATATACCATTATATGCCTGGGTAACACTTAAAACTAGAAAACTAGAAAAATCTGTAGTTTTTTGGCACAGGTGTTGGCTTAAGGTAGTCGTCTTATGTAATGCATTGGAGTAAATAAAATAAATGTATAAGGCTCTGAACTCTTGATTCATCTTTGCTTCCATCTGGCTAACATTAAATGGAGTCATTTCTAAACTTGCTTTATATTTGAGAGTGGTATCAGGGATTGCCTTTCATAATGGTACCATGAAGTCTACACAGTGATCTAATGAAGTAAGGGCTTAGTGTATTTGAGTTTGTTTTCCCAAATGAAATCATATTTTTAAGAAAATCGCTTTTAAAATTTTCAAAAGGGTCACATTTAAAATTCTCCCAAAAGGAAATTCAGCTTAAAAAAGGTGTGCCATGCCCTTTTAATTTACTACAATGTCAGTTTCCATGGAAAGGTTTTTCTCTTTTAGAAGGAAATCCAATGTGCAGAAATTTAAACTTAACAATGGAGAATTTATTTTTTTCCAGGTTGGCATATCAAGAGCTTAACAGTGGCATAATTTGGAACGGTATGTTATTTTCATGTTATGTCCAAGAACTCAGAACCTAGAAAAGGGAAGTATGAATTCAGAGGAGAGTCAGTTTTAAGTAAAATAGTGGTCACTAGAGAAGGGGCAAGTAGGGTGGAGGTTTAGGGATGGAGAAAATGGAAAACAGACTCACACACAATGAAAAATTCTTCCAGGAATGGAAAATGGCTCATATAACAGAGTGAAATAAATCATTACTTCTTGTCTGCTCATTATAGTAATGAGCACTCAGTCATCAAGGGAAAAAAAGACATCTCTTTATGAGTACTGAAAAAGGGCTGCATTAATTCATGTTTTCTAAAACACTTAGTCTACATTAATCTTCATTTGGTCATCATTAAGAAAAAAGTACAAGAGAATAGAAATGTTCACTTGGATGCCCAATTAAGAGCAGGATTTTCACAAAGCTTTGTCATATAAGTTTTCTCTTCAGGTGCTGTAAACAGGACACCACATTTATATGTACATTTTAGCACATCAGATGCATTTCAGAACACTACTTTTACAACAGTTTTACAATAAATGATAGCTTTTTTATGGGTTATTTTGGCATGAGAAATTATATATTCTGCAATAAGGAGCACAGAATTAGTATAATTCTTTGAGCATCATTTAGTAAGATTCATGAATAAGTATTTTGGCAAAAACTCTTAAAGTGCTAAAAATAAACTATTAAATTGCTAAATCCTTCAAAAATGAAGACTCATAAAAATAACTCTAGTCTAATAATATATTAAGGTGGTTTTTTAAAAATGTAAATGTACTTATCATTCTGGATAATTTCAAAGTAGAATTAGAAGTGGTTATCTGAAATAATGATGAAACTTTCCTTTAAATACATATTTGGTGTAACAGACTTATTAATACTATATTTTTAAAATATTTGTAATGGCCTCAAAATAGTTTAAATAGAGTTCTGGGAATTTTAATGTAATAATTAAATGTGCTTTTTTGCCTTTTAAATACAAATTAATGTAGAAGTTGGATTAAAATATAAATCAACCTGAATTTTTTTTTAAAGATTTTATTTATTTATTTGAGAGAGAGAGAATGAGAGAGAGCACATGAGAGGGGGGAGGGTCAGAGGGAGAATCAGACTCCTTGCCAAGCAGGGAGCCCAATGCGGGACTCGATCCCGGGACTCCAGGATCATGACCCGAGCCGAAAGCAGTCACTTAACCAACTGAGCCACCCAGGCGCCCTAAATCAACCTGAATATTATGACACAATAGCACATACCTTTGTAGCACAGATTCTCTCTACAGCCGCCTCCAAAACTAGGTGGGCAAGCAGAACAGGGCCGTCCATGTTTATAGGGAGCATGGCCCCACCAGTTTCCCCTTAAAGAGATGATCCACTCTATTAAGAGTTGGTCTAATATAGCATAATTTATAAGACACTGTGAAATATTACTATTTTCTAAGTAATGATTTTGGTGTGTAGATATAAAACATTTATATCTTTCATCGCAGAGTCCTTTTAGTTACTAGGCTTATATATGAACTGCTGCCTCATTCTTTTGAAAATATTTTAAGTAATTTGCTATGCATATTGTTAAAAACTACAAAGTTAAACTTCCACAGAACACTAAGCTCTGTTATGGGATATTCATCCATATTCCATTTGTTTTAATGAAGAGATTTTAGACTTAGATTTGACCCTACATACAGTTTGTAATATTTTCAACATAATCATTCAATGGTCTTTACACAGGTGAAAATACATTTCTCAGTTAATCTATAGTTTTTCATCTCTAATAAATCCAAATTATTAAAACTATGTAATATAATATAACGAGTAAAACTGAAGATATAAAAATGTAATTCCTGTCTTCACAAAGATCATATTTTCAATTTTCATATTCCTCTTAAGCACTGATTTTATGCATCAGGCAACCATTTTAATTGTTGCCATATTAAATAAATAGCATTAAAACAATGCACTTTAGTCAATAATACATACTGAAAATGAGAAAAAAAATTGAGAATATAAAGTTTCTTCATGTTGTTAGGAAAAATTTACATATAAAAGTAATGTTTTGTCTACTTACTTTGGGGAATAATTGCACACCAAGTAGACAGCTTTGGGCCATATCTGTCCCCAGATATTCATGTTATGACACAAATTAATGGCACAGCCTATTCTGCTACTTGTTGCCCACACCACCTATGTTAGAGAAAGGAAAAGAAAGGCTCAGAAAAAGTAGGCTGAGACAAAGTAAGACAACAACATATCTCAGAGAAAGATGTATAAAACTGAACTTGAGAAATGAACCTTTATCATCCAGGATGAAATAAAGCAATGTCAAAAGGATATTTTTCCTGAGACTTTGGGAAGTGCTTGATTCAATTTAAAGAAGAGTGCTACAGGTAAATAACTCTATCTAGCTATAATAGGTAAGCATCTTCAAAATATGCATTTACTAAATAGTTCAAAAGTTACATCCTCACAAACCTAAATGCTGTGTTAATGTATCTATAAAGAGGCTTACCTAACAAAGGAACAGAATTTCTCATCTTAAACTGTACTGGAACAAAAATGTTGAGGTTCAAATGTCTTATACAATGTGTATTTTCATAGTATAACTGTTTATTAGGGAATTCAGTGCTGATCTTAATCTTGTCACATGCAAAGGCAGACAGAACAATTTGCTTTATATTCACTAATAATCAGCCATAGAGATTCTAGTAACTCAGATCTGTGGTGAGATTTATCTAGTTGTATTTACCCTTAGTGGTTTGATTTAGAGGTTTACAATTTACCCAATACCAACTGTGGACATTGAATAAAATACATATAATGTATGAAGTGTATTTATATATAATGTATAAAATGTATACGTATATATAAATGCTGCACACATATAAATACTGAGTGTCATGGTAAATAAAACTATATTTTTTATTCTTTGGAAAATAAAAAATGATACCTGACTTTGAAGATGGTAAATTTCTCCCATGTGCATTTCCTGGGGCCAGATTAAAAATGTTTCACATATAAAATAATTGAAATAATGTCTTTTTTAAATTGATGTTTGGACTTTTCCTAGTAATCACTTTTATTGTTTATAGAAATTGGTAAGTCTATTCTACATAAATCAATATGTTTTTTAATAACCACACCAAATTACCTAAGACTCACATTGAGTAGCTTAAATTCTGCCACAGTTACACAAACTCGACTTAGAAAAATAAGGTATAATGTACCCAAAACATACCTGTGTATAATGAGTACACACAGGACCGGAACATCTGAATGGACAATATGGGTTGCATTCATGTTCATACGGGTAGCTAAAGTCTCTCACTTCATCATACCATGCTTGTACATGAAATGTTGGGGGCCTGTATCTATTTGAAAGACAATAACCACCAAGAGTAAGTAAAGTGGGAGAAAATGTAACACCAAATATTGCAAAAATAGATTGGTAAAGTTTGGTAGAGAAATATTCTTGTGTAAGTTATTAACACTAAATACTTATGGCCATTACGTTACTTGTAATGTTATGTCAATGATTTAAACAAAAAATAAGTCTAAAATATTGCTGGTCATTCTGCTATGACATTTGTTTTTTTTATTATTTGTGTTGGTGTGATCATTTGTTTTCGTTTCAGGCTTTAACCCTTAGAAAATTTTCAGTGCTGAATTAGTATTTCAAGCACTTATATCATCAAAAACAAAAAAGTTACACTTCACACTACCTTCCCCAGTGTGCTCCCAAGTTCTGTCCAATTGATGGAAGCAAACTTGCAGGTCCATGTTCCCACAAACAAGTTTCAGCCCAGGATTCTGCGGATCTTTCCAGCTCTACATCCCATGTCTATAGTTTAAAACAAAAACAACATACAGATACAGATAATGTATTTGTTTGGAGTTTGGACATTTCTTCAGAATACAGTATGCTTCAGTTCAGTTTCTTCCGTTCTTACTGCTTTACAAAGTCAACATCTTAGTCTGGGTTCTCACCATCTCTCACCTAGATTTTTGCACTAGTCTCCTAACTAGTCTCTTTGCCCCTATCTCTTATCCCTCCAATCTGCCCCACAAGTGTTTAGAATTACCTAAGTGAGCACAAATATGCTTAGGGGATTGCTCCATCTAAACACATCCAACAAATTCCCACATACATAAAGTCCAAGTGCCTTGGTCTCACTGTTCCTTATCATAAAACATGCTGTTCCTTGCTCTTGCTGGCATTGTTTCCTCTGTCTAAACATCCTTCTACCCGTTATTTGTCACACAGATCCCTACTCTTTTTTCACAGCCCAGCTTTAGATAATACATTTTAGACAACCTTTCCATTTCTCTCAGATGTAAGCTATTCCCTCCTTGGGGCTCTTAAAACTTTGTAATACTTTTTCATTTAGCAGCTATTACAATGAAATGTTAGTATTCGTCTACATGTCTGTCTCTTTCACAAAACTATGCATTGCTTGGAGGCAGTCATTTAATTCACACCGGTATCTTTGGCCTATTTTTCATGTTTTCTGTCTATCATATAGACAAGGTGATTAATAAATGCTTATTGAGTATACGAATGATGAATGAATCTGATTCCTATAAAAATACATATGCATTTTTATATATAACATTCAATGAGGGTGATTAATTTGTACTTCTAAAATAATTTACAAAGGAATATTTCAAATTACAAAATTATTACTGAAATTATCTTGTATGTCCTAGGTTTAATGTTCAATTTGTTAATCTGAAAAACAGGCAGTGTAGTAGCAAGTGTGGTTGTAAAAACATAAGAGTTAGGCAGAGCTGGGTTCAGTCTTGGCACAATCACAGAACTCTGGGATAGGAAAATAGTCCTGGAACCAGAACATGAGGATACAACCTAAGGTGATAGCAATGAGGCTGGAGAAGAGCAGACAGACTGAAATCATGTTTCAGAATTTAAATTCCTAGAAGTTGATGGATGACTGAATGTAGGTCATGAGGGGAAAAAAAAAAAGATGAAGATGATGAAGGTTACCAAATTGGGAGAAGAAAAATACAGGAAGAGAAATAGATTGTTGCCATGGAAATATATTTAATGTATCTCAGTGCAAATTTCTAGGGTGCCGCATGCGATGTCTGTGATATATGCAGCATGTGTGCCAAGGAGATAGTGGAAATAGATGTCTGGGATTCTGGGAAAAGAAATCTGTGCTGAAGATATGAATTTTGATGTTATTCACCCAGAGATGACTTTCTTCAGGAAGATGATACAGAATGAGAAGAGGAATGAAAAGAAAATTCTAAGACTACCAACCTTAAAAGGGAGAAAAAAACAATGAATTAGTAAAATAAACCAGGGAAAATGGGATCAGAAAGGTAAAGGGAAAACTGTAAAAGGATTAAATTATAAAGCAACGGGACAAGAATTCTAGGCATAGAGAGCAGGCAAAAGATCAAATGCCACAGAGAAGTCCAGAAAGACAAGAGCTGCTAAGTGCTAATTCATGATCAAGAACAGTTTCAGAACAATGCTAGGGAGAAAGTCAGAACACACGGGCACATACTTGACTGGAAGAAGAAATTGGAGAAAGCAAGTGTGCGTTACTTTGTTAAGACTTCAGAAAAGAAAAAGAGAGATATGCAGAAGCTTAAAAAAAAAAAAAAAAAAAAAAAAAGTAACCTGCCAGGTTCTAGGGAGAATTTGTAGTCGTGACTGTAGGCCAAAGGAAAGCACACTAGGGAAAAAGAAGCACCAAAAAAAAAAATAAAAATAAAAATAATAATAATAATAATAATAATAATAAATAATAGAAGACTTATAAGTAAAATAAAATAATGGCTTGAAGCCATTGTGGTGATTTTAAAACACTCTTCCCCACAAAGGTGGAGTTGAATTCTCTCCCCCTCCCTTCAATCTGAGCTGGATAGTAACTCCCTTTTTTTTTTTTAATTATTATGTTCAATTAGCCAGTATATAGTAACTCCCTTCTAATACATAGAATGACACTGTGAGATTTCTCAGGCAAGGTTACGAAATACAGCCTCTATTCAGTCAGTTCTTTCTCTTTTAACACACCCATCTTGGGACACCTAGGTGGCACAGTCAGTTAAACGTCCAACTCTTTGTCAGGGTCATGATCTCAGGATCATGATCTCAGGGTTGTGAGATCTAGCCCCAGGCTCCATGCTCAGCATGGAGTTTCCTTGGGTTTCTCTCTCCCTCTCCTTTTGCCCCTCCATACACATCTTAACAGACCTGAGCCAAGAAATTATAGTCTGGCTGCCCTGAAGACATAGCTGGAAAGATATTGTAGAGAGATCACACAGAGAGTGAGAGAAGCAGGAGGAATTTCGGTTGTTTGGGCTTTCCTAGCCCAGGCATGAGGCTGTCAGTTTGCAAGTCCAGGTCACTGCAAGCAAACATGTGAGAGACCCAAGTATGACCCACCAAACTTAGCCCTTAAAAGAGATCATAGGACCCTTATTCAAGGCCAAACTCTTGTTTTATACATGATTCTATAATCTTAGATGTTAGTTTTTCTAATGAAATTGAAGATGGGTACTTTTTAAAGAGGATAAACAACCAGCTCCAAATTCACAAATTCACAAATATGTTATATTGCAAAAGTCTGCTTACATACCTGTTGTATAGAAATTGAAATAAAATTTAAAATGTATCATTCAAATGCTTTAGGCTAAGTTTTCTTATCTGTAAAATGAAAAATAGAAGATAACTCAGGTCCCTTCAAGGACTAAAAAAATTCAGTTATTGAGTATGTACTATGGATAAGCTGTTTTTTATGGCATGGCAAGTTTTCTATGTAATGCACTAAAAATAAGGGGGAAACCATATCAAATGAACTATAGTAAGGCTAAAATAGGGACACATTATTTTAATATAAGAACTGAAGCAAAGGAGCATGCAACTAAAATTTACTATTAATATTTAACAAATATTAATTAGTGATAGTTTTTAAAGTAATTATTTAAAGAATGTAATTAAGCATAGGTGTTTAGGTGAAGTTCAACAATACGAATTGAGAGGATCTTTAAAAAAACTTAATGAAAATATAGCTGTCCTAGAAGAAATATTATTGTGAAAACAGCATGGAATGTGTATTTTTATGCCACAACATTTTATTACATGTTTTAAGACCACCAATAATTTATACCCATCCCATTTAAATGTAAGTCAGTCTCTATACATTTCTATTTAAGTTCAGGTTTGTAAATAAAATCAAGATGGCCTGATGGACTTTTTTTTCCCTCTCTGAACTATTCACCCAGCAATAATTTAAAGCCAAACCACACTTAAAATTACCATTTCTTTATAAAATGGGTACTTGAGGTGTGTAGAAATGAAAACCACTCTATTTTCCAATTACATCTGTAAGCTGTTCCTTCTTAGACCACAGTGAAGTGTTCAATGAAGTTTTATTACAAAGAAACATTTAGAATACTACTAAATTCTTTGTCTCCAATGATATTTTTAAAGCCAGTTCAACAGGGAGGCTTTACCATTTACTGTGTATGAGAAATCCTAAATGTTAACAAAGGACTGTCAAAAGTAAGCCTAGAAATACAAAGTAATGTTAGTACTGAAATATTATAGTGGTAAAAATTGGAAAGTATGTAGCTATCTAGACATGTACAGAAAATTCCATTGACTGTTATCCTCTGTGAAACATGAGTGAACATACACAATTCATATTCCTACCAGAATACCTGCAATCCTGCTCTAATAATAGGTGATGACAGCTAGAAACCACTTAAGGATGTAGTTTTTAACAGAGTTAATATTAGTAGGCTACCAGTAAGTTCTATCACTGTACATTAGGTAAAAATTGTCATTACTGATATTACTTTTCCTTTCTCTTTGATACTTGAGAATAGTTTTGTCTCTTAAGAATGATTAAGTATTTTCAAATATATGTTCTTGACCACAGTAAATTTACAACTCTTTCCAGTTTAATAAAATTTGAAAATTCATGTCCTAGGAAATGTATCATGATAATTAGTCTACCAAAGAGAATACCCTAGGTGACACTGAAGTAAAGTAGTTTTACAGACTTATATTCACCAACAAAGAAAATATATAAATGATTAAAGACATTTTAAATTGACCAGCTTTAAATGGTCTGGCACCTTTAAATGCACAAGAAAATTATTGACTAGAAACTCACATAATTTCATAATTGTTAAATGTCATTCTAAGTAGGAAGAAATAGGATTGTAAGATTTTCTAAAATTTTACGAAATTCTACCTAAGTGTGATAAAGCTACAATAGGTCTTTTCAAAGACATGCTGAGAAAAATGTCTTTAAATAAAGAAGATAAACTTTTTCCAAAACAACTGGAAAATATAATTAATGTTGCAATTATCTAAAAATGAAAAGAATATCTAAATAATATAGAAATAATGTACTAATTCATTACACCTTTTTGCAAAATTGATACAGTTTTAATGGACTTCCAAGATAAATGCAAAAGACAAAACTGGTCTTTGACTATCATACTATTAGGTAGCCTAATCAAACGACAAGCATCTGTCCATGATACAATTTGCAATTTAATATGGACTTTTAAAACCTGTACTGCTTTCTGGCAAAGTAACAATATTATGAAAACACAGTGGTTTGAAAAGACAATTGTGTTGAAAGTCCAATCTAGGCTAGAAACTCTGGTCTACTTCCTACCACTGAAAACTAGAAATAGCATGATGAAATTATTTTTAAAAATTATCTTAGCATTTGCAATAAACTTTGACAAAAGGAATTTCACAAACATTCTTGTTTTGAGACATATATATCTGCATACCTAACTTGGAATACCACCCTTGTATCTCCAAACCTACCTCAGTCCTGAGCAGTCAATGGCAGTCAGAAATAATAACAGCATGATAGCTTTCAATGGTATTGAAAACACTCTTTCCCTAGTTCTATGTCTTCTGGACATATGCAAGTAAGGTTATTAGTCATAAATTTTCCTCTCATTTTCTTATATAGACAGAGTAAAAATAAGCTTGCATTTGTTCAAAGTACTTCAGTGAGAAATTAAAATACACGATACACCCTGGAAGAGTTTTCTTTCTTATTTAAATTATGTACTTTCAAATTTGTCTCTTGATTATGTCAAGTTTGGTTTCTGTTTCCTTATCTGTAACAACAGGAAGCTAGAATAAAGTCCTTCAATTACGTTCAGCTTTAAAATTCTATTATTTTGCACTTATAGTCTCTTATAGAATGCTCTGCATTGTTTATAAAACCCCGTAAGAACTTACAAACTGTAAAATTATCTTTCTGATGACAATTAAGGGCATTTCTAACTAAGAAGCAAAAGCTATTTTGTGATTAAAAGATGGGCAGAGGACTTGAATAGGCATTTTTCCAAAGAAGACATACAGATGGGCAACAGAAACATGAAAAGATGCTCAACATCACTAACCATCAAGGAATGCATCTTGAAACAAAAATGAGATATCACTCACACCAATCAGAATGGTTCACATAAAAACAAAAAAAGAAATAACAAGTGTTGGAGAGGGTGTGGAAAAAAAGGAACCC
Organism: Mirounga leonina; assembly: GCF_011800145.1. Taxonomy (NCBI): domain Eukaryota; kingdom Metazoa; phylum Chordata; class Mammalia; order Carnivora; family Phocidae; genus Mirounga; species Mirounga leonina. The sequence goes on along the minus strand of NW_023270415.1, from coordinate 25,258,413 downwards.
TCCTACACTGTTGGTAGGAATACAAATTGGTGCTACCACTGTGAAAAACAATGAGATTCCTCAAAAAAATAAAAACAGAAATAGCATACAATCCAGTAATTCCACTACTGAGTATTTAACCAAAGAAAACAAAAACGCAAATTCAAAAGGATATATCTACCCCTATGTTCACTGCAGCATTATTTACAATATTCAAGATATGGAAGCAACTCAAGTGTCTATCAATAAATGAATAAAGATACATTATTAGAATACAATGGAATATTACTCAGCCATAAAAAAGAATGAGATCTTGCCATTTGCAATAACATGGATGAACCTAGAGGATATTATGCTAAGTGAAATAACTCAAAGAAAAATACCGTATGATTTCACCTATATGTGGAATCTAAACAAACAACCAGAAACAGAAACAGACTCAAATAAAGAGAACAAATTGGTGGTTGCCAGAAGGGATGGGGGGTGGGTAGGGGGGATGGGCAAAATAATTGAAAGGGATTAAGAGATACAAACTTCCAGTTATGAATAAAGAAGTTATAGAGATGAAAAGTACAGCATAGAGAATGCAGTTAATAAAACCATAATAACATTGTGTAGTAACAGATGGTAACTATACTTACCATAGTGAGCACCGCCTAACATATAGAATTGTCAAATCGCTGTTGTGCACCTGAAACTAATATAACATTGTATACCAACTACTCTTAAATTAAAAAAAAAAAGAATTAAAGCTGTGTTACAACATTGCAAAACCAAAAAGGTTTCAGATCTTCCAATTATGAGTCTAGAGAAGAGCTCAACTGTTTCTGAATCATCCCTACTAAAGAAAGTTTTAATATTGTCCAAGACAGATATACTGAAACTTAACTGAATGTGACAAGAATATATTTTCAGTAAGAAGTTAAATCCAGGCTCCCTTCAGCTTAATCCCGAAAACACAATGGTAAAACCTTTGAAGTAAGACATAGACTTCTACATGTAATTTTTCTGCACTGCCAAAAGGAACAGGATTTTTCAGCCAGCTAACACATTTTTGTAAAACTGATATAGTTTTATGGATTTCCAAAATATAACGTACATGTAAATTTTCTGCACAGCTAAAAGGAACAAGAATTTTTAGCCAGCTCATGAACATAGTTGTTGAAGAAAACCAAAGACATGAAGAGTTACATCTTTCTAAATACCACCTATAAAAGATAATTCTTGCTGTGCCTTTACTTCTGGAAAAACAGGTTTATAAATTATCCATCATGTGTCAAAACTAAATCCCTCCCCAAATCACTGCTGTGTCCTATTTGAATCAGAAAGTGCAACCCAAAAATCTGACAGGATAAGCTGTCAACATGATCCTCTCGATAGCAATAACCTGACCTTCCAAAAAGAATGTTATTCTAAGCAAGTCACACATTTGACAGTTCACAAGATTTCAGATTTAAATTCCGAATATAATGCCGCATTATAAATTTTTTAAGCCACCTTCTTTGCTCCCTGTTGGTGGTATTATTCAGAATTACAATGAAGAAACTGACATCAGTGAAATAAAGAAAGAAGCAAGTCAATCAATGCTGAAAGAATGTATGATGTTTTTTGTGATAAAGTCATCTGGTATAGAAAGCACCATGGAAATCTGCAGTAACACATTCCTTACAACTCAAGAATTTCCTCAGGTGTTTAACTACTGTGCTTCACCTGTCTCGAAAAGACTTTGTAGTACCAGGGAAAATGTACAAGGCTCAGATTTCAAAGGGAACACCTGTATTACTGCACAAAGAGGCCAGGTACTGAGAAAGTAGCATTACCTCCAGGCAATGCACTTCTGAGGGTCTCCTGGAAGTTACAGAGATATGAGGCAGAGGTGGCAGTATTTTACTTACAACACTTTAAAACAATGCCTTAAAACCTTAAAAAAAAACTAAATCCCTAGCAACCTGTAATTTAGGGAATTGCCTCTTCATTTCCTTAAAATTGAAATATTTCTGAAATGGAAATTTAATGTGTGGATAGACACACAAGATGATTTCAATAAACCCACAGTTTAAATATTATAGAGATACTGAATGCATGACGCAGGGAAGATTGCCCTTGTGAGACAGCAGAGCCATTAATTCAACACAATCCTTACATAGAAATGTCTACTGATACATCTCATTCTCATCTCACTGCAAATGCCCTCCCCAGTCTGACCATAACTTAACTAGCTCACTTATATCCCACCTCTATTCAACAGGGACCCTCAACAGCTGACTCTCTGAAACTTTAAAGAGTTTATGAATCACCAGAAGATCTTTTTTTAAATGCAGATTCTGGGGGCACTTGCATGGCTCAGTCAGCTAAGTGGCCGACTCTTGATTCTGGCTCAGGTCATGATCTTGGGGTCCTGAGATCGAGCCCTGAGAAGGGCTTCTTGCTCAGCAGGGAGTCTGCTTGAAGATTCTCTCTCCCTCTCCCTCTGCCCCTACCCCCTCTCACTGTGCATGCACACTCTAAAATAAATAAATCTTTTTTTAAAAAAATGCAGATTCTGATTTGGCAGGTTAGGAGACAAATCTAAACTATAATATTTCTAAGATCTGGTGCTAGGACCATACATTGAAAAACCACACTTAGAGTTGCAAGGTTCTAGCACCTGTCTAGTTTCTTGGTCAACTGAATCCATTAGAGATTTTCCCCAAAAGGAACTGTCCTTTTTCTGCTCTCCTACTTAGTTACTTAAACTTCATCCTTTCACCAAAGTTCTATTCACAATCTCTCTCCTTTTGGAAGTCATTCCAACTACAATATTCCATTTATCATACTCTTCTCTGAACCTTCTTAAACATGTAATTTACCAATTACTATATATTCCCCTTGATCTGTATCCATTGTTTTGTGTCTTAATTCCCAAACTAAAATTCAAAATAAAAATTGTGTCTCACACTTTTTTGTGTGTTTTCCATGGCATCTAATATAAAACATAGCATAACATACATTACCAGTATGTACTAATCAGTTATCGCTTGTCTCACAGCTGGCCTGGAAACAATCAATAATTTGGATTGAAGATACAGGACCTAAGTTCTCTGCCTCAAACATACATGTGTGATATAAACTCAAATGAAAGGGTAGTCATAATGTACCTATGCTAAACAAAAGGTAAACCTCTAAAAAGCTAAACTTGGATTACTTTTGTAAATGTCATATCTTTGTATTAACTTTGTGATTAATCCAAGGTGATGACGCCTTCATTATTTTTATTGTCATTTAAGAGAGGAGTAGCTAATAATCTTCAAGACTATGTTCTAGATGTTTGAGGAGATTCAGTACTTAAGGAAATCCTTTAGTAACTGAAAAGTACCATCTCTCAGTTCTTTAAGTCTCCATTTATAGCACTGGGTCAATTTATAAGAATTAACACCGGGTTTTAATTTATTTATAGCTCATACAATTTAGACAGATGCAAGATTGATCATTAAGTCAAGCCTAGAAGAATATATGATAGGAAAGCTAAACTCTCATAATAAGTCATTCTGTATTATCTACTTATGTATTAGTTTATATTTATATTTCAATATAACTTGGGTTTTGAAAGTAAATATTTTTATTATTTTTTTAAGATTTTATTTATGTATTTGAGAGAGAGAGAGCAAGGAGCCCAATATGGGACTCAATCCCAGGACCCTGGGATCATGACCTGAGCTGAAGGCAGACGTTTAACTGACTGAGCCACCCAGGTGCCCTCAAAGTAAATAAAATATTAATTGCTTTTATTTATTGTACTTAGGGATGCTTTTCTAGTTTTCAGAAAGAAAGAGATGGGTTAACAAATGAAAAACTTCTTCTTAGGCAAATTAGTAATAGAAAAAGTTGATGGACACATAGAAACCAAAACTTAAAATTTAAAACCCTAACTTCAATTTAAACCAAACGCTAAAACCAGAAATATTTAAATGATTATGTTTATACAGTTTTAATGAAACTGCTATAGTAAGTTGCTCATTGTTCCTATAGTGAGAATTCTGTTTAACTTTTCACTAAGAATTCCTATCTCAAGAATGATAAATTGTTTTCCTTCCCAGCAGTCAATTGGAGCTATGTAAACATGGTTTCCTCTTTTCCTTGGCTGCTAGGAAACTCAAAGCTAGTTTAAGAACCACAGCAATCAGGTTTTTAGGTGTCCTTTAGTACTATGCCTTTAACTTTTTCTTCTTCAGTAATTAAACAATGACTAAGATAATGATTTTAAGAAATATGGTTTTCAAAAGTCCTTATTTGAAAATCTGCGAAAGACTATTGAGTTCAATATTCTTTGTTTCCACAAAGCCATTCTTGGTCCCTAAGTACCATTCTCTATGTCCCAAAAGGCTCAATCCTACATACCAAGTTACTTCAGGCTCTCTTGGCCCCTGGATTCCAATTGGATTTGGCTAATGGGAGACACAAACAGGAAGTCAGAGGGTGTGAGGTGTCTGTATTACCCCCTCACCAGCCCTATGCATTCCCTTTGAATCTTCTGCCTCACTGTGATGGTGACAGTAACCTGTCACACAGCCCTTCTTTCAGGCAATAGTCCTCACCAGGCTGTGACATCACCATTCAAGCCTGGGTGCCCCCCATCTCTTATGGCTCACTTTAGTCCGGTCCACAACTCTGCATATAGACCCTCAATTTTTTTTTCCTGGTGAACTCTATTATTGAGGCATTGTTTCCTGCTAAAAAATAGTATTTGAGAATAAAAATATCTCACAGAATTTATATTACAAACTGCCTAACATATTACCTGATACCTATTAGATCTTAATAAATGTTTTCTTATTTCATCGTTCCTTTAAGAATCTGCTTAATTTGCTGTGATTTGCATAGCCTTTTAATGGAACACTGCTGCTATTCATGTGACTAAGGAAGAAATTCAAATCCAAAATTTTGAATGACTGAAACACAAGATAATCAATCGTTGCCACCTAAAGTCCCAATGGAAAGGTAAATAACCCCCTTACAATTCAAATTCAACACAATATTAATTATACAAAGTTTAGAGTAAGTTATTCCTAGCTTTGCTTTGAGTCTATTAGCAATAAACTTTCAAACCTAAAGACCGTTTTCCTATTAAATTTCTAAGATAATATTTCCACTGAAACTCCCAACTACCTCCAAAGTTTAGGTAAGATGATATGTGTGTGTATCATTTATTCATTACATATATATATATATATATATATATATATATATATATGATACACACACAAATACATAGAGGAATAATTTAAAAAGTGTTCACAAACCTCAAGTTTAGAAATCCATTGTAATAACTTTCACTTACAAAAATCAAATGAATACTGTCAAGTTTTGTCAAAGGAAATGTTTCTTTTTATTTTTTTCTTTTTTAGATATGAATAGAAAGATGAGTAGGGTTATGATGCTCTAATCTGTCTGATTTGCACTTGAACAAGGTTCTTTTCATTATATGTAGAAAAAATACATCCCCAAATATCTCCATATAGAGGCTTGGATCAGTTCTTTCTTTTTTTTTTTTTTAATTCAATTAGCCAACGTATAGTACATCATTAGTTTCTGATGTAGTGTTCAATGATTCATTAGTTGTGCACAACACCCAGTGCTCATCACACATCACGTGCTTTCCTTAATGCCCATCATCCAGTTACCCCATCTCCCCACCCACCTCCCCTTCTGCAATCCTCAGTTTATACAGATTGTGGCTGCTAAGTACTTGCCTTCAAATCAACTGTACACATATTCTCATATCAACCTCTTTACTAAGAAGGTTCTCATCATCCAAATGCTCTCTTCCAGAATCCCCACCACACAACGACTATAACTTCTTCCAAATACTATTTCAAAATGTACCTCTTCTAAGAAGGCTTACTTGATTACTGTTTTATTCTGAAATTCTTTAAGATTTATATGCACTTTAAAATATATTAATTTGTACTTATTACCACATTGTGATTTACATCTCAAAAACAGTGCTCTGGCAAAAGTCTTCGCACTCTGATCCCTATATCTCCTGAAAGAGTCTCCATACTTGCTGAGGGGTCTAGACATCCTCACTTCATGAAATAGAGTTGTCCATAAACCAATGTAACTCTCAAAGTCACTGAAATCCAGTGCCAATTTAGCCACCTGTCATACTTATTAAAGAATGATTTTACCTAACCAAAATGCACTGCACTTAAAATTATAAAATAAAACATAAACACCATACTTCATTAAAAAGAATGTTTTTGCAATTTTTAAGAGCACTTTCTTGTCAGAACAAAATTAATGAAATCCTTTTGCATTCTACCCATTTTAGAACTGTTGTTGAAGACCTAATCATCTTTTCGTTTTTCATTTATTCATTACATTTTTTCCCATTCCAACTAGCATGAATTGAGCGTGGAGTATCCCCAGCCACTCAGCTGGGGAATACAAAAATTACTAAAGAACAGGTCCTTCCCATAAATGATGGAAAGTTAGGGAAAGAGACAGGATGCAAATACCAGGGGCAGAGGCAGATATGAAATGCTATGGGAGCCTGGGCAGTGCGTGGGAGTGCACCCAGCTCTGTATGGAAGGGTTTAGACAAAAGCAGATTCTTAAGGAAGAGGAGAAATTTGTTAGAGAGAAAACTGGGAGGGCATAAGGCATTCCAACATGTGCAAAGGTGATCAGGCTTGGCAAAATCTGTACAGCATCAAAAAAACCCAAGGTATATGGAATCATGGCATAGATGCTCATGTGAAATTAGTGATGCTTTTTATTTGTTTAGTTTTCTGTGTTCACAGAACTCTTGGTGAACAGACCTCTCTGCTCTCTCTTTCCAGGCAGGAGTTCTGATGCTCTTATTCCATCTCAATCCAGAGCCACGCCCTCCCGGGACCCCATACTTCTAGCGCTTTGGTTTCCCTTCTCTGAATAACATTTGAGCTCACCACATACAGTCAATCATTCAGTATTTCAGATATGGATCAGCCATGTCTTGAGGAAATATAAGATACAGTTTTATGTTTTACTCCCAGAAACTTTATGGGATTGCCCCCTTCACGGGATTACTTTATATTGTCTGAGGTACAACAACATACATGAGAAAGTCTATGAACAGGAACTCTCGTGCTCATTCCTGGGTCTTATCTAATAGCTCATTACCCTTTTTTTCCTAGTTGCCCCTCCATACTTGCTCAATTTGAAATTCCACTTCCTCCCTCCTCACTCACATGCCCTTTATTGTTTATCCTATCACTGACTACACCTCTCCTGTCACTATCCCACAAAACTGTGCCATTAGCTAATTTTAAGATTTCATTTTCCATTTCTCCTCCAATTACACTGATTTAAACATTAGGCATTGGGGGATTTTACTGTTCAAATGCTTTTATCTTTTTGGTTTCTAAGTACTTCTTGAAAGAGAGCAAAAAGGAGTTTCTGTTGTCCTGCATTAGTAGTTACAGCTGCTATCTTATAAAAAGGAAGAAGGTGAATATAATAGTTGAGGAGGGGAAAAAGAAAGAATCTGAATTCCAGAGTCAATGTTTCATGTCCTTCAGGGAGCCCAGAGTCTATTCAAACTGGGGTTCCCAGATAGTGCTGCCACATCACCTGGGAGCCTGCAGAATAGTGAGGTCTATGTAGACTTACTGAATCAAAATCTGTATTTTAACAAGATTCCCAGGGGATTCATATGCACATTAAAGTTTCAGCAGTGCTGGACTAAAGCATCCTATTCCCAAAATCATACCTAATGGCTTTTCTCTAATGAAAACACTTGCTCTCCTTAATTTCCTGATGATTGATTTCAAAATGTTCTTCGATTAAAAGCTTAAAATATAAAGCAGCATAGCCTACTAGAGAGATTATGTCCATATTCATATTTTGCTTTTGAGGTTGATCAGCTACCAATATAGAAAATATGCTGCCATTTCTCCAATAAGCTAGGTGTAAGTAGTTGACTTAACCACACCTTATTGATTCTGTTAACTACTTAAAAGAAAAAAAGTAAGTTTCACCAGATCATAGTTCCAGGTTCTTATCTTTGGTAAGTTTTAGTTACCCACTATTCCAAGTCACATATTTGGATTGGTCCCATAATTTAATTTTTGGACTTCCCATACAACTATCTGTATTTAGCCCATTCAGTTTGCAATCTGAACCCCAAATATACTATTTGGTCTGTATCTGTACTTGATCTGTATTATGTAGTATCTGAATATTTCAAAACTTGAACCCCACTAACTTGCTTTTAATCATCTCTTTCTCATCTCCAGAAGATGCCTAGTCAAATGTCTTCAAAGTTCAAGCAGGTGACATCACATAAAGTGGCTGAAAAAGAGCAATGTGACCTATGGCAAGTCAGAGCAGGAATCATTACTTTAAATCTCCCTGTTTTTTAGAAACATCTTAACATACTATATAGTAAATCTTCTCTATATCTCTTGGATTTTTAAACTTAAAGCATTATGAACGAAATGAGCTGAAAACATCTCAAAACATCCCATACATTTGATTCCATATGGATCTTTATGCAGTATGTCCAAGATTACCACCTCGTAATGTCCTATCTTCATACCCTTCATTCCCACCTTCTCAATCTCTGCTGATGATCTTGCTTTATAATTTCACTGGGAAAAAATTGAAAGCATCCACATGAAAATTCGCTTCTCTCTTCCTCATCGAATACACCAAACTGTCTGCTTCTGAACCTATAGCCTCAGTCTTTCCTGTTACAATAAATGAGGTGACTTTGTAGTTATATTTTCTCCCTCCCATTGCCAAGTGCTTTCTCAACTTCTTCATTCTCATTAACCTACAAACATACTCTTTTATAAAAATGAAAAAAAGCCCATATTCCCCTCTAGCAATAGGTAGTTTCCTTTCTTTAACCTCTTTCACAGCAACATCATCTTAAAGAGTTACTTGAAGTAACTTCCCTATTACCTCTCCTATTCTCTTCTTCCCACTTCAGTAAGACTTCCAGTCAGACCCCACCACTGAAATTACTCATATCAAGGTCATCAACAACCTCCATGTTAACAAAACCATTGTTGGCTTTTCTTCTTCATTTTACTCAGCCTCTCAACAATACTGAAACACTAACTTCTCCCTTGTTGAACTCTCTTCTGGCTTTTGGGACACCAGTCTACCCTGTCTTTTCCTCCAATCTTGCTGACCACTTTTTCTCAGCTTTCTTTGTTAATTGCTCCTCTCTGTTCAACCTCTACATATTGCAGGACCCCAGGGCTCAATCCAAGGCCTATGACTCTTGTCCATAAAAATCTTCTCCTTGGATGATTTTGTTCGGTCAGTTAAGATGCTTCCTAATAACATCTACGTAATTTCCACATTTTTATCTCAAGTCCCACCTCCCCAATGACCATTAAAACCCAAATGAAGATGACATTTGGCATCACAATGAAGCTTGGCCAAAAAGATTCCTGATTTCATCCTCACCTACTCCTGTCTGCTTCTCAGAAAATGCTTCAACTATCCACCAATGTGCTTAAGTAAAATCTGTGAACATCCCAGATTTCTCCTTATCTTTCACCCCTCACATTAAAGCTATCAACCAAATCATCGACAATGCCATCAAATCATACCTTGAAACGACCCACCTCTCCCCATCTTTACCACTATCACCCTGGTCCCAGTCACCATTCTCTCACACCCAGAATATAGCAATGGCTTCCTAACTGCCTCTCTGCTTTCAGCCTTAGCTATCCTTCAGACCACTCCCCATAATGTAGTCAGAATAATTTCTGAAATGGAAATTGACCAGGTCAATCCCTTGCAAGAAATTTTCCAATGGATTTCCATTTCACTCAGAATAAAATCCAAATTTCTCCTCACCTATAACCCAAAAGGGCTTCTGGCCCATGCTTATAAGTCTACCTCATTTTCTAACACTTCCCTCATTACTGAATAAAGTTCAGTCACACTAGCCTTCTTTATGACCCCTGAAAACCCCACTTCACTTCTGACTTAGAGACTGTATCCAGTATTCCTTCTGCCCAGATCTCTGTATTTTTGTTTAGCTGATTCCTTCTTGTAACTTAGCTCTCAGCTCAAGAGACACCAACTCAGAGAAGTCTTCCCCAACTATCCAACAGGATTAGCTCCATCTCTATCTTTCTCAATCATCTCATTCTCCTTATTTTCATTAACTTATTGAACTTTATATATCCTCCAGCATCAAGAACAGTGCCTGACACAAAAATGCTCAATCAGTATTTGTTGAATTAAATGCTTTCTCAAACACAAGTTTATCAATAACAAATTGGTTTAATCAATTATAAAAGCTTTCCTGTAACTTCTTAAAATTTTGAAGGCAACAGATACATAGGAAAAGAAGGAAAGGGTTACTTAGACATACTGTAATACCTGAACCAGACAATTCATTACCACTTGAATTTGTACATTTTCTTCCAATTAACTAGATATTATATGTATGTATTGTACATAATAATATATGACATATATGCCAGTTTTATAAATATCTGGCTTTAATTGAATTAGTAAAAATCATTAAAAATATGAGAATTTAGGGGCACCTGGGTGGGTCAGTCATTAAGCGTCTGCTTTTGACTCAGGTCATGATCCCAGGATTCTGGGATCAGCCCCGTTTCAGGCTCCCTGCTCTGTGGGAAGCCTGCTTCTACCTCCCCCACTCTCCCTGCTTGTGTTCCCTCTCTCTTGTGTTCCCTCTCTTGCTGTGTCTCTCTCTGTCAAAAAAATAAATAAAATCTTTAAAAAAAATTTTTAAAAATATGAGAATTTAAATTTTAAATCATGTATAATTATTTGGTTGTATAAATTCCTAAAAGGACTGTGTAAGAGGACACAGCTGAATGATAGCAAAGAATGTTCTTGAACTCAATGTCACTCAATTATGATTATAAATTATTATAAATGATTATTTTGTTTTTAATGAAGGCATTTAGTAAAGGTAAAAAAAATACTCAAAGAAATTGCATTTTCCTATTGACCATCATTATAAGTGTGGGATATGTTTATTGAGTTGCATCTTCTAAAACTAAGTTAAAAAGTTTTGGTTAGAAAACAGTTAAGAGTGCAGATATCACCTGGCCCATAGAAAATGAAACACACGTGTTGGATGAATGAGTGAATGAACGTGCGTGCTCATTTTTTTCATCCCATTCTGCCCAGCTACCCTTGGACCACTATGACTTTACCCAAACTGTTTTATCAGACTTTCAATGTCGCCTCCATATTGTTAAATTCAAGGCTCCTCATTTTACTTAATTTTTATAAGCGTCATCTAACAGAGCTGATCATCATTTCTGCCTTTCTTCATTTAGCTTCTAGGACATCATGCTCCCAGGTGTTTTTGTTGTTGTTATTGTTTTGTTTTTTTTTCCTAATTTTCAATTCCCTTTGCTGTTTCTCCCACCTCTCTAACTCTACACCATAAAGTGTGTCAAGGGCTCACTTCTCAAACATCTCTATCTATACTCACTTCCTTGATGATCCCCTCTTTCTTCATGGCTTTAAATACTATCTAAATGCTGATAAATGCTAATTTTATGTTCCATGTTAGACTACACCACATTTGTCTAATTGCATACATGACAAATTCACTTGGATATTTAAGCTAAATCTTAAGTTTAATATGTCCAAAATTGAGCCCCAGCTTTCTCTACCAAAAGTTGATCTATCTACATTCTTCCCTGTCTTAAAAATATGGTAACTCCAATACTTCTAGTTCCTCAGGCAAAAACTATACAGCCATACACCACATCCAAAATCTGTTAACTCCAAAATGAAATAAAATCTTAATGATATACCCCATTATAAAGAAACTGGTGATTACTGGACAAGAACGAGGCCACTGTCCTGTTCTGCTTCTCATGCTAAAGGTCTCATCTTCCATTGTTAATAGAGGGAGCGAAAGAGTAGACTGGCTTTTTGGGAGAGGAGAGGAGAGAAAACCATGTGGGAAAACAGCAGGCATCCTTATCCTGGGAAGTGAGAAGGCAGAGGTTGGTTTCACCTCCTCTAATCTCTTGGAATTTGTTGGCAAAATGGATATCAAGTAACTGGGTGACTTCTGGGATCTCTGTAACCATTAGGAAGCCACTACAAGTTGAAAGATACAGAATCTTCCCCATTGATCTTTAAACTAGAATAGAAACACCATCCATTTTCAAAAAACTGCAGCCAGGAATTGACTGGATTTAGATCTTGCATTAAATGCAGAAACTCCCAGCCTACTGGCTGCCTAGCTCACCAAGGCAATTTCAGTAATCTTGCAACAAGGCTTCCTTGAACTTTTCAAGATTGATGTTATGATTACAAAGGGGTTTTAGTGTGTATTCACACTCTTGCCACTTCTCACCACCTTCGTGGCTACCAGTTATCAGTATTAGATGGATTATTGCAATAACTTTGCCTCCCTGCTCACACTTTTGCCCCACCTTGCACCACCTAATTTCTGTTCTCAACAAAGCCAGATGATTCTGTGTAAGTTCAAGATCATACTATTCCTCTGTTTAAACAGTTCAAATGGTTTCTTACTGCTCAGACTGAAAGTGAGTTTCTACAATGATCTAAATCTGTCCTTCTCAGTTAAATTTCTGATCTCATTTCCTACATTACTTCCCACCCTCACTCTGTGTCAGCCACATGGGCAATCTGTTGAGTATGGTGATTCAGGGTCTTCACACCTATTCCAGGCAAGAAAGAATGTTTGTTGTGTTTACTTCTGGGTCCTAGCGGTGCCTGCCATAGAGTAACCTCTGATATCTGCTGAATGAAGGAATAAATAACAATTTCAAAACTTTGTGGCATTTTCTGGCTTTGGGTGCTCCATTCTCCTCCTAAAACTACTTGTCTTCTCTTTCCTTTCTGCCACTTTTAGCAAGATAAAAAATATGCAAACATGGAACTTTGGGTAAATGAGTTATGAGGCCATCATTTCATTACCTGTATTTATTCTGGATATATGTAACAGGTGGCAAATAATGCCAGAAAATATAGATTTATGAGAATAAACAGAGCAACTCACAAGACAAAGATCACTCTTTCAGGTTTGGATTCAGGCTACAGACAGAAATAGGGCAGAAACCAGATTAGCTTCACCCTGTTTAGCAAACTAGGTTGTCTCATGTCCAGTTTCTATGATTATCTGCTATACTAAAGTACAGGAAAAAACAAGACCACTAACAACTTAACTTCCCATGTTAAACATGGCCTCAGAAAAAATCTAAGCGACAAACAGGAACCAAGTTATTGCAACATGCACCATGGACCAAAAGTACCACTGGTTGTTTGCCTCAGAGCCTCTGGTTGCCTAGCAAAAGGAGAGGTATTCAGATGTATTTTGTTCTACATTCGGGAAAGTGCTATGCCAAGGTTCTACCCATAGTTTTGCCCATATGTCAGGTGAGAACAAGCAGGCACAGCCACCAAACCTCCCAGCAGAGTGTCTGTCAACAGTTCCCTAAAAGACATGGAAATAGTTATAATAGCGGAAAATGGCTTATATAATTGGCCCATGTGTCCTTTTTCAGGTAAATTGTTCTGGCTGCTAAAGCACATTCTAGACTTATGTACACTTTGCATCACAGTGAACTACTTGGGATTTCAGTCTATAGTGTTTTAGGGGCTCTATGTTAAAAATTTGTAGCAAGAGGTAAATACCCATTAACTCATTTTAGTATTTGAATTCCAGAATATTTGAATATATTTATTATTATCTCAGTAGCTCCATACTACAGGATAATTTTTAATGTACTATCAATATTTTAAATATTGAATTATTTGAAACATTCATTCCTTCATCTCTAGCATTTCCAGTTTCTATGTCAATATCTCCAGTGTTGCTGATATCCTACCTTCCAGAAACTTTATTATTTTAATTCCTCTTTCTTACCTGTCCTCACATTTATCTCATATATAATCTCTATTTTTCCACCCATCCCCTTCATTCAACATATTTGTTGAACCATCAACAATATTCAATCAAAAAAAATATTTACTAAGCATTTCTAGGCATCAGGCACAGAGTTGTAAACAATGAGGTAGGATGCTTACCTATCTAGAAATTTAAAATCTTGGAAAGGAAAGGAGACATGTAACTATTTAATTGCAACAAAACGGTTATACTTTCAATAAGTTTGAATAAAATATTTGAGGAGCACAGAAGTGGTGCTCCTTCTGTGGAGCAGAGGAATGGGTGCACCAGAGAAAGCTCTGCAGAAAGACAACATTTGAGCTTAGTCTTGAGTAACAGATTATGAGGAAGGGACAGGAAGCACAGATATTCTGGGCACAGAAGAAACTGATGAGCAAAGAGGCAAAGAGACATGAGGAAGCACAACCATCTTTAAGAACAGTGAAAATAGGGGCGCCTGGGTGGCTCAGTCGTTAGGTGTCTGCCTTCGGCTCAGGTCATGATCCCGGGGTCCTGGGATCGAGCCCCGCATCGGGCTCCCTGCTCAGCGGGAAGCCTGCTTCTCTCTCTCCCACTCCCCCTGCTTGTGTTCCCTCTCTCGCTGTCTCTCTCCCGCTCTCTGTCAAATAAATAAATAAATAAAATCTTCAAAAAAAAAAAAAAAAGAACAGTGAAAATAGTTCAGTGTGAACACAGATCCGGATATACACAAGGGAGTGGAGGGCCATGGGCAGAAGTGACATGATGTGCCTCCTTTTATACATTAATCAAGGTGGGCTTCAACTTGTGAGCTTCCAGAAGTTAACAGAAGTTTTGCACAGCTGAGTAACAACCACAGATTTGTTTGAGGAAAAAGACAGATTTAGTAACAATGAGGAAGGTGGACTAAAGTAAAAATAAAGTAGGAACAGACTGGTATAGTCCGTTGGGTGAGAAGCTGTAGTACCAATCTTGAGGTGAGATAATGAGCAAAGGTTAGGATGAAATGGAAGAGATGAATTCAAAAGACATTTCTGAGACAGGAGCTACAGAATTTGGCAAGTAACTGTGTATTTATGTTTGCATGCATGTGTTATATGAAAGTGGGAAGAAAGAATGAAAGCATGGCAAGAGTTGGGGGATGGGGCCAATTTTCTGTTTTGTGGCGTGTTTTGTTTTGTTTTGCTTTGCTTACAGAAAACTGAGCAGATGTTGATGAGATCTACTAAGAATCCAGGAAAAGAAGTAGGATCACGGGCAAGGGTGGAGGGAAAAAGGTAAGGCAGTTCATTTTCTTTTCAGACATCTTAAGTTTGAAGTAACTGTGGAGTAATACCACAAGATGACCCATATTTCCAGTAAGAAATATGAAAATGAAGCTCAAAGAGAAGACTGTTACATAGAGATATAGATTAGCTATGGACTATACACCATCAATATACGGATGGTATTTAAAGTCAAAGGAGTACATAACATCCTGTAGGAAAGGAGAAGGCCAAAAGGAAAAACCTAAGAAACAAAGTTTTACAAGACGAGCTAGAAACAAGAACACGTCGATGAAATAACCAGAAAAATAAAACAACCAAATGATAAGGTGAAAGAAAACCCATGGAAAGGAAAGACCTGAAAAAAAGAAAGTATGTGCAACAAATGTCTTATCTCCTTTCAGCTTGTAGTTTTATTCTTTACACCAATTTTACCATTGAGAAAAGCAGTGCCCAGAATGGTTGCTGACTGTCAGAGTTCACATACCTGCAAGCAGCAGAGGCAAAGGTGAACCTGCTGTTATCGAGGGCCAAAGCTAGTTTTTCCTTTAAAAATCCATTGCCTCTTTCAGCAACAGTTTCCCTTGGTGACCCAAGAGCTCTAGTTTCTCAACTTACCCAAAATTAAATATGGGTAATCTTTCTTTTTAAAGGCTTGTCTAAAGTAAAAATCTGTAGGACTTCTTCATTTATGAGCTTTCAAAAAGAAAGCCAATTAGGGAGCCTTTCCAAGCATCACTGGTTTCAATAATCAATAATTCATTTCTCCCTTTCCTGATTCTGCCCCAGGTCTGTGCTTTCCTCAACCTACTCTTCTTCTAGAAGTTTCCCTGGAAGCAGCACTTGCCTGTTTCTCTTCCTCTAGCTGAGATACGCCCTCCACTCTTTGCCACAATTCAGGGTCCTGACCACCTTCCAGGAATAACATAAACCCCATCCTCCCCACTGATTAACTCTCACCATTAGGAATATTCCATTATTGGTGCTCCCTTGGCATTATTCACACACTTTAGCAGAGAATTTTATGCCCTTGTTTACTTGAACATTTTCAAATGTGTCTATTCTTTCTTCTCAATCAACCTATAAGCTCTTCAAGGGAAGATGTGGTGTTCCAGAGTCAATTTTTAACCCTATTAGTTAAATGATGGTAAGAGTAGGGGTAGGGATGTGATGTTAATAAATGTGGATGTGGTTGGCTGCCATTGGTTCAAGTACAAAGAGTACACTAACATGAGCACCAAGCGTAAATAAGGTAACTGGCTAGTGACATGCAGTGTACAAGTAGACAAAGTGGTGGCACTGCTAGGGTATTGCAGATTTTACAGGAAATAGCTCTTTAAGCCAAATTTTAATTTTGCTGTCTCAGAATAAATACACTTTTATTTTTTTAAAGATTTTTTTTTTTTATTTACTCATTCGAGACACAGAGATACAGAGAGAGAGAGAGAACATGAGCAGGGGGAGAAGCAAGCTCCCCGCTGAGCAGGGAGCCCGATGCGGGGCTGGAGCCCGATGCGGGGCTCGATCCCAGGACCCTGGGATCAGGACCTGAGCCGAAGGCAGACGCTTAACCATCTGAGCCACCCAGGCGCCCCAGAATAAATACACTTTTAAATAACTATTTGAATAAGTAACATTTTCACAAGGTTTATCAACATCCATACTTCTACTGCCATGTAATACATAAGTCAACAATATTTCACATAATATAGTATTGTTCTTTTAGACCTTCCCCTTAAATGTGTATTCTAGAAAACGTGTTCCAGTACAGTTGGGCAATGAAGTCCTTTGCAGCCCAGCTAATGGCCAAGACACAGTTCCAGTGCTAATAGTATCTAAGGGCAACACAACATAAACCCTGGCTGGTTTCTAAATCTACATTTCAAGGATAGAATGAAACCAGTGAAACTAAAAAGAAACTCCTATAAACACCCCAGACTAGACATCATACAATAGGCAGTTATTTTCTTTGGAAGTAAGACATGAAAACGAATTACAGAACTGTTCTTTCATTATTTCCATATTACTTAAAAAACACACAAATATTCTCAGGTTTCTTTTTGTGGGTTCAAACTCCCAAGTTCTTCCTTATTTTAAATAAAGCAATGGAATACCTATCCACATGGAATAAGCATAAGGTGGCCTACTTGGAAAGGCTCCATAATTGGCTCTTGCTGTTTGAAAGCTCACAAATGAAGAAGTCATAGAATTTTTTACTTTGGACAAATGTTTTAAAATACAAAAAAAAAAAAAAAAAAAACGAAATGTGAGACATTACAGATGTCATAGCCTACAAAGAATTTTTAAAAGAGCTAACAATTTCCTTAGGTATTTTATTTAAACACTATGGGAAGACGTAAAATTAACTATCGGTCATAGTCACATTTACTAAGACCTTACAATATGCCTGATAATGAGCTAAACTTTACATAGGTCATCTCAATCAATTCCCACAACAACCCTCTGAGGTGAGTACACATGCTAGACATGAGGGAACGGAAACAGAGAGAAATTAAGTTGCCCTAAGTCACACAGCTAATGGGTATCAGTGCCAGAATTTAAATCCAGACTGCCTGATTGCCAGGCCCTGATTCTTAACCTCTGATGAGTTCTCTTGAAAGCTACCTACTTTCTTCAGGGTAAATTTTTTTTTCTAGTGAAAGCTAAAATAATAAGCTATACTTTGTAATGGGTAATGTGAACTTAGAACTTCCATATATCATAAAAGCTGCCTAGAGAATATCCATCGGCACTAACGTGAATACAGAAAGAAGAAAACCAGAATGCATTAAAATTAATACCCTACAACGTATCCAAAGGAGAAATGCGATTCCCAAGGTTCACTGTATAAACGTTGCTATCACCAATGATTACTTAGCAGTTTTTGCTAGTACATTCCTAATTTTAGTGTAATAGATATTTGAAAATTTTTCTCCATATTTAAGGTATAGAGTAATACATTAATGAGTAATACCCTAATAGCCTTTAAAGAATAAGTTTGTGGGATGCCTGGGTGGCTCAGTTGATTAAGTGTCCGACTCTTGATTTCGGCTAAGGTCATAATCTCAGGGTCATGAGATCAAGCCCCGCGTCCGACTCCACTTTGGGCAGGGAGCCTGCTTAAGATTCTCTTGCTCCCTCTCCCTACCTCTCTAAAAATAATAATAAATAAAAATAATAATAATAATGTAAGTCTGTTTCCCAAACTTGTTACTTTATTCTAAAAATAAATATGAGGTTATTATGGATAAGTCACATATTTATTTTAATCTTTGTCCAGGCTTGTTTTCACATGTCAAAGTGCACAAATAAACCCACAAGAAAAAAAAGTCATTGCCAAAGCACTTCTTAACATAAAGCAACCACAGAAACATACCCTTTACAGTGGGTCATTTACATATTGGTAAGAAGCAAGGACCCATTGGAAAGTTATCAACAATCCAGAAAACTGCTTTAAATTATTGGTCCCTGATTTTTTCAGATCCACCATTCATAAGTTCCATCAGTTAGGAATTAGGAAGCAATTGTTCTACTAAGTCACTTAAAAGCAAATGTGTCAGCTGTTCAGCATTTTCAGTATAGGAATCTTCCTGGTAAGAGTAGAATTTAGGACTTTTAGTAGGAACATTGCATCTGAAGATATTTAATTCTACTCTGAAATTCAAAGAGCTCTTAGAATAAAGGGAACACTGATAAAAAAAATATGCAGGGGAAGATACTCCCCAAGGAAATCTCTTTTTTTTTTTTTTTAAATTTCATACAGGACAAATGGTAAAGATTAAATAATAGCATGAGGGAATTTAACCAGGAAGACTGAAAGCATTAATAAACATTTTTTGTACATACCATTTGAAAATTTCCTTACCATATACTGCATATTAGATGCTGTTGGATACACCTGACTTCGTAATTTGTTATGAAGGTCCAAGATACTCTGCATGTCATTGTCTGTGATGGCCCTTTTCCCTCTTTGCTTGGCCATCCACCACTCACCATCCTCATCCATGTACTTTTCCAAAAGCTTCTCCAATAAAGTAGCATTAGGAACTACCATGGCTGGAATTGCTCTAGCCATGAATAGCACTGTGGTTACTCTGAGCCACTCCTGCGCAGTACACTTCATAATGAATGATCTCAGGATTTCCCCAGGAAAATCTCCAAGACAGGCTCTTCCACTCCTTTTGGCTATCACGACATGCAGTGTGATTAAGGTGAAAATCGAGGCAGATACTAATTTTCTAATAACAAAAGTAAAATAACAGTTACAAAGGAAGTGTGACAGTTTGATTTGTTTCTATAATGCCAACAAATGGACATGCACTTTTTGAAATACCTATCTCCGATCCATTTTTTCCTCCAGAGGACTTTTCACATTGCGTTATTTTCACAAAATAAGCAACTATATGTACCAAGATAACATGCATGAGGCCAAAATAAATGGCAAAAGTAGCCCCGAAGAGTCCAAGTCTGAAATCAACTTCTGAATTGAAAGGCTTTAGATGGCTATATATTACATACAGCCTGCAAAGGGTATTATCTACCTACAGGGTTTTCTATCAGTCTAGAGGTCCATGTTTCTCTGTATTAAGGTATTATTTTATACCAGTGTCCTATATCCAGTTCGCAGACACTCAGAATGTCCACAACATGCTGAAATTGAGGTGCATGTTTTAAAGTACAAAATGTCATTCATTCATGTATCCACGGGTACATCTAGAGGGCCCACGGAACTAATGCCAAAGAATGGTCTGGGAGGAAGTCTCCTCTTAACCAGGCGCAGGGCAAGAAGAATTCAATCATTATTTCCTGGGAAGTGTGAGCCCAGCCTGTGGCCCGCACCCGATAGAGCTAACAGTTCACCACTAACTTCAGCTTTTCCTCCCACACGCCGCAGGCGCACACTCTTCATAACCCAAACGGAAAGCGCGCGACAGGAGGAGGAGGAGGAGGAGGTGAAACCCACAGTCACTTGAAAGCACAAGCATCCGCAGATCTCCATCGCTGCAGCTTTCCAAGCAGCCCACTCACCCTCCGTGTCCGCCCATTCTCTACAAGTTGGCTTTTTTTTTTTTTTTAAGTGGGGTTTTGGGGGGGAAAAAAAAAAAAAAGTAGATGGGAAAAGGTGGGAGCCTGACGACTCGGCGATGAGTTTTAGAAATGCCCTTACCTCTCCAGCGTGAAGTTCCCTAGGAGAGCGGAGCAGAACACCACGGCCGGCCTCCCGCAGCCGCCCCAGCCTGCGCACGCGAATGCACACACACAGTCGGGTCGGGAAGGACCGGGACACGGCGCGTCCTGGGGCGACGAGGGCGCTGACTGAGGGTGGACGCGAGCCTGGGCCTTCGCGGCTCCGTTAGGTCCTGCAGCCGGCGAAGCGCTCCGAAGTCAGAGCCTGAAATTCGGGCTGAAAGGGAGCGGCCCGGCTAGCTAGCCAGGGTGGGCGCCCGAGCTCCTGCAAGCGCTCTCCGCAGGAGCAAGGGGCGGGGACAGGAGCGGGGCTGGGAAGCGAAGGCCGGCGGCGACCTCGCGCTCCCGCTCGGTGCAGCCGCGGTGCGCAGAGCAGGCGCCGAGCGCTTCCGCCGCTCCCGCGAGCTCCCGGGCATTTATTGCGGTCCCTGCGCGCGCACGTGACGTGAGCGCCCCTCCTCGCCCACCCCCACCTCTACCCAGCCTGGCCCGCTGCCTGCTGCGGAGCAGGGAGCAGCCGCTCTGCTTCTCCCCCGGCCCCGCGAAGCCTGGACGCTTGGCCTTTGTGGGCGTGATTTGGGCTTCAGAGGCCTGGCGTGCCGGTCAGGACCCTGGGGGAGGCGTGTGTAAGGAGGGCCCCAACTCCTCCCGCCCCTCACAGCTCCTCTGCTTCCAGAGGTCTTCCTCCTAGTTGCTTCCTGACGAGATGCTACAATGACTTTAACAACCCTTACAGAAAAGGAGGAGCCCCAGAGAGCATGCAGAGGGAGTAGGGATGGGTTAACACACCAGATCTTGGAGATGCAGAAGAGGTACTGGGGGACGGGATGGGGAAGGAAAGGCTTTTTCTTTTATTTTCTCCAGGAGATCACTTCTGTTTCCAGGACCCAGTGTCTAGAATTGAGAAGTTGTTCTTTTTGGCTCCCTTAAAACTTTATGACCAGATGGACAAGGGGTTTCATAGAATGATGTAATGATCTGTCACTTGGGATTGTCTGACAGTTGAGTCTCACTTCATCTGTAAAATATGTGGCATTCGCTTCCCAAGGGGACGAGAGCACTTTTTTTTTCTTTTATGATGATGTATATACTTTTGGAGTTGATATATAAAGGGCGCCCTAAATTAATTCACCAGTGCTATATTAACAGGAATTCAAAACCCAGCCCTAGAATTGATAGTGAAATGAGTACCATTTTCCTTGTAGTCCATGTTATAATCTGGAGTAAGAAAATAACTATGTTTAAATTCAGGAAGGCTCACCCTACTGAATGTGGTGCTGCTTCTACAGATAGGTTTTTTTTAATTAATTAATTTAATTCATTTACCTTTGCTTCCCTTCTGTAGTGAGCCATGATTTTAATTCTTTGTTTCTAAATGCTACAGTGTATAGCATATGATCAAATGAAGTAAAACATTTTGATAGTAACTCCCAAATCATCCCAAGCTGCTACCTGTCTCTTTCCACAATGAAGTTACACTTTATCAAACCTAAAAACTGACATTTAAGCCTCAAGTGCACTTGAGACCTTGCTTCCTCTCACAATAAAGAAAAGGAAAGCATCACCTATCAGAAGGGCACAGAAGGTGAAAAATTTTGGTGCACATACGACTTTCACAGAAGGTGTAATTTTGCAACTTCATAGCAGTTTAAGCACAAAAAGACTGTTGCTTTGTACTTTTCAAACAGTTATTTATAACTCTTCTGCACAGGGTTCAGAAAACTGGCTTTCCCTCCTGGAAACTACAATTTTAATGTAGTATTGAAAAGTATGCTGAGTATCAAATAAAAAAAATCTTAAAAGTAATAGCATCACTTGAAACATTTTCAAAGTGAATTTAAATTGGGAAGAAGGTAAGATGTAAGTAAGATGATAAGGAACTGAAGTGAAATGCATTGACTCTTGAATGTTTCCATCATAAGCCTTCCTACACAATATACAAATCAGACACCTAAAGGTTTACATTAAAGAAAATAAGATTTGGCTTTAAGGTTTTATTTCCAAACTCTCCGGACAAGAAAAAAAAAGTTTTTATCCCTTGGCTCAGCATTTAAATTGGCCTCCCATTTGGTACTTCAGGTCATATTTTTATGTAAAAGAATGATTCAAACATTCATTATATTAAATATTAACATTTTGATAATACAGCTTATCATATCTGATTTAGTATATATGCCTTATATATTATGCCTAATATATATGCCTGGCATAATATATATGCCAGAATATATGTTCTGAAGAGAAGTGACAATATTCTTGAATACTTAAAGATGATACTCTACACATTTTTATTTGTGGTTGAGAAATCTGTATGTAGACAGAGCAAACATCTTCTCCATGCTGAATTCATATAAAAATGGCACTTTGGTTTGTGGGTAAGGATGTTACTTATAATGTTAGCATTACTACTTTCTTGTGGCAGACACTGTTGATTGCTTAACCAACAACCAGCCTTCTACCCTTTTCTCCCAATCCTGCAGTTTACTGAGGGTGGTCACCCTCTCACATGCCGTCCAGCTAGCATCCTTGAGATGAATGTTGATTAACTAAAGCCAATCATCACAATTTATCCCTGGGCAGTGATTGATTTCACATGGACATGACATGCAACCCTGGCTACAGAAAGGATGGAAGAAATCTTAGGTATGAGGAGAAGGGTCGGCAAGGTTTTCTTTTGTGATAAAAAGAGATACAAAGCAAGAAAATGTCCCTGCAGGTGCTGATAAGTTTGTGAAATTTAAAGATATAGCTGTTATTGTGCAAAGAAGAGGGGTAAGCCTGAGAGCAGAGACCTATCAGCTTGGCTGAACGGATGGACAGATAGTGGCTAAGTCTCTTTGCCATTGGCTGGTCACTGTACACCTGCCTACAAGAGAGATAATAAATGTATTATGTAGGCCACATTGACTTGGGTATTCAGCTACTTGCAGCTCAAAGTATTTTAACAGACATATTCCACAAAGAAGATACCTTGCTCTGGCAATGTCATTTTGTCTATGCTGCTATCATTTTCTGCTATGGTGCATACTTAGGTGCTATCTTTAAATACATTCTTATGTGTTTTTCTATCCCTGCCCTTGCAAAAGTAGGTATGGGCATACCTCAGAGATATTGTGGTTTCATTTCCAGACCATTGCAATAAAGCAAATATCATAATAAAGCAAGTCAAATGAATTTTTTAATTTCCCAGTGCATATAAAAGCTATGTTTATACTATACTGTAGTCCATTAAGTGTGCAATAGCATTGTGTCTAAAAAATAATGTATATCTTAATTTAAAAATATTTCTAAAAAGTGCCAATGGCCATCTGAGCTTTCAGTGAGTCATAATCTTTTTGCTGGTGGAGGGACTTACCTCAGTATTGATGGCTGCTGACACTTTGTTATGGAAGGTTGGGATGGCTGTGGCAATTTCTTAAAACGATGATGAAGTTTGCCATGTTGATTGACTCTTTCTTTCACAAATGATTTCTCTGTAGCATGTGATGCTGTTCGAGAGCATTTTACCCACAGTAGAACTTCTTTCAAAATTGAGTCAATCCTCTCAAACCCTGCTGCTCCCTTCAACTAAATTTGTATGATATTCTAAATCTTTATTGTCATTTTAAAAATCTTCACAACATCTTCACCAGGAGTAGATTCCATCTCAAGAAACCACTTTCTTTGCTCATCCATAAGAAGCAACTCCTCATTCATTCCAGTTTTATCATGATGTTGCCGCAATTCAAAGACATCTTCAGGCTCCACTTCTAATTCTAGTTCTCTTGCAGTTTCCGCCACATTTGCAGTGACTTCCTCCACTGAAATCCTGAACCCCTCAAAGTCATCCATGAGGATTGGAATCAACTTCTTCCAAATTCCTATTGATGTTGATATTTTGACCTTTTCCCACGAATCACACACTTTCTTAAGGGCATCTAGAATAGTGAAAACTTTCCAGAGGTTTTCAACTAACTTTGCCCAAATCCATCAGAGAAATCATTATCTATGGCAGCTATAACTTTATGAAATGTATTTTTTTAATAATAAGATTTGAAAGTCAAAATTACTCTTTGATCCATAAGCAGCAGAGTGGATGTTATGTTAGCTGGCATGAAAACAAGATTAATCTCATTGTACATCTCCATCGGAGCTCTTGGGTGACCAGATGCTTGTCAATGAGCAATAATATTTTGTAAGGAATCTTTTTCTCTTAGCAATAGGTCATAACAGTGGGCTAAAAATATTCAGTGAACCATGTTGTAAACAGATGTGCTATCATACAGGTGTTGTTTCATTTATAGAGCACAAGCAAAGTAGATTTAGCATCATTCTTAAGAGCCCTACGATTTTCAGAATGAGAAATGAGCAGAGCTTTGACTTAAAGTCATCAATTGCATTAACCCCTAACCAGAAAGTGAGCCTGTCCTTTGAAGCTTTGAAGCCAGGCATTGATTTCTCCTCTCTAGCTATGAAAGTCCTAGATGGCACCTTTTTTCCTAATAGAAGGCTGTTTTGTCTACATTGAAGATCTGTTATTTAGTGTAGCCACCCTCATTAGTTATCTTAGCTGGATCTTCTGGGGAACTTGCTGCAGCTTCTACATCAGCATTGGCTGCTTCACCTTGCACTTTGATGCTATGGAGATGGCTCCTTCCATAAAACTCTTAAAGCAATCTCTTCTAGCTTCAAATTTTTTTCCTGCAATCTCTTCTAGCTTCAAATTTTTTTCCTGATAGGTTTTTCTCAGCCTTCAGAATTTAGGAGAGTCAGGGCCTTGCTCTGGATGAGGTTTATGCTTAACAGAGTGTTGTGGCTTATCTGACCCCCTATTCAGAACATGAAAACATTCTACATATCAGCAACGAGGCTGTTTTGCTTTCTTATCATTTGTGTGTTCACTGAAGGGGCACTTCTAATTTCCTTCAAGACCTCTTCTTTTTATATTCACAGTTTGGCTAACTGGCGCAAGAGGACAGGCTTTTGATCTATCTCTGTTTTCAACATACCTTCCTCGCTAAGCTTAATCATTTCTGGTTTGTTTGTTTTTTTATTTAAAGTGAGAGATGGTGATTATTCTTTCACTTGAACACTTAGAAGGTGGAGCAGTCAGAACACACACAACATTTATTAAGTTCACAGTCTTATATGGGCATGGTTCATAGCACCCTAGAAGAATTACAGTAGTAACATCAAAGATCACTGATCACAGATCATCATTAACAAACACATTAACAATGAAAAAGTTTGAAATATTTTGAGAATTACCAAAATGTGACACAGAGATAAGAAGTGAGCAAATGCTTCTGGAAAAATGGCATGATAGCCTTGCTTGACACAGGGTTGCCACAAACTTCAATTTGTAAAAAATTCAGTATCTGTAAAGTGCAGTAAAACAAAGCAGGGGAAAAAATTAGGCATGCCTGTGTATATTCATCTGTATATATTCTCCTATAGGCATTTCATCCACTGTATGGTTTCATGACCCTCAAACCTGGATCTCAAGCCAAGGCACTGGTTGTTCCGGTAGTACATCATTGATAAACCCATCCTTCACTAGGGAATATAAGAATAGAATTCCTGTCTTGTTTTAAGAGGTGGAATCAGTGTAGTGCAATGTTTTAAAGTGTGGAATTTTAAATTAAGATGCTGGAGTGAGCACCATGACCTGTTACTAGTTGTGGGACCTTGATTATGCTACTTGGCCACTCTGAGCCCTTGATCCTTCCTCTTTAAAAGGAAATAATAATAGTAGCTATCTTAAACTTTGTCACTTTGTGTACTAAGATGAGTTAACGGGGGCGCCTGGGTGGCACAGTTGATTAAGCATCAGACTCTTGGTTTTGGCTGGGGTCATGATCTTGGGGTCATGGGATCCAGCCAGCATTAGGCTCCATGCTCAGTGCAGAGTCTGCTTGAGACTCTCTCTCCCTCTCCTTCTGCCCCCCCCCCAAAATAAATAGGTAAATCTTTTTTTAAAATTTTTTATTTATGTATCTGAGAGAGAGAGAGATAGCGAGAGCAGGAACGCAAGCAGGGGGACTGCAGGAGAGGGAGAAGCAGGCTCCCTGCTGAGCAGGGAGCCCGATGTGGGGCTCGATCCCAGGACTCTGGGATCATGACCTGAGCTGAAGGCAGACGCTTAACGACTGAGCCACCCAGGTGCCCCTAGGTAAATCTTTTTAAAAAAAAGAGAGAGAGAGTTAATGCTTGGGAGTACTTAAAACAGTAACAAATAGAAAGTACTCAACAAGAGTTAAATATTATTATAAGAACTAAACTAGAGACTTTATATATGCTATTTTATAAACTCAGTGGGTTTAATCAAAGTACTGTGCAGTTTAGAGGTTTAACTTTTAAATCGAAGACAAGTCATAGACATGATGAAGACAATCTATAATATTTCTGGCAATGTGTAATCAATTTTCTTCTCACTGCTCATATTCAGCTTACCATGGGAAACAGTCTCCATTCTTATTCAAAGCAGCCCTTTGTCTCTGCTCAAGATCTGGAATATATATATGTATATGCATATGTCTTTCATATATATATGTATATGTCTTTCATATATATATGACACACTTTTAATGAATGCCATACGTAGCCTTTCTACTCTAACTGCAAGCATGTAATCATATATACATATATTAAAATCATATATACATATATTAAAATGAAGAAATCTTAAGTGTTCAGCTTGATGGAATTTTACAAAGTTAACACACCTGTGTGAAAACCACTCAGATCCAGATAGAGAACATAATCATCCCCTAGAAGCCTATTTTGTGCCTCTTTCCTGATACATCCCCCCTAAAGGTAACTAATATTCTTACTTTTTATCTACAATTAGCTTTGCCTATTTTTAATTTATACATAAATGGAATCATACAGTAGATTCTTCCATTGTCTGGCTTCTTTGGTGTCTTGTTTCTTTCAAATTCAGTATGTCTGCAAGAGTCATCCATGTTGTTGTAGATAGCAATAATTTGTTCTTTTTCTTTAGTGAACATACCCCAATTTATTTATCCATTCTGTTGTTCAATATTAGAGTTGTTTCCAGTTTAGGAGTGTAAAAATAATGCTGCTAAGAACATTCCTGTACATGTCTTTTTATGCACATATTTATACTTTTTTATTGGCTATATAGCTAGGAGTAGAACTAGTGAGTCCTAATGCATATTTATGTATAATTTCAGTAGATAAATTGGATTGTATACCTTTTTCTTATTGATCTTTTGTAAGTGTTGTGCGTGTGTCTTTTTTAGATATAAAATATACATTTCTTATTTCTCTCCTGTCATTGCCTTTTCACTCTTGTAATCATGTCTCTCGATGAACATAATGTCCTAATTTTAATGGAGTTCATTTCATCAATCTTTTTCTTTTGGTAAGTGATGTGTGTACCCTGTTGGAGAAATATTTGCCTATCCTAAAGTCATGAAGACTTTAGAGAAGACTCTTATGTTATCTTCTGCCTCTATTATTTTACACTTTACAATAAAGTCTTTGATCCACCCAGAATGGCTTTTTGTGTTATGCTATGTCAAGGGAATAACTGAATTTTTATAGAAAGATTGCAATGATTATATTCAAATCTGCATTTCTTGTAGTCATCGCTATAAAGCTATGAATTTGTTCTGGAAAACAGTGTAAGTTTCAGAATGAAAAGATAGAAAAATGTCATTGTTCTTGAAATCTGGAGTCACTACGATGCTTTGATCAGACTATTTAAAACATAAATGCCGAGATGTATATTGATGCCATAACCTGAAAACTCTTTAACCTGTTTCTTGAGGTCTAGGAAAGTAATTATTTTAAGCTTATTTTTAGATTTTTGAGAACCTATTTTGTCATCCATTTGAAATTTGACTCATCTACAGTTACTAAGTACAGTGATTCATTTATTTTATTTTTTTATTCTTATGTTAATCCCCATACATTACATCATTAGTTTTAGATGAAGTGTTCCATGATTCATTGTTTGTGCATAACACCCAGTGCTCCATGCAGAATGTGCCCTCCTCAATACCCACCACCAGGCTAACCCATCCTCCCACCCCCCTCCCCTCTAGAACCCTCAGTTTGTTTTTCAGAGTCCATCGTCTCTCATGGTTCATCTCCCCCTCCGATTTCCCCCGCTTCATTCTTAAAACATCTTCTTTTACCACCAGTGTTGTCCAACATTATCTGAAAAAAACAAAATTTCAATAATTTCCATAAATACTTCTGTGCCTTTCTTGATCCTGTTTTCATGGCTTGAAGTCTCCTCCATTTATTCTTTTTGAGTACCCACTCTCTAACCATCCTTCTCCACAAAGATTTTAACTAATCCAGCCAACCATCATCTCTGTTGTTTCATTTTCCTCAAACTCTTATCAATGTACTTGTCTTATCTCCAACAGTGCTAGAGAAGGGAGATCATGTTTATGTGACTTTGTGTTACTTACAATTTATGTTATATAAACAAATTAATTTGGATTTTTGGGATATTCAGTATTTCTCAGAATGGTACACACATATCCCTGGGCGTACAAGCCTGTTGGCAGGAGAACTAGAATTCACAAAGCAAAGCACATCATACTAGAGATAATTTTCACTTGGAGCTCTTTTTTTTTTTTTTGAGGGAAAACATATTGGAACAAGTGTTTATGTCACAAATGAATTACAGAGCAGATGGGCAATTCAGATTAATTTTAAAATGACAATCAAGCATGGTGTAACGTTTTCTAAAAAAAGAATGCACATTTAAGCCATGCATTCTTTTCAATATATCATTTCTAAACATCCATAGGACAATGATGTTTGCTAAGGTAAAGAGAAGCAGGTCAAATATTTTTTAAAAACCATATTTCAGAATGATACCCTACTTAACTGATGTCCTACTATGTATGTTTTACCTATTGATGGATTTTTTATATTTCCATAGGTCTCTTTACAGCTTATATGAAGACCTGGCACCTGTGTATTGTTAGCATCTGCAACATTGTAAATTACATCAGGAGCCAGAGATGTGAAACTGAAAAAGCTATTCATTGATATAAAACTGTCCAGCCTGGTTGAAATATTATATTTTAATTTCTTTAAATTAGAATATCCAGAATAGTAGGTAATGCTAAAAACTTTTAAAAATAAAGAAGTGTCTCTGAAGTGCATTTAGCCTAAGAAATCATGCTGCAGCTTCATCTTTGTATTTTAAATCTTTATTTTAATTCCAGTAATTAACATACAATGTTATATTAGTTTCAGGTGTACAATAGTGATTCAACACTTCCATACAGCACCCAGTGCTCATCATGACAAGTGCACTCCTTAATCTCCATCACCTATTTTACCCATCTCCCCTCTCATAACCATCAGTTTGTTCTCTATAGTTAAGAGTCTGTTTCTTGGTTGGCCTCCCTCCCTCTCTCTCTCTCTCTTTTTTTTTTTTTCTCTCTTTGATCATTTGCTTTGTTCTGAAATTCCACATTTGAGTGATATCATATGGTAATCTTTCTCTGACTTATTTCACTTAACATAATACTCTCTAGCTCCACCCACGTCATTGCCAATGACAAAATTTCATTCCTTTTATGGCTGAGTAATATTCCATTGTGTGTGTGTGTGTGTGTGTGTATGTGTATATACATATACCACATCTTCTTTATGCATTCATCAGTCAACAGACATTTGGGCTGTTTCCATAATTTGGCCATTGTAGAACTACGCTATGATCCAGCAATTGCGCCACTAGGTAGTTACCCAAAGAATTCAAAAACACTAATTCAAAGGGATGCAGCTTCATCTTTTAATAATCACCTTTCTTTCTAGATCTACAGAAGTGCTTCACTATGTGCCTGGGCTAGAGGTTGTATTTCAGGTTTACCAGGAAGGGTTGTTGAAAGGTGAGCACTATAAAAGGAAAAGTATTCACACTTTCATCTACAGAATTAATGTCAAAAACAAGCTTTTCATCCTAATATAAGGAGAATGAAAACATTCTCCACTATCATTAGCTAACAAAAACCCTGCAGTCCACTTTTAATGGTAATTCTAAAGAATCACATTTAAGAAAAGTGAAACAATTGAAATGTCTAGTATTTTCTGCAAATACATACTCTCCATAATTAAAAAATTATATATATGATTATAAAATACAAAAATTACACATATAAAGTATATATAGTACCTAAATATTATATATATGTTATATATATATAAAATTTTACATATATATATAGTACCTGAATGTTAAACACATTATTTTGCTAGATAATGGGAGAAATGAAGAAAATTTAATTTTAAGTAGATAAGTTGTAGGGGAAAACACTGGAAATATGGAAGAAAATGTGCAACTTTTCATTTGCTCTATGTTACCTCTGACTATTCTCCTGAGTATAAAGCTAAGAATTAACATAGATTTTACAAATGCTTTGATCTAAAACAATTAAATAACAACAAGCTAAAGGCTTTGGCAAAGAATAACTTTATAAATAATAGAGCACAGGGGCAAATAAAAAATATGCTGAAATAAACAGCTTTCAAAAACAAATCTGATACATTCGTAACCTCAATATTGTGTAACTGCACTTACACAAAGTGATTTTTGTTCTGCTCCTGTCTGGCTTCATGCTGTTCCCTTAACTTGGTACCCATTCTTGGTTCTCACTGCCTCCTAAATATTACTGCCTTTGTGCCCTTTGCCCAAATTCTTCCCCAAATTATAGCATTGTTCTCGATTACTGCGTGGATATCTCTGCCCCTTTCTTTCAAGGTTTTGTCTTGAATCCTAATTCTTCCAAGAAATCATCCTAATTGTCCTCATATAGAAATATTCTATCTATACTCTAAAATCTCTGTATATCTGAAAACATCAAAGGAAAGGCAGTGTTAAAAGTAAAAAACATGCTTTTTAGACCTGAAAAGGACCTATTTTTTAAGTGGAAGGGTTCATTACACTGGTGATCCAGATATTAGAATCTTTAAAGTATAAACCCCTTTTATTTAGAAGAAATACTTAGAAATCTAAAGACAAAATAAACTCAAAATAAGCAAAATGAAATTTAATATGTAACTGCTAGAATTTAGGTGAAAAATGTGACATTTATACTAGAATTTAGGTGAAAAATGTGACATTTATACCTAAAATGTCACATTTTTAAGGAAGCATCTCTCATTTTTTTAAAGCATTCATTGTAAACCTAGCATATTTTAGTTCGTGTTAGATTGAATTATTTGCCTACAGATCTTTCTCTTGCCATTGACTTTGGTCTTGTCCATATTGCTTTGCTCAGTAGAATGCAGGTGGAAGCTAAGACCTTTGGGGGCTTGGTAATTTCTACCCACCCCTTTGGAGCTTCTGCCTTCTGTCTTGAGAAGGGCATCCCCAGGTAGCTGTTGCTTTTTTAGTTCCTAAACCTTGGAGTCCAGCCTAGTCCAAGTGAGGTCAGCCAAGACCAGAGCCAACCTGTCAGATTTATTTAGAAGTAAATATTTCTAAAAGCTCTTAGGGTTTTGTAGTGTGCTGTAAATACTTTCATAGTTAATGTACCCACATTATAACAATTCTGTGAAATATATATTATTGAGGTTCAGAAAGATTAAGTGACTTGCACAGAATGATGATAAATCTTTTCCTCAAGACCAATGTGCTCACCACAACCTCCCTCTTACTGTCACCACACCTGCCCTGCCCCCTCTGCTCCTTTCTTTTTCAGGTACAAGTAAAGAATCTTTTGAAAATGCAAAAATTGGTAGTAGGGAACGGGAGATAAGGAGTAGCAAACTAACAGAGAATATCTGTGCCAAACATTTTGTTTTGAAGTTTCTAAATCTTGTGCATGGCTAAATACCCTCATTTGCGACTTTTAACATATGAGAATATTTTTGTGAACCTTGCAAAATGCTGATTGACGTATCTTAACAAAATCACACTATGTATAAGTAGTGCTATAGATGTGATCTAATGGATAAGAGTAACAGGCAGCTGGTAGGTGAAAGGTCATATCATGAAACTCCACAATTTTCAAGAATTTGAGATTGCTCCTCTTTAGCAGAACTGTATTACTCCTGTAAAGAATTTCTTGATTTGAAAATTTATTAGGCAAATTTTTGTTTTAGT
Source organism: Mirounga leonina (assembly GCF_011800145.1). NCBI lineage: Eukaryota > Metazoa > Chordata > Mammalia > Carnivora > Phocidae > Mirounga > Mirounga leonina. The sequence continues at coordinate 25,226,024 of NW_023270415.1, read as the reverse complement.
CAATCCCAGGATAATGTTATATTTTAAGAAATAACAGTGTTACATTTTTTTAAATATCATATTTTTCTACATTATAGAAAAACAGCCTTGGGAGACTGGTTCAATCCCGAGCAGGACTGTTGAGTTTAGAAGGGTCAAGAAGTATATTCAATTTACTGAAGAAATAAACAACAGGAAGTGTATAGGCTCAAATCCAAGGCAAGACATATTTCTTGATATTGGAAAAGGGAAAATGAAGTACAAAGGCTCTCTGCCCTCAACAATATTATATAAAGGAAATTATGTTCTGAAAAGTCGGGTCATACTGGTGCCAGGCAGGAAGAGGTAGGTGTGCGTGTTTTGGGATGTGAAGAATGGCTGTTATCCAGATGGCAGACAGGACGACTGAAGGAGGAATCAGAAGAATTCAAGACACGTTTCTCATTTTGCCAAAGCAACAGTCTATCCAAGTTTACTCAAGATTTAATACTTTAAATTTGAGGTGAAACTTTAATTATATATTTGGAATATTTGAAAATTAAGATTGCCTGTGGTTATAAAAAGAACATCCAGAAAGGAATATGTAAGAAAAACCATTACTTCTGCAAATCCCATAAGACAAATTCAATTTCTATTTCAAATTAATAGCTTATCTGTGTGTAACAGTTCAGCTCACAGACCATCTATTAACAAGATGAAGCACTTCTCCCACATGTTGAACAAATTGCCTTTGCTTTATCAAACCAGGTTTCCTGTTCCATTTCTGGTTTTTCAGAATTTGTTTAAAGTCTGCCCTTGGCTTGCTTTGTTAGACCAAGGGATAGAAATAGAATTAAAAGAATGCAAACACAAAGAAAACGAATTCCAAGTTATACAATATACTCTTTCTTTCACTGTTTCCTTTTTTACTATTCTATCTGCTATTCCCCTTTCCCTATCTCTTTTAAAAGATAATTCATTTTTGCATCATCCTATTTTACTTTTAATATTAATGTGTTTATAATTTAAACATGCATTTAACTAAGAATCATTTCTGCTTTTTAAAGCTATTTAATTTGGCAAATAATACCTTACTATTGATCTTCAGTTTGTGGCATAACCCTGGCGTCCCTTACTACTGTGGCCATCTAAGGGAGATTATAATATCTTTAAACAGAAGTAGCTCTGTCTTGGCATTTCATGAATACTCAATAATTATGACTTACTGATTCATAAGTCTACATGACTTTGGTTGCTTTCCATTGGCAATCAACACCATGAAAATACCTTCAAGAAACCTCTGGAAATGTATTTTATTCGTTACTTTAGTTTTTACTTACTCATCTGTTTTATAATAACATGGTAAATACCTTCATGTGGTATAAAAATGAATAACTTTAAATTATTATAGGCATAATGATATATAAAAAGGCATGTTATAAAGAATTTTCTTTATTCATGTTTATTGAAAAGTAAGTTAAAGGAAGAAAGATAACCATTCACCATTGTTTATGCGTATGCATTTACTGTGCCAACTTATTTGCAAAGCATTGTTAATTTTTAAAAATTAAAACTTGACCGCTTTAGAGAGTTTTATGCTGGGAAAATGCCATAATTTGGTTTGACTCGGTCTGTTATCAGATATAAGAATCATGTCTTTCGTGACTATGAGAAAATAGTGAAATCATCTAGTCTTCAGGTTTAACCACTGGAGATACTATCTCAAAATACGAAAGTGTTCAAGATATCAATTTCACTTTTATGTACATTTAATTAAATATGACAAACTCAAAGGCTATCATGTCTGCCAAGGGCAACTAACAACATTGGTTCCATATTCTTAGATAATATTTCCACCTATTTTGCCACATTTACTAAGATTATTTTCTTTTTAGTTCATAGCTATTTCTAGATTTCCAGTATAAGAAATAACCTTTGTTTCTGGACTCAAGTCTGATAGAATCATAGTTTAACCAATAAAATTGAATACATTCAAAAGAATGGAAGACTCGGTACATGAACATTTTCTATAGCCCTTCTTATTTTTAATAGCCAAGGTATACTTTTTCTAAATAGAAGGATACATTTCTAATAAAATCCAATCAATCAGCTTTGTATTTATTCTGTCTAAAAGTTGATTTATTAGAACTCTAGTCAATGCACTTTCTACTTGGTTGAGCTTCTAGTGGAATTATTACATTACTTTGTAGAAAGTTTTAACATTAGTCCTCAAAGCTGCATTAGATGAGGTTCTCAGGCATACCTTGACAGAGTGATGGCCTTTTGCCTACTATCAGAAAGACACCTCACCTGCCACAGGTCCTCATAATATAAAGGGAAGTGAGGGAAACATCACTGGGGAAATGAAGTTTTGATGAGTTTAATGGGTGACTGATTATAAAACTGGTCCGTCAGGTTCCACTCCATTACTCTATCTAGGTGGCAGGTTTTCAGAGATATTCTAATTGCTTTTTACTGAGCCCAGTTTATGGGTATGAAAATTCCATAAATGTATGAGGATTTCAAATCCTTCCATATAGCAAAGTCATATTCTTTTTAACTTCTGATCTCAGAGCAGGTAAAATACATCTACATAGATGCCAACTCTCCCAAGGACAAACCATGAAGAAATGAAATGATTCTAGCTACAAATTCAGATGATTTTGGATTTTGGGAAAAGTATAAAACAGTTCTAGTCATGATCCAAAAGAGGTAACTTAAATGAACCCTTCTCTTCTGGTCAAGACACTTATAAAAAGAGTAGGTATTGGGGAAAACAATGCTTACTATCACACGTTGACGCAGCATGGTTGGCAAAGTTTGGTGGAATTTGTTTTAATAAGGAACACTTCCAGTAGATTTTCTATGATTCTATCTCTCCAAGTTCATACTTTCTTTTCAGGAATCAAATCTATAAGTGAACACCATGATAATTGATTTGGAAGCTCAGGTGAATTCTTGTCATGTGTCTTTTCCAAGAATTTTAATAACCATTAAAGTGGTCAGCAAGTCAAGAATTTAGCACTAAGTTGGCAAGGAGCCACTTAGTGCTTAGATAGCATCCCATGATGATTTCTGCACAATGGAAGTGAGGTTGCTAAAGATCTCTAAGTATGACCTGAAGGAAAAATAGCCAATGCTATCTGTGTGTTTGGCTGCAGAGCTTCTTGTTAGTTACATTCTATTAATAAAGTGCTTTCTACCTGTCATTAAAAATGCTCACTGGTTCAGGTATTAACTATTTGAACCGATGAGTCAGATCACAATAAGCCAAGACATATTTGGAAACTTGGTATATAACAGGTATGGCGTTAAATATAAAGAAGTGGGACTGGATCACTCAATAAGAGGTCCTATGAAAAATTGCTTCAATTGTGGACAAATTAAATTCTGTACTTATTGCACATCACAAATGAAAACAATATCAGTTTTATTAAAGACATTTGTGAGGGAGCTTGAAACTTATAGAATAAATATAGGTGGAATAGTTTTTTAATACTAGGTGAGGGAAGAATTTTTTACAAGATAGAGAAATCACAATATCCAAAAGAAAACTTGACATATTTAACTATGATAAAAATTAATGGCTTTTGTATAATAAAAGGACCATTGAGAGAGTTAAAAGACAAATCACAGATTAAAAGTAGATAATTGTAGCTTATATAACTGATAGATTTGTTATAAGAACAAGCAAAGAACCTCAAAAATTATTAAGAAAATCACAAATGACCCAATCAGAGAAAATGACCTAAGAATAGAAGAAGAAAATTGAATAGCTAAAAATTTATGAAGTGTATTACCCCATTATTAATGAGGGAAATTCAAATTAAAATAATAAATACAATTTTAAATAATCCTGCTGACAATATCAATATTTGACCAGGATGCAGAGAAAGAGGGACTCTTATACTAACATAATATTTACTATACTTACTATACACCAGAGTCTCTGCTAAGCACATATCACTAATAACATACATTTACGTCTGGATAAATTATAAAACATGCAAATGCTATTCAGCCATGAAAAGAATGAAATCTTGCCATTTGCAACAATGTGGATGGATCTAGAGAGTATTATGCTAAGCGAAATACGTCAGTCAGAGAAAGTCAAATACCATATGATTTCACTCATATGTAGAATTTAAGAAACAAAACAAACAAGCAAAGGGAAAAAAAATAAGAGAGAGAGAGAGAGAGCGACAAATCAAGAAACAGATTCTTAATTATAGAGAACAAACTGATGGTTACCAGAAAGGAGGTGGGTGGGGGGGATGTGTTAAATAGGTGATAGGGATTAAGGAAGGCACTTGTCCTGATGGGCACTGGGTGATATATGGAAGTGTTGATTCACTATGTTGTACACCTGAAACTAATATTGCACTGTATGTTAACTAACTGGAATTAAAATAAAAACTTTAAAAAAGTATAAAAGTTATGGGAATGATATATAACAGCTTAGAGTAGAGGTTGCCTTTAGGAATAATGATAGAGGAATATAATCAGGGAATACAGTTCCAAAAAAGGTATGTTTGCATCTGTCTGTTACCTTTTAAACTGAAAGAGACAGAGAGAAACAGAGAGACAGAGATTGGAGCCCAAGAGGATAATTGTTAGATTGTGTGCCTTCTGCAGCCTCCTCACCTCTGTCCTTTAGCAGTCTCATCCTACAACTCATGCTCTTAATATCTCTATAAATGCTCACAGCAAACTGAGATAATTATTATTATTCCACTTAACGTACAATGAAACAAAAATTGGGAGATGTTAATAGACTTGCTCAAAGTTAGCAACTGAGGAAGGCATAATTAGAACTCAGATTTGATATGCACACACACAATGTCTGGCAAGGCATTCTACCAGCTATGACTAACACTGAGCCGGGGAACATGGTGGTGGGCAGCATCTGTAGCACAGAGGGAAGGCTGTGGAGTCCAGGAGGTCCAGTCCAAGCTCTGCCATTTATGAGCAGCATGAACTCGGAAGAGTCACATAAGGTCTCGAAGGCTCTCTGAGATTTAGTCTACTCATCTCTAAAAAAGATCCAATAACACCTACTGCAAAGAGCTGTGAGGGTCAAATGTGATGCTAAATATAATGCACTTTATCAATGCAAAACAAGGGACAATTTCCTTTAGAAAATGAAACAATTTCTTCTGCTTAGGACTTAGCAACCCCCAAATTCCCATTGCCCAGCCCAGTGCTTGCACATAGTAACCATTTGATAAATATTTGTTGATGGTGATGTTGACTAGTCCACACAGGAACCTAGAAGTCAACCAGAACTGGCAGCTCTCATACAAAGGAGTAAAGGATCTCAGGTGGATATATAAGGGTTTGTTGTTAAAAGTCATTCAAGTGGAAAGGAAGTAGAAGCACACTGAGGATGTCTTGTTGGGATCCCATTAGACTCCCAGGGACAGAGGAAAAAGCAGGACTGGGAGGATATGCATATCATACACTGGTTTGTTTTCTTCCTTAAGTATTCATGATGGGAGAAAAGGCAGAAAAATTAGGAAGTCCATGAAGTCAATAAAGGTCAGGATAAAAGTACCTATGTGTAAAAGGTGCATGGTAGAAGGTGCCCAAGTTCTGACAGGAAGCAGCTAGTTCATCAGGTATAATCAGGAATCTACTTGTCCTTTGAGTCAGAGCCTGAGTTCAACTTTTGTGACAAATTTATCAGCTTAGAAAAATCTCGGGGCCCTCTTTAAGAAAAAGAAAACAAAATTATGAAACAAAAAAGTCAATAGTGACTCTTTAAAATGAGAAAATAAATTAGAATTCACAACAAAACGCAAGTTTAAAAAGGCCAACAACAACAACAACAACAAAAGGCCAACAAAACACACTAATGTCACAAAATTAGAAGAGGAACATAATATACTTAATTACCACATGAAACACTTCTGTAATATATAATTTTTTAGTCTTTGGCTGCATAGTCTTTGCCTTTTCATATGACAACAGTCTTATAATATTTTCTTTTTTATCATTGAGGTATAGTTGATATACAATGTTACCTTAGTTTCCTGTCTTGTAATATTTTATAAAGAGATAATAGAAAGGTATTTAGTCTTTCTTCCAGCATGGTTGATCAAAGAAGCCATTTCTAATGCAGACAGCTTGTAATAACAACCATATCTAGAGGAGATTGTGAATCACATGAATATATTCTGCCTATTCTAACCTAGATGGATAACTGCCCAACTCAACTCCTATTTTCCCAACAATCCCTGGGAACACTTCAACATCACCCCATAAGAGAAAAAGTGTGATGAAGGGGAGTTCTTAACAAGCTGTCATCAAAATACATTATTTTGCAAATTTTACAAAAGCATAATACTATGTGAACATATTACCAGTGCCTTTCTTGAGATTCTGCAAGGGCTCATGCAGGTGATGGACCCTGAAGCTTGATCTCCATCAACTTAAGTTAATCTGCCTCTATTCAGTTTGCCCTCTGCCCACCAAGATACACCAATGGAGTATAAAGTCAGGAAGTTGGTAACAAATGGTTAGGGAGAGGAGGAGCATCCCTCCCTGTCCTGTTAGTTCCTGTTGGCATTATAATAATCTTAGTTGTCAATCCTTCCTGAAAACTGGCCAGAAATTCAAGTCTCCTCTCCAGTGGAAATTGTAGAAAAGAACACCACCTTCCTGCCAAAGCTCATGCTCTTCCACTGTTAAAGAAATTAAAATCAGAATGCCATTTCATTGATGTTTAAAGTAACTTAGCCTGACAGAAATGGCTTTTGTTATCTTTGGAGAGAATTTTATTACTCCATGATAATGGATTAGGTAGATGCTTCAACACTCAGGCTAGAAAGATCTGACTGGCACTATTAAAGCTCTGGGTTACCAAACTGTGCACTGAAGGGGCGATATGAATGTAACACATGTGAATTCAATTGTCTATTAGGTCACCATTAATGTTTCCTTCCATGTGCTACATGGAACCCTGGTGGTTTACTGAATCACTCTCCACCTAGGTTACCACTGTCAAGTGACATAACATACATGTTGTTATATCCAGAAAGCACATTTGGCATAAAGGAAAATAAGGCTCGATGTGAAATGCAGCTATCTTGCCTTTCCATCTAGGCCACAAGGAAGAAGGAACTGGAGGTTCAACTGGGGATAGCTTTACAAGGCAACTAAGAAAGAAAAGAAAGAAAGAAAGAAAGAAAGAAGAAAGAAAGAAAGAAAGAAAGAAAGAAAGAAAGAAAGAAAGAAAGAAAGAAAGAAAGAAAGAAAGAGAAAGAAAGAAAAGAAAGGCAAACCTTAAAACCAAACCACAACCATGCTCACACTAACCTGGCCCTGAGAAGCCCTAATTCCAGTAACACCCTTGGATTGCATCCACTCTTCCCAAGGCTCTCTCCCAAGACCGAATGAGTTGCAGAGTGCCTTTTTGCTTTACTGAAACCGTGAAGAACAGATTCAGGAATATGGCAAAGCTCTTGGTTCTTGTGGGCAGAGGAACAGGGTAACCAGCTATGAAGGGCACATTAATTCTTCTGACTTACGGGCCTCAGGTTGATAGCATGTCTATAATAGAGAGTCACCAAAATTTACCTTCCCTCAATATAGCCTCTGAAAAAATCATTTCTGTGCTTAAATATAACAGGTGCATTTTATGTTATACCTGTAAGTTCATGATTCTATATTTCATATATTTTCCATAATTCTAATAGTTAATACAGTTGGGTGATTTGTTATTTAAAGGACATATACAGAGAAATGTAACAAATTCAAAAGTATCTATCATGAACAAATCAGGCTGAAGTTTAGGCATGAGGCAAATCAGGCTGAAATAAATATTTTTCCTCATCATTTAAATTGAAAAATAATTTTTGACACATATTTGGACAAGGTTATCTGAGACAATATGTTGAATATTATAATTGGTAATAAAAAGTGAAAAAAATGAAAATTTGTATCTGATATTATCCCTTTCCTCCAATCTTCAAGTGGTTAGTCTAAAGTAATTTTATATTGGCCATTAATCCATTTCCACATGTTATGTTTATTAAGATATAAAAACAGGAAGTAAAAGATCAAAAGCATGATTTCACACCACTTAATCTATTAATGGTTAAATGGTAAAAATGACATCGATGCAATACAAGAAAGATAAATAGCAATAACTATCTCGAGGTCATTAAACTATCTTTTGGCATTGTCTTTCTCCGTGGTTCCATTCTAATTGTGTCAATAGCTCATTTAATGTCTTCAGGAAAGGAAGGTAATTAAAAAATGATTTGTTCCTCAAAATTTATTGCAGTTTCTTAATACAATTTAGAAACTCTAACTTTTCTTGCCTTTTATTTAAATACAGCTTAAAATTTAAAGTGCCAAAACAGGTTCACATAAAACTGTAGCTAACTTTCAAAGGTTTTATGTTGATACAAATTATAGAAAGGGAGACAGATCTAAGTAGAGACTAGATAGATTGCTCCCTCTTCTGGTGAATCAAGATATTTGAAACACAAACTTAAATGTATGGCACATGGTTTGCTGTGGTTTTAATCATTCAAAGAAATAAATGGTACTATAAACTATTTAAAATCAATTATAACTAATTATTAATAGAGTCCCCAAACTGAGATCTTAGAGGGTAGCTTTAAAATAGGATCTCAGAGGGCTAAAGTTAGGTTTTCTTGCCCTTGGTAAGCAATGAAAAATTTTTATCCTAAAAACACTTAAGTATGCTGCTGACCATTACTCTTGCATATAATTACAATTCAGACTGAAACTTGAGATGTTTGGTAAACACTATATTGCAGTGAGGGTGGGTGAGAGAGGAAAACACTGAAGCAAAAATATGCTTTTCTGCTCCTTTTTAAGGAGGTCCAAAAGAAGATATTACCAACACTCACTTTCTCCAGAGGTTTTATTTATTTAATTTGGCCTCCTGCTCAGCAGAGCAGATTAGGGACTGGGGATGAATGTGACAGAGCATGTTACAACCAGAGGAGAGTAAACCAGGCGCTTTGGAATAAACGATGAAAATGAACTTTCGTTATTCTTTTCTTTGTCTGTTTGACTCTCCATTATTTCTGAGAGTCATTCATTTATGAACGGATTGTGTCTAAAGTCAATTTGCGAATCACTGATTTGGAATTTGTAAATTTTTTTTCCGGAGAGTTGAGGCTGTACATGGTAGATAATTTTATTTTTTACGAGTAATTAAAAAGTCTAATAAACAAGTAATGTAGTAGAAGAGAAATTTTGTTTTTTTACTTTACCAGTAATTATCAAGGGGGAAAAGTCACTGAGGAAAATGTCTCGAGAGGCTCCTCTGGAGGAAGAAAAGCTGTAGCCCTGAGGATTTAGTTTGCAAAAAAGCACCAGATTCAACGTGTGCGGTGCGCTGCGTGATAGGAGAGGAACCGAGAGGGCCGTAAGTGAAAGGGGTGCAACATGGCAGAAGACCACCTTGGGGAAAATAAAGGTGATCCAACTGACTTGTCAGGAGAATAATGAACTTCTTCTCTTCCTCCTCCTCCTCCCCCCCTTCTTTTTATTATGTTCAGTTAGCCAACATATAGTACTTCTTTTTTTTTTTTTTTTTTAAAGATTTTATTTATTTGACAGAGAGAGAGACAGCGAGAGCAGGAACACAAGCAGGGGGAGTGGGAGAGGGAGAAGCAGGCTTCCTGCCGAGCCGGGAGCCCGATGCGGGGCTCGATCCCAGGACCCTGGGATCATGACCTGAGCTGAAGGCAGACGCTTAACGACTGAGCCACCCAGGCGCCCCAACATATAGTACTTCTAATAGCAGTGATGTCTTCTTTGTTTCCCCCAACCTCGATCTAAAGAAGTGAGAAGGCTGGTGCCCTCTAGAGGACCATTCTTGAAATGCGTTAGGGTTTGGAGTTTGGGGAATTACTTTGTTTCATGGTTCCTTTGCGGGTGGGGAAGATGTCCCTGGTCTGGTGTGGTCATTGGCCGGGATACTAGACAACCATGAATGTTCTTATTCAAAGTGGGCTCTCAAAGTATTTTTGTAAACAAAACATGTGTCTCCTTCCAGGTGCTACAATAACAATTTGTTCTATCAGCTACATTTACTACTTCTACATGTTAATTTGCCTTTTAAGCTTAGGTTAAGAACTTACCACTATTTGTGGCCTTATTTCTTAAGAGAAAGAAAGAGAGAAAGAGACAAGGAGAGAGAGAAAGAGAAAGGGGGGGGAGAGAGAGAGAAAGAGAGAGAAAGGGGGATAGAGAGAGGGAGGGAGAGAGAGAGAGAAAGAGAGAAAAAGGGGGATAGAGAGAGGGAAGGAGGGAGAGAGAGAATCAAGAGGATATAGAAATTACGTAAGTACAGCTAGCCTTGGTCACCGTAGCCTATTACAATACCGGTGACTATATTCCCCATGCTGTATTGTTCGCATGTTGTTTATTCTTTTGAAATCTTCTGTGATTTAATGTTTGAGATATCACTTTGGTATAGAATCTTCATTATTTTATCTTTGTTCCCATCTGAGGGCTGCATCGTTATCAAATATTAAAGGACAGTTTTTAGGTTACTTCCTTTTAAGCAATAGAGACAGAATGGTTGCCTTGACCTATGCTGTGGTTTTAGAAAGGAGCAACATTACCGTGAGAGACTATGGACTCTGAGAAACAAACTGAGGGTTCTAGAGGGGAGGGGGGTGGGGGGATGGGTTAGCCTGGTGATGGGTATTAAGAAGGGCACGTTCTGCATGGAGCACTGGGTGTTATACGCAAACAATGAATCATGGAACACTACATCAAAAACTAATGAGGGCGCCTGGGTGGCTCAGTTGGTTAAGCGACTGCCTTCGGCTCAGGTCATGATCCTGGAGTCCCGGGATCGAGTCCCACATCGGGCTCCCTGCTCAGCAGTGAGTCTGCTTCTCCCTCTGACCCTTCTCCCTCTCATGCTCTCTGTCTCTCATTCTCTCTCTCGCAAATAAATAAAATCTTAAAAAAAAACAAAAAAAACTAATGATGTAATGTATGGTGATTAACATAACATAATAATAATAATTTAAAAAAGAAATTAGAAAGGAGCAACATTTTCTATTCTATTTATGAAAAGCCATCAGGAATTAGTTTGATGTGACATTTAAAAATAAAGTCCGGTTTATTTGCAAGTACTTCCTTATTTCTTCCCTTCAACAGTCAGTAATTTTTTTTGGCACAATATACTTACTTCAATTATGGTTATTTCCACCTTTTTCTTATTACATACAAATTACTCTGGTTTGTTATTATTTGTCCTAACAGTTTCCTATTTCTTCTGATTGTCTTTATTCTCTTCTTTCCAAATGTTTTATTATAAATATGTTCAACAATCCTCATTTTGTCTCCCGGTGGAGTCAACTAGGAGTTTTAATAATACAAAAGCATAGTTTTATTATAAATTATTTTCCTTCTATTTCTGCTTGCTGTTATAATAAAAATACCATATTTATTTTTTAATCATTACATTTTCAAGTTAAAATTAAACTATGTGAAATACTCACCAGCAATAAAAAGGAGCAAGCTATCAATTCACACAAAAACATGGTAAAAAGGTAAGTAAGTTTTCCTTAAATTCTGAACAAAACCCTCCCCCATTTTATATGGTAGTTAAATTCAGAGTATACTAAAACCAAACAAAAATATTCTGTTTTTATCAAAGGGAAACATTCCAGCTCAAGTAATTAAAAACACATTTTTTCATTTATGTTCAAGTCTAACAAGACATTTGAAAGATGTGCATGATCTAGAAAATTTCCTTATTGTAGAGGGTGGTCCTGTAAAGTGAACTGTTATATTACATCATATTTTTCTACTTTTAAAATTAATTTTTATCTCTATTATATTTAATTTGAAATGCCTATATTTGATATAATCATGAGATAGTAACTTACATGAAGTTTTAGTTATTAACTTCAAAACTAAAAACCTGACAATATTACAAAAAATGTGAAATTCTCAGATATCAGTTTCGTTTCATATAAAGAAAATCTATAAAACCTAATTAAGCTATTTTCCTTTTCACACATAGTTTTGAAACATGTCTCACATAGCAGGGTGAGCCTGTCTGTACATGAACATAAAATATTGGAGATGAGTAAATTAGGCCCTTCTAGTGTTTTTAGGAAACACATTACATCATTAGTTTTTGATGTAGTGTTCCATGATTCATTGTTTGCATATAACACCCAGTGCTCCATGCAATATGTGCCCTCTTTAATACCTATCACCAGGCTAACCCATCCCCTCCCCAGAACTCTTAGTTTGTTTCTCAGAGTCCATAGTTTTTATTTAAAATGTACTGCCTGACTTATAGAAAGACAGAATCAATAGTAGCTAATTATCTCTGAGAATAATTCATTTCAGGGAACTTACTTTTAAACTCTTTATGTATATGTCATCATTCACTGGAATATAGTGGAATTGCCATTCTTTTTTTTTCTTGTCCAAAACCAAAACAATATTTTTATTTTACTTTATTCTAAGTTTTTATTTAAATTCCAGTTAGTTAACATACAGTGTAATATTAGTTCAAGTGTACAATATAGTGATTGAACACATCCACGCAATGCTCATCCCAACAAGTACCCACCTTAAAAGCCATCACCTACTTTACCCATCCCCCCATTCACCTCCCCTCTGGTAACCGTCAGTTTGTTCTCTATAGTTAAGAGTCTGTTTTATGGTTTGCGTCTCTCTTTTCCCCCTTATGTTCATCTGTTTTTGTTTCTTAAATTCCACATGAGTGAAATCATACAGTATTTGTCTTTCTCTGACTGACTTTTTTGCTTAGCATAATACTATCTGGCTCCATTCATGTTTTTGCAAATGGCAAGAGTTCATTCTTTTTTATGCCTGAGTAATATTCCTGAGTGTGTGTGTGTGTGTGTGTGTGTGTACCACATGTTCTTTTCTTCTTTATCTATGTATTAGTCAATGTACACTTGCACTGTTTCCTTAATTTGGCTGAATAATGCTGCTATAAACATGGGGGTGCATGTATCTCTTTGAATTAGTATTTTTGTATTCTTTGGGTAAATACCTAGTAGGGCAATTGCTGGATTGTAAGGTACTTCTATATTTAACTTTTGAGGAGCTTCCTTACTCTTTTCCACAGTTTGCATTCCCACTAAAAGTACAAGAGGGTTCCCCTTTCTCCGCATCCTCACCAACACTTGTTTCTTGTGTTGTTGATTTTAGCCATTCTGACAGGTGTAAGGGGACATCTCATTGTAGTTTGGATTTGTATTTCCCTGATGATGAGTGATGTTTAGTATCTTTTCATGTGTCTGTTAGCCATCTGTGTCTTCTTTGGGAAAATGTCTATGCATGTCTTCTGCCCATTTCTTAACTGGATTATTTGGTTTCTGGATGTTGAGTTTGATAAGTTTTTTATATATTTTTGACACTAACCCTTTATCAGATATGTCATTTGCAAATATCTTCTCCCATTCCACAGGGTGCCTTTCAATTTTGTTGATTGTTTCCTTCACTGTGCAGATTTTATCTGGATGAAGTACCAATAGTTTATTTTGCTTTTGCTTCCCTTGCCTCAGGAAACATATCTAGAAAGAAGTGCTATGGCTGATGTCAAAGAGGTTGCTGCCTGTGTTCTCCTCTAGGATTTTGATGGTTTCCTGTTTCACATTTAGGTCTTTCATCCATTTTGAATTTATTTTTGTGTGTGATGTAAGAAAGTGGTCCTGGTTTTATTCTTTTCCATGATGCTGTCTAGTTTTCCCAACACCATTTGTTGAAGATGAGACATTCCTTTTCCCACTGGATATTCCTTTCTGCTTTGTCGAAGATTAACTGACCATTTAGTTGTGGGTTCATTTCTGGGGTGTCTATTCTGTTTTATTGATCTCTGTGTCTGTTTTTGTGCTAGTACCATACTGTTTTGCTCACTACTGCTTTGTGATATAACTTGAAGTCTGGAATTGTAATGCCTCCAGCTTTGCTTTTCTTTTTCAAGCTTGCTTTGGCTACTCAAGGTCTTTTATGGCTCCATACAAATTTTAGGATTGTTTGTTCTGGCTCTGTGAAAAGTGCCATTGGCAATTTTGGTAGGGATTGCATTAAATGTGTAGATTGCCTTGGGTAGTATAGACAATTTTAATAATATTTGTTCTTCAAATCCATGAGTATGGAATGTCTTTCCATTTCTTTGTGTCATCTTCAGTTTCTTTCATCAGTGTTTTACAGTTTTCAGAGTTCAGGTCTTTCACCTCTTTGGTTAGGTTTATTCCTAGGAATTGTATTACAAAACCAAAACAATTTGAGCAAGAAAATAAAGCAGATCTAGATATAAGTAAGAAGTACATATAGATATAACGTGAAGTATCCATGAGTCCATACTGATATTAATGCTTGAATAAGTAAATACATGGGGAAGAATAGACAATCTTTATAGCAGAAAAATTCAAAGTAATTATTGTAGATAATATGCCCTCAAAGAAGGAGCATAACTCCCCACTCTTTTTTTTTTTTAAGATTTATTTATTCACTTGAGAGAGCGAGAATGAGAGAGAGTACATGAGAGGGGGGGAGGGTCAGAGGGAGAAGCAGGCTCCTCGCTGAGCAGGGAGCCCGATGCAGAACTCAATCCCGGGACTCCAGGATCATGACCTGAGCCGAAGGCAGTCGCTTAACCAACTGAGCCACCCAGGCGCCCCATAACTCCCCACTCTTAAGTATGGACTTGTGTACAATGACTATCTTCTAGTGTACAGAATGGAAAGAAACATAAAAAGAGTAACTTTACAGTGGAGAAACCTGACAAATACTATTTCAATCAGGTAATCAAGAAGATATTTATAATGACAAATCATGTTGAGAGTGTGAAACTTTACATGATGTGATGAAAATGGTACTCTACTTCTGTGATCTTCCTCCCCAAATCACAAAAACCCTGTCTAATCATGAGAAACACCAGACAAATATTCACTAAGGACATTCTACAAAAGATCTGACCACAACTCTTCATGCCTGTCAAGGAAACTGAAAATAAGAGAAGTCTGAGAAACTGTCACAGCCTAAGTAGAAGCCTAAGAAGACATGATACTAACTGTAATGTGATATCCAAATGGGAATTTGGAACAGAAAAAAGACATTAGGTAAAAACTCAGAAAATCAGAGTTAAGTTTTAGTTGGTAATAATGTATCAATATGTGTTTATTGATTGCAACAAATGTACCTTCCTAATAAGAGATGTTAATAACATGAGGTATATGGGAACTCTTATTGTCTTCAATTTTTATCTTATAATTTTTCAATTACTATCTACAAATTTTTAATATAAAACTGTTCTTAAATAAAATGTTTATTTTATTTTATTTTTTAAATGCCATTTACTTTTTTTTTTTAAGAATTTATTTATTTATTTGACAGAGAGATAAAGATTGAGCACAAGTAGGCAGAGTGGCAAGCAGAGGAAGAGGGAGAGGGAGAAGCAGGTTCTTCCCTGAGCAGGGAGCTCGATGTGGGACTCGATCCCAGGATTCTGGGATCACGACCTGAGCTAAAGGCAGACGCTTAACTGACTGAGCCACTCAGGCACCCCTAAAATGTTTATTTTAAAAAGACCTTTTATCATAGATCTCATTTTCTAAATAATATTATCCAACGAAAAGAACCAGAACTTCTTGGAGAAATGCTGTTTCTTCAAAGGCTGGGACATGGTAAATGTAAAATGAACTTGGAGCATTCATTTTGCCAGAAAGTGAAGAAGTATTTTCCTCAAAAAAAAAAAAAAAAAAACTACAAAACAACAACAGCAACAAAATATAGATAGGAGCACATCAGAACACAGGAGTCAAACTGAAAGAGCTCCAAATTGCCAAAAGTAGGACAATTCGAGCAACAAAATTAATAATGAGAAAACATGAGACAAATCCAAATACAGAGACATTCTACAAACTACCTAACCAGTACTCTTTGAAACTCTCAGAATCATAAGAAAACAAGAAAAAAACTGAAACTGTCACAGATCACAGGAGAATAAGGAAATAAGGTGAGTAAATGCAACATGGTGCCCTGGATAAGATCCTAGAACAGAAAAAAGGACGTGAGAGGAAAACTGGTGAAATTCAAATAAAATTTGTAGTTTCGTTAATAGTATTGTACCAATGATGATTTTTTAGTTTTGACCAATGTGCCCTGGTTGTGTAAATTGTCACCATTATATGGGTGTTGTATCTACTATCTTTGTAGCTTTTCTGCACATCTAAAACTATTTTGTAATAACTGTCTTTTTAAAGCAGCCAAAAATTAGTGAAGCTGTTGACCTTTTGAATTTGGACATGAGGAAATCAACAAAAAGAGAGATGCAGTGGCTTGCTTTGTGTCTTAAAGCTAACTATTGACAGAAAAGAAAGTGCCCAACAAGACCTGTGATTTGAAATGTCACCAAAATCTTAGGAAAGCAGATACAGAGGTATAGAAACAATGGTTTTTTCAAATACATGCCCTTTTGTAATTAATGTGTGAAATTAGGGGTTCTACATTTAACTTAGAACAAAGCAAAATTTTAATTGCCAGTGTAGGGACTCTAAATCAGTTTTAGCCAGTCAATTCTCCTCAGATTTTTATTTTAAAATGTTTTTAAAAAGATTTTATTTATTTATTGTGGGGGGGAGTACAAGTGGGCATGGAAAGAGTGGCAAAATGAGAGGGAGAAGCAGACTTCCTACTGAGCAGGGAGCCTGATGCACTCAGATCTCAGGATTCCAGGATCATGACCTGAGCCAAAGGCAGACATTTAACTGACCCAGGTGCCCCTATTTAAAAATTTTTTACATGTGTGTTTTATGTACTTATATATTTTAATAAAAATTTTATGTATCTAAGTTATACAACATGATGATTTCATATACATAATGAAATGATTACTTTTGTCAAGCTAATTAACTAATCTAATATAATCTCCTCACATAGCAACAACTTATTTTGTGTGATGAGTATACCTGAAACCCATTCTGTTAGCATTATCTAATGTTTAAAACAGTATTATTAAGCATAGTCATCATTCCTGTACATTGGATCTCTAGACATTCATTCTACATAGTTGCAACTTTGTACACTTTACCAATATCTCCCCATTTCCCTCATTCCCACCAACCTGGTAACCACCATTCTACTCTCTACTTCTATGAGTTTAACTTTTATCAAGAGACTTTTAAAGTCTAACTTTATCTGACAAAGATGTACCCAAAGCTTCTCAAGAATTTATTCCAATGCTTTCGAAGAAGAAGAAGAAATAGAGAATTTTAGAAGTCACTATACATCATTAACCTCAAGGAAATAATAACATAGTTTTAATTTTCAAGTAAACTAATGAATCCTGCACTTAGATGTACTTATCTCTCATTGAATGTGAGCAAAGAATCTGGGAAATTTCCTTTTCATTTATAATGAGTATATATACAGATTGCAATATCTTTTACTCACTGTGCAAACACCCGCAGCCTCAAGCCAAGATCATATATTCTCATACATAGTTGTCTTATCATTACCATTCAAAGAACACATATTTCTAAAACCTATTTGTTGTCCTTTCCTAAATTAATCATCACTTTTAAGAATTGTTTTGACAACATGTGCATCTGGGGAAAATTTAAGAGTTTTGAAATATGGAATTAGATCCATGAATTTATAGGCAGCCACAGGAATAATGCTTTAGCTTTATGACAGAGGGAGCAATAAATTTATAGTAGGAAACATGTTGAATATTATTTCAGAAGACAGGGACCAAGTGCTATCTTGCCATTGCTGAACCATGTATTAAAATTGGACACTAACCTACATATAGGTGAGACTTATTCCTTCTCTCTTTTTCTCTTCATGAATGAAAAAAGGAGAAAGAACTCTTTGACTGTTATATTAAGAATTGCCTCCCCTATATAATGGACAATAAGGTAGCCTGCCTTTACTCAGTGCATGGAAGGAAAGTCAGTCTCAGCACACTCTATTTTGTCAAAAGGTACACTTACTACCTTTAGGCCAAAGGATAGCAATGAGAGGAATTGGAATGGGTCAACATGGTAAATCAACAGACATCCATGAAGCCACTATGTTTTCAACTCACTGTTATCTCAATCAGAATCTATATACATGTCTGAAGTATTAAAAAAACATGTCCTTGGCAAAAAACATTGAAAGGTTGAAATATTTGCTACAAATATTAGATTTCCTTACATAAAATTGTCACCATCTGCTTACCTCACAGGTGTTAAATGATGCAATAGTGTGAATTAAAAAAATTATATTCCTAAAACGTGTAGAAGATTTATGCTTCATTCTTCAAGTTGATGTCTCTAATCGTTTAATTTTCCATACTATGTTTGAATTAGGTTTTATTTTTCTAAAGTGTATAAAGGGATTACAAGCTTTAAAGTTTAAGGGACTTTTTCTCCCTAGGCCAGCAGATTATTCCCGACTTCTTGTAATAAAGTATTTTTACTAGGAAGGAGACATTTTGAAAAGCTATATTTTATGAATAACAAAATGTTCAATAAATATATGAAGACCACATCTAATAATTGGAAAAAGTTAAGCTAATAGACTCTCATCTCACAATTCCCAGGTTTTGGACAGAATTAAAGAGTGAACCCTTTCCATTTAAGCTGACCTTCTACTACAGAACTTGCATATTCCGTAAGAGCCATGTTTTGTCACTTTTTAATATAATTTGAAATTCACCAAACTGAAATCACTTTCTTCTCCAGTTTTCAACCAGCCTGCTGAAATATCCAAGAGAATATGGGCAACAGTGATTTAAACCCCCATTCATTTACTTATTTGGTAAATATTTGGTGAGCATCTACTCTGTTGATGAGTATTTGACTTTCAGATTTAGTACTGCCCTATTAACATCAATCTCTCATATCCATGTGAAGTGTAACTCTAGCTGTTTTTTGCTCCACCGGTGATTAGGAAAATTTTCCAGCTCTGTTTATTATTGTGTCACTGTGGGGGATGAGACAAGGAGAGTAGGAGTCAGCTTGTTATAAGGAATGTCCAAATGAATACTATTTGTGATTGTCTCATTTAGGAAAAAAGAAGTCTAAACAGGTTTGGTTTAGAATATGTTGTTTTTAATGATTTTGTACATGTCATTGAGACCTGGCCATGGAATTGTTTTGACTTCAAGTCATAAATTGAAAAACTGAAGGAAAAAATCAGTAGTATTGACAAATGAATGTCTTAATTACAAATTACTTAATTACAAAAATGGATACTTTTCAGAGGAATCAAAACGGTCTAAAAGTGACCAGAGGAAGAATATGAGTGATGTTTAGTATAATAGCAAATTCATGAAAGGAACTAAGATAGTTGCCAAATACCACCACTCCACCCCCACAAAAAACACTGGTGCAGGATGACTTTAATGTAAAATTCTTTCAAGCTTTCAGGTGATAAATATACATATTCTATTTAAAAATCCACAAAAAGTAGAATTCTTTTTCCCTGAAGACATGTATAAAGCTAATACAATCCTGGAAAAACATTATAGAAATACCTCAAAATATACAAAAAATTAGTAGAAAAAGAGGGGGGAAATAAAAATGGAAAAATTAAAAATAATATATCAATATCACTGATGATTTGTGGCTCAAAATCCAAAATAAAATTTAGCAAATTGAATTCAGCAATATATTCATATAACCATTCAATACAGTCAGGCAAGTTTTCTTCTAAGAATCTGATGTGATTGAACATTGACTAGTCTGTGGGTATAATTCATTATAAATAAGACAGCTGAAAAAAATATGATAATCCTGATATATTTTTAAAAGTTATTTCATAGATCTTCAGATTGATTTTAGATTTATAAAGCTATTAATATAATAGGAATCAGAGGAAGGTTTAGAAAATTCTATTTCAAACTAACAGCCAAAACTGTTTAGGAGTTTGGATTAGTATCATTCCCATTAAAAGTAATAGTGTAATAATAAGGATAAGGTAATTACTGTAACAAACAGTCCCCAAACTTTAGTGAACTTACCCAAGAAAAGTTCTCAGCCTGGCAGTTCTATAGGCAGCTCTTCTAAGTGTTGACCCAAGAATCAGAATCCTCTTTTTTTTTTTTTTTTGCCTCAACATCCACTAAGGAATCAGAACTTTTGGCCTCCAGTCTCAGATGAGAAAAAAGAATAAGGAAGATCACTAGGGAAGTTTTTAGGGAACAGGCTTGGGAATGATGTACATTATTTCTGCCCACATCCCATTCATTTATATGGTCTCACCTGATTACAAAGGAGGATACAAACTGTAGTCTGATTGGGTACGGAAAAAGATAAGGGGTTTGGTGAATGCATAGCAGTCAGAAGAAGCCAAGGCTACCTTATATCATTTTTTTAAACCATCATTCCAGAAAATGTTAGCTAATACAACCATCTCATATAGTCACAAATTGGTAAAAATATTAGCAAAAATAGGAAAAATTATAAGGCATTTTTTTCTAATATTTAGAATCATTTGATTTAAAGTTTAGGTTTATGTTAAGGTTAAAAAAAGCAAAAACAAGAAATGTTTAAAAGATGCTCTATAATTATTTGGATGACTGGACAAAATACTTGCTTAAACCTTAGAAGACAGTGTGTAGGACTGAGAGAAAATGTATGGAGGATTTGTTATTTAGACAAAGTGTCCAGTACTTAGTAGATATTTTAAAATGTTTTCAAATTCAACAATCAAGGTAGGTCTTTTTTTTTTTTTTTTTCATTTCACCCAGGAGAGTAAGGAGGAATTCACTGTCACTCAGACATGACTAAAGATGTTTCTGAAAACGGATAAGATAATCAGCTTTATAATTTACCTTTCTATAAATTAAATTTTGAAGAGTGCCACCTAATGATTATTTCTAGGAAAGTGGTGTGTTATGCGTTAATATAGGAGCCTGATTTTCCTTTTGAAACTTCCATTGTAGATTTTTATTTTGATCACAAATTTTACTTGGCTTTGGTTCTTTTTTCTCAGTTCAGGATAGGCTGGTGGTTAGAATTGTATCCCCAAATTTGAAGGAAATCTATTTCCAACTGAGATACCATAATAATCTTTTTTTTTTTCACATTCTCTGATGTGTTTTTGAATTGTGCATGAGGTAATATTCATTTCAGTGTGAATTCTCTTAGAGGATAAGTTATTAGTTATAATGGGAAACCAAAGAGTACCAAAGAGTTAACAAATACAACATTTTATGAAAGGTTTTATTTTTAGTGTGGTTGACATGAAATGGCTAAATAGAACAGAGTAACGATTTGTAACTTTCTATTGCAACATTACTCCAAAGGGAGAGAGAAAGGAATTAGATGGTAGAATGGGGAGGATAGTAGTAGAGTATATCTGAAATGTTTTGCTCTTGGAGTCAGGATGCTTGACTGAAGATCATAGCACTCCATTCTACTTACTAGCTGCTTGTCTGTACCTTATGTTCCCTCTCATAAAATAGGCAAGATAAATAAAATCTCCATGGTCTGTGGTGAGGAGTAATTAAGATGTGAAAGCACCTGCCATATAACAGGTACTCCTGTTGATTTTTTTCTTTCAGTGGGTCACATAGCTAGATGATAGCTGTCTGAAAAAGTGGCACTCTATGTCAGCAGATGACATAAACATGGCATATAAGAAACACACAATGAATGTGTGTTTATATAGACATAAAGAGATGAGTAAATATAATTGAAATTGTAAGATGGAAGAGGAGATAATTTTAGTCAGATACCCTATCCAAGGCTTCTCAAATTATATCCATGTGTGTGTAGGTAATGTAACTTCCCATACTATTCAACAACTAGTATTTCTTCAGGAATTCTACCCCTGTCTAGTGTCTAATCTTAATTATATATTCATTTGTAATTATTCTCCATTAATGAGTATCTACCTGAGGTAGGAGGATTAAGGGGCAGGTTGCTGGATATTTGGACAATAATAGAGCCAGATGACGTACACAATTTGTGATAGAAATATTTACTTTATTGAGAGCACCAGGATATAGAGAATTAGTCACTCATTTATTTATCAAATAATTACTGAGTCTCTACCATATATGGGTACTATTTTCATTACCTAGAGATACATCAGTGAATGAAAAATATAAAGTTAACTACTCTCAAAAATATTACACCCTAGAAGAAATGATACAGGGGCACCTGGGTGGCTCAGTCGGTTAAGTGTCTGCCTTCAGCTCAGGTCATGATTCCAGAGTCCTGGGAGCGAGCCCCGCATCAGGTTCCCTGCTCAGCCAGGAGTCTGTTTTTCCCTTTCCGTCTGCCCTGCTCATGCTCTCTTTTTCTCAGTCTTTCTCTCTCAAATAAATAAAAAATCTTTTAAAAAAGAAATGATACAGATAATAAATAATATAATAAATAGGTAGATTATATGACACTTCATAAAAAAAATGAGAGAAAGGAAGACTAGCTATACTGATCATGGAGGAAGTTGTAATATTTAATAGGCAAATAAAGTGGATCTCACTGAGAAGATGAGATTTCAGCAAAGAATTTAAGGAGGTGAAAGAGCAATCTAATGGACATTTGTGGAAAAGGGATTCCACACAGGTATTAGGAACAACCAGAGGAAATGTCCTAAGAAAAAACATACCTGGAGCAACATCAGGAAGGAAAGGTAACACATGACAAAAGAAATAAGAGAGGCCATATCATGAGGGCCCTGTGAGCCTTTGTAAGACTGGCTTTACCCTGAGGGAAATGAAGAGATAATACAGCTTTCTGAAAGAAGTAACATGATAGGGCTTAGATACTAAAAGGTCCACTCTGACAGCTATGCCAAAAAGGACTGTAGGTAGACAGAGGTAGGAACTAAAGGATATAGTAGGAAGGAACTCTAGAAAACTAAGCCTTAGAAGTGATGACCTGGACAAGTTTAGCAACAATGGTCAGATTTGGGGTATATTTCAACGGTAGTCAAGAGATTTTCCTGGCAGCTTAGAGGTAGGGTGTGCAGGAAAGAAGGGTCCAAAAGAAGCCCAAGGTTCTGAACAACTTCAATGATGGGATCAACTAAGAGTGGGGAGGTAAAAGGCAGAGCAGTTTGGGGGGGAATATTAGAAGCTCAGTTATAAAAATATTAAATTTCGCGGGCGTCTGGGTGGCTCAGTTGGTTAGGCGACTGCCTTCGGCTCGGGTCATGATCCCAGAGTCCCGGGATCGAGTCCTGCATCAAGCTCCCTGCTCAGCAGGGAGTCTGCTTCTCCTTCTGCCCCTGCCCCCTCTTGTATTCTCTCTCTCTCAAATGAATAAAGTAAAATCTTTAAAAAATAAAAAAATATAAAAATAAATAAAAATATTAAATTTCAGATTCACATCAAAATGGTGGTGGGTGGATTAATCAAAAGTTCAGGAGAGAGTTCTAGGATAGAGATATATATTTTAAGCTTATTAGAATATAGATGACATTTAATACCATTCATATGTGATGAGATCACCAAGGCAGAGAATATAGATAAAGTAAAGAAGAGTACCAAAAATTAAGCTCTATGGGCATATTATACAAAGATAATTTCACAGTAGTAAGTGTAATCTGGATAGCATGCCTCCTTACTATTAGGGACTATTGGTGACTCCAGAGTGTGCCTATTTGTAATGGAATAAAAAATCTAATTTTGAGTCATCGTAACCAAAGGACAAATCCTTAGTAGACTGGGGTGGTGTGAGTTCATTAGGTCTTGGCCAAGGCCCTTTGAAAGGAGATGAGAATGAAAATAAAAGGGTAGCCTGATTAATTAGGCTGGCTCCAATCAAATGAAGATAATTGTCAAATAATCCACAGGATTTTGCTATAGATGCAAGAATCACCTTGTTTTGCTCCGCTGCAAACATTTATGAATTCACTGAGTTCTTTAGTCCCTTGCAAAGATTTTATAATCTGAAAATTACAGAAGGACATTCATGCAGTGGCACAAGTGTAAAAACATCATTTATGCCAATGTTATTTTCTTTGGCCGAAGGTTTATGAGTTCCTGTTTCAGCTTTAAACAGCAGGAGGCTATACATGACTCATAGCATTTATTTTTTACCTCTATTTAGTAATCATTGTCTTAAATGGGAGCTCTCAGCTTTTCATAGTGATGATTGAAGTCCTGGGAATCAGCTTTATATTTTTTAGAATTTCACAAGAAGGAACTGTTTTGATGATAATGACATAGAGAGAGAAACAGACAGATGCAGAGAGAGAGAAAGAGAGGGAGGGAGGGAGGGAGGGAGAGAGAACGATCGGAAAACTGTTGTTTTGTTGTTGTGTTTTGTTTGTGTTTGTTTTTTAATCAACCTACTACCAGCAACTCCCAGCACATTTTTGGTGGTCCCCCATCTGCCTTCATAGAATTAATGACGCGATCGCTTTCTGTAACCACGTGGTCAATGAGTTCTGTAAGAAGGTTTCAGCGACAGAGGGAACTAATAAAAAAGAACAATATGCTGTTAGGCTTTTGGGTCATCTCCCACGATGCCTCTAGTAGGAGAACCGAGAAAGTTCGGCAGACAGGAAAAATTAGAACCAGATGGTTAAAGGCCTTATTTGGACAAATAGATACGGAGCTATGGGACTGATTAGATAGAGTTATTTTCTAAATAAATGGATTTTCTTTTTTCAAAATAAGGAGGTTATTTTATAACTATCTCTACCTATTTTTACAAAGCCTGACTTAGGAGCTGTGTTGTCTTTCCAATGATCTATCTCTCCTGTACATGTTTCTCAGCGTGCGTCCAGTTTTCCACATCTGCCTGCTGCTTTGCTTCACTACAGACACAGCTGGTCCATTCATCTGCTTATTTGCTCAAGTTATTGAAAGACGTGACCTTAGTTGGCCTTGTGAGATTTCTTATTAGCAGTGCATGTGCTTTCGCCTCTTATTTCATTGTTTACTCTGTTTAAGTGAAAAATGAAAGAGCACTGCTTCACTATGCAGTTAAAAGTGACTTTATTAAAATAAAAAAAATCCTTTGTTTCTTCCTTTTTTTTGAAAAATAATTACACAAAATCTTTATGAAGTTCTCTTTTAGGCTTACCAATTCTATCCCCTCCTTCATTCCTCAGGGGAAACCACAATTCTAAACTATAGCTCTCGAATCTATGACTTTCATCACTTATACACTCATGTATGCGTCTAAATATGATGCAGGGTATTGTTTTATCAGATATAATTTTTCATAAGTAGTGCTACACTGTACATATCTTTGAGCAACTTGCTCTTCTTTTCACAAATTCTATTCTTAATATTTCCCTGCTGATAACCTCTAGCTCTAGTTTACTCATTTTAACTGTTACGTTGTTTCCCATTTCAGGAATAACCATATATTTTTTTCTTCCCTTGGGGGACATTTAGATTGTTTCCAGATTTTTATTCTTATGAGAAATACAACAATGACCGTTCTTTTACATGTCTTCTGGGCACAGGCATAAATTTTCCAGGATATATTTTTAGAAGTGGAAGAGCATTTTTTAGTGAATTCAACATTTCTATAGCTGAGCAAATCAATTTCCAAAGAGTTTTAGCAATTTACACTCTCATCAGCCATGGAGACCTTCTTTCCTCAAAGAATACTAATGTTTGGAATTTCTGAACCTTGTTTTCTTATTTTAAAAACAATTGGTTACTAGTAATTGAGCAATATATTCATATATGACTTTGGCATATTCTATTGAGGTTTGCATTTTCTTGAATGATGTTTAAGTGTTCTTTATGTTTAAGAAAAAAAGTAACACTTTGACCATTTAACAAGTACAGCAAATATTCTATCCCTGTCTGTCATGTTTTAAACATAATTAGTAGTGTCTTTAATGCATACATATTTTCACATTTTAAACAAATCAATTTATCAATCTTCTCCTTTATGGTTTGTGCTTTGGGGTCTATCTCAAGTCTATAAACAAAATTGTTAACATTTTTCTAAACATTTAAAACTTTTACTTCTCATACTCAATTATGTAATATGACTAGAAAGTATCAATACCTTTAACCTTTCCCCAATCTCTTACAATATCGCCTTTGACATATATGTATGGATCTATTTATTAATTTCTTTTCTTCCATTGGTTTATTTGCTCTTTCTTTCAGAAGTATACAAAACCCCAATTAAGGTGATAGTCAGAAAACTCTCTTAGAATAATATCTTAAGATGATAAATTAGATTCCATTAACATTTTTAATTTCTGCTCAACAGAACAATTTTTAAGAAAATAAATATATAATCCATACTTCAGGACAAAATATCCATATAATATATACGTGACAAAGAACTATACCAAATATATATATTAAATATATATTTTAATTATATACCATATATATATTTAAAAATATGTGTATATTTTAAATCATAGACCACTTAATAATAGGTATATATCCCAAATAAAAATGGGTAAATGAATAGTCAACAAACACATAGGTACTCAGTATCGTTAGACCAAGGAAACTAAAGCTAAAACCACAGTGAGCATCATTGCATACAACCAGAATGGCTAAAATTTAAAAGACTGACAATACCAAATGTTGACAATGTTTCAGAGAAACTGGAACTCTTGTACACGGTAGAGATATAAAACAATACAAGTACTTTGGGAAAATCTGACAGTTGCTTGTAAGACCAACATTATACCTCCCCTAAAACCAGAGATTTCACTCTTAAATGTTTACTCAAGAAAATAAAACCACATTTTCACAAAAAGTTTTATATAAGAACAGTCTTAGCAGCTCTAGTCAAGACAGCTTCAAACTGGAAACAACCTGTGTCCATCAAAAGGAAAATATATAAACTAACCGAGAGAGTCACACAAATGAATGGCACTCAGCAACAAAATGGGAACCAACTACTGATACAAAAAACAAATATGAATGAATGCCCAAATCATGCTGAGTGAAATAAGTGGTACATAAAGAATATGTGCCATATGTCTCTATATGAGAGTCTAAAAAACAATATATAACCAATGTTCGATGGAAAAATGAGAAGAGTGGTTTCCTTTGGGATAAAGATTGGGGACCGACTGAGAAGGAGGTGAGGAAATTTTCTGGCATTATCATAGTGTTCTATATCTTGATAGGTAGAGGATTACCCAGGTGTATTCATTAGTCAAAACTTAGCAAATTCGCCTTAACATTTGTATGTTTTGTATGTAAATTTACGTAATTTTAAAACAAATCATTGAACTCCAGCTAATGACATGAATGCTATTTAGGGGGAAGTGTACTGACATCTGCCTCAATAGAGGAAAATGAGATAGATTAATGTTGGCTAGAGGGATGGAGGTGCGATAAGGCAGATGTAGTAAAATATTAACGATTAAATCGAGGTCATGGATAAATGTTCACTCTAAACATCTTTCAATTAATGTTTGAGCTTTTAAATAAAATGCCCGGAAAGTTGATGTTGAATATTAGCGACAATATATCCTCAACTAAGTATAAATGACCTATTCTCAGAATGTATCATAATTTTTAAAAATGTACATCAACAAAATAAAAAATAATTTTTTGTGATTTGTCTTCTATTGGGGAATTTGATTAAAAAAAAAAAAGACGTGACTGCAGACTGACCTGTGAGCTGGACCCAGGCACTCTGACTCCTCACTGGCTCCATTGCCTTTGAATTGTGGATTCCACCTGCCTTTCCCACTCCCGGAGGCTGCCCTAAGGACACCTCGCTATGGTGATGTGATCTTGAAACACCTGCATGGTATATATGACTGAGCCAATTAGGGCCTTTTTATAAACTTTTAAGATTTGGAAGGCGAGTACAGGGATCCATTCATCTTGCCACCACCAAAGGCAAGCATCCTATGTAATTTCCCTTTGCTATTATTAAAACTGCCACCTACCAACCTGGAGTGGCCTGCCTGTTTCTTTGATCTCCCCTGCCCTCTGTGTATAGGGGCTGGTTTCAGATTATACCCAGGAAGCTCCTGGGAGGGTTATGAACCTACATCTTCTAGGAGAGATGCTGGGTTATTGCTGCATGACACCTCTCAAATTGTTTGAAGATGATTATTGAAGTACACTACCACATATGAAAAACTGTATGCAATGTTTTCCAAAAATGGTTTCTCAAGATTTGGGTCCCCTGCAGTGTTTATATTTCTTGCCCCTTACCTACATCTTTCTCCAAAATAAAAACCTCTCCACCAATATTGGCAAGTCTGCCTAAATTATTAATAACCTAAATAATATGAATACCTTATTGGTACATTTCAGCTCAATCTTGGAGTAGAAGACCCTTGGCTGGTATGGGGTTTTTTAAAAATAATCCTATCATTTTTATCTTAGTCCTGCATATTGAATGAGACTTATAACTATTATGGGTAGTAAGAATGAAAGTCCCTAGATATATTTCCTGAATAGAATATTTAGTCATTCCAATAGGCTTATTCTCAATAATACAGGGAAATCTCATTTTGTTCAAAAGGGCACATACCTTCATCTCCAAAGTACACAGGACTGTTCAATGTAAATTGACCTGCATGTGGGAAAACTAAAGGAAAAAAAAAACCACGAAAGATTTTGGATACAGATGAAATCCAATAGATGGCAGTGAAATACAGAAAATTCACTGATTCTTGACTTATTTGATTGCTTTCAGCCGTAAGCTGCTAGTCTATTGCCAATTAAAAACACCCATAAACTGTAGAACCTTTTTAGAATCATGTTACACTTTTAAGATACTGTGAGGTCTTGGACAAGAAATAGCTCCAAATTTACTAGGTTCATGAGGATGCTGTGGCTTTGTGGGATGAAAGGACTTGTTTGAGGTTACATAAGCAAGTTTGAGGTAAATTCAAGTGTGGCATCAACATGATTCAATGGTCCTTGTGTGAATTCTAAATCCATCTCACAGCTGATGAGTCTTGAAAGATGAAAGCTGTATTTAATTAATACTAATAATCCATGGGTGGGAAAATGGTGCAAGAAGAGTCTGGAGATGGGCAGGGATTAAGCTATGCAGGACCATCTATGTTCTATTAAGGATTAGCAGTTTCACTTTAAGTGCAAAGCATGATGCAATGGAGCTTAACTCTAGCTTTTCATTTTTATAACCATTTGAGGAGTTAAACAACAACAACAACAACAACAACAACAACAACAACAACAACACAATAGCCCACTTCTCTGCAGATCTCCAGAGGTACTGATTTGAGTTTTCTGCAAAGGAAGGGGTCTGAGAATTGGCATTTTTAAGTTTCCCCAAATGATTCTAATGTGCAGCCAGGGCTGAGAACCCCTGGCGTAGTGAAGACCACGGGCTCTGGAATCAGAGACTTGGAATTTGATCTGTGCTCTCCCCACTTCTTAGCTCAGTGAACTTTTATACATTATTTCATCTCCATAAGCCTGGGTTGACACCAATGTAAAATGGTGGTAACAGTTTTACCTACCTCATAGGATTAGTTTTGGAATTACGTATGAATCACTACATTTCTAATCTTTAGCTTTAAGTAGTTCTCTACATTCAGTGTAAGTGTGACTGCTTTTGAATGTGTTCTTTGCCTCTCATCTGTGGAACTCTAGTTTACTTCTATTATTACTGTGGTATTTTATTTTGGCATTGATTCATGAATTGCATAGATGACATTTATATGATTCATTCAAAGATATCATGGTGACATGAATACACATTAATATCATCAAATTCAGAAATAATGTTATTAAATCAAATGGTATTTTTCTAAATAAAATCACCAAAGTATTATTTTTTATAGCACAGATGTAAGGTTTGCCACGTGGAAAGGAATTTGTCTTGATATCAGTAAGGCTTAAAACAACAATTTATTTAACTTTCAATTCTGTCAGTCAATTCAAGCTGGTCTCAGATGGGCAGTCCTGATTTCGGGTGATCATCACTGCGATTCGTCCTGTGTCAACAATTAGCTATTAGGTCTGCTCTGGGCTGTGGTATAGGATGGCTCAACTGAGATGACTTATTTTGGCCCCAGGTGGTCTCTAATCTTCCAGCATGCTAATTTGTATTTCTTCTCCTAGTAGGGCAATACATGCAAAGCCTCTTGATGCCAAGGCTCAGAAGTGATACACCATTACTTCTGGTGCTTTCTATCTGTCAAACTAAGTCACAAGATGAGCCCAGACTTAAGGGGTAGGAAATATCCCCACCCCTTGATGGGAAGAGATGCAAGGGAAGTAGACACAAGGAAGTGTGAAAAATGGGGGCATGTTTGCAAATTACCATGGTCTTCTTTGGGGTTTCTCCAAAAATAAAAACTCTAGTTAATTGTTGGGAATTATAGAGACAAATATCAGCTAATCTTCAAGAAGAACTTTATCATAGTTGAAATGATGAGCTCCCTGTCACTGTAAGCAATCAAGCTAGGCTAGATGCCATTTTGTACACATAATGTAGGAATGACTGATATATTAGTTAGAAGATTTAATAAAAGACATTGTCTTTGAATTTTAAATTTTTAAAATTTCATTCTTTGAGGTATTTTATTCTGGAATTTGAAAAGTCAGTAAAAATATAAATTACAGATAAGTGAAAGGATCAAGTGCTCAAATATGAAAGGCAAATCTTAAACATTTTTAAATAAAATATAGGAGGATATCTTTATGACACACACACACACACAAACACTAAAAGATGCTCAACCTAACACTAATACTAATAAGGTAGGTAGAATAACCAGGGGAATATAAATTAAATGATAATGAAATACTATTACACACTTAGTAGATTAGAAAAAATAATTAAGGATCTGTCACTATTAAGTGTAGGTAGGATGTGGATTAATAGGGACTCACGCATTACTTTTGTTGGGAGTACAAACTGGATGACCACTTTGGAAAGAATCTGGCATTATCTTGTGAGGCACAAAATATGCAAAACCTGTAAGCCAGCAATTTGATTCTTAGCTTAGGAGAAAATATTTCACATGTGCACAAGGAAGCATGTAAAAGTGTCTTCCAGAACAGCATTATTCTCAATAATAATAATAAAGAAACAAGCCAATGTCCATCAGTGGAATGAATAAAATAGCAGTTATTCACAGCATGGAATATAATTCAACACTGACATAGGAGAGATTATAGCTTCAATTATTGTGCTTTCTACAACAGTCCCCTAGCACGTCAAATATCAACCTTTTCCTCAGACGCCTCTGTGTACTGCAGTCCTATTCATCTGAAATGATAATGATTAAAGGCAGTGCACTATTCTGATGTAAGTTAGAACTGATCAGATATGTGGGGCTAGTCTATTTCCAAAACAAATATCCCTAAAAGGTAGTTGTAGTGACAAGAATTCAATCTTAGATTACCTGTTAGAGCAACAACTATGGTTTCTCTGCCTCATCCACACTAATTAGGATCATTCTGTCTGACTGGGTTCCTACCTTCTTCATTCCTAGTGTTTATTTCAGATGTTTGCTTGGACTAGTGCCCATACCTCTCCATCGGCTCTTTCTGCCTCACTATCCCTAAAACTATTTCTACTATTCTTATAGGGTGTGTGTGTGGGGAAGGGGGAGCATCTCAACAGTACTGATGAATTAATCCTCCTGCTATTACATCCTCTTCTATCAACTCAGTGACCCCAAGTAGTGACTTTAGCTTGAGTTGAACTCAAGTCCAAATGTGTCTTTTGGTCTTACTGATTTAGAACAGTTGACCCCTTCCTGGCATGGGCCAGGCCCTCTCCCCAGATTGTTGCCTATGCTCCATGTATTCCACTCCATCAGATTTTGCTCACCTGCTGCCCAGTAGGACCTCCCAGTACATCTCATGGTATAGCCACGTGACTTATAAAAATTGGTTACTGGGACGCCTGGGTGGCTCAGTCAGCTAAGCGTCCAACTCTTGATTTTGGTTCAAGTCATGATCTCAGGGTCTTGGGATCCAGCCCTGCGTTGGGCTGTGTGCTCACTGGGGTATCTGGTGAGGATTCTCTCTCTTCTCTCCCTCCACCCTTCCCCCCACTCATGTGCTCTCACTTTCAAATAAATAAATAAATCTTTAAAAAAAAACTGGCTCTATGTTGGCTACTTGAATTTAAATAAAACAAAATTCTATTAAAAAAAACTGGTTATCTACCAGTTCTCCTGGGGAGTCCCTTCATGATCCCCTTCTTAACTTATTGTCATCAAATAAACTCTTAATTCTACCCTGAAAGGCTGAATAATTCCATCCTCAATTTCTACCAATTATTACAGAAATTTAATTCAATGAATATTTCTCCACAGATATATTTCTTGTATTTCAATATTTTTTATTCTCTCTTCTGCTATCTTACACATACATACACACTTACTCATTTTGATCATAATACCCTGCATATAGTAAGCACAATGTAGGTGTCGCTATTTTAAGATAAACTCTTTTAGGGTTAATTGCTTAAATACACAGCTACCTTGAATAATTTAACTCCCCAATCATCACTACCGCTACATCCCTTGAGCTGCAAATATCTTATAGGTAGTTGATTCGATGGTTGCCTAAGATTAAAGTTAGAATTATAGTATTAAACAGAGACTTTTCTAGCAAAGCTACAGATAGAATGAAGCATATTAACAATGAAGCCTTGGTTTTTCTCTGTGATCGCTACCTCTGGAAGGGGCTTCCTAGTGAAAACATGGAACTAATTAAGTCCTCTGAAACCACTGGCCTCAACTGGAGTGAAGAAAAAAAAAAGTTTAAGAGAAGAATCTCAGAAAATGGCTAGAAGAGTATCTGTGGAAAGGATGTCAAAATAAAAATAAAGAAAGAATAATTATTATTGAAATAAAAAACCAAACACAATGAAAAATAAATGCATTCATTTGCTACCTAAGCTGATGGAAATCTTAATACACTAATGCAAAGACACTATAAGGCTTGATGTAGCATTGTCAGGAACTGTCATGGGATGGGAGGCAGGGACACAATTCCAATAGTCTTCCCAACTTTTATACCACTTCAGCCTTTGAATATAGGCAACGGGAGGGAAGAAGTTTTGTTCTGTGTTGAAAGGTCAGCAGAATTCCTAGTCTTGGAAAGGCCTACAAAACTGTTCCATGTTACCAAGAACAAAGTTCTCAGGAGGTCATAGTGAGAGTCACGGTTATGCATAGTCCATGATTTGAACTGAGAATGTCCTTCATAAGGAAGAAGATGCATAGATGCAAGGAAGAAGATCTGTTTCACATACATCCAAGGAAATGGCATAGTCCCAGCATCCATCAGAAGCTTCTCTAGGGGAGTAGTGAATACGTCTCATGATCTAGAAAACAGTGTGCTAGTGAAGGATCTAAATAGTTCGTCCACGAATGAAGTGGCTGTTGACAACTCTCAATTTTCATTTACAATGTAGAATGGGAGGAACATGCCAATGAAAATAAAAATAAACGTTGGCAGTAGAAAAGAGGTAGAGAAGCAAAGAATTTGAGTTCCTAAGTGGATAATCAGCATATCTATTGTTTTAAGCAATAGCTGTGAAGCACCTTCTATATAGGTAATCTCTAGTAGTGAACGAGGCAGATAAAGTCCTTGCCACAACAGGTACATTTTGGAGTGTAAAGACAAGAAATAAACAAGAAATAAATTTACTCAAAAATGAGTAAATATACAGTCTGTCCTATATTGGTGTGTGTGACTTCAACCCCTCTGACCCAGGACCAGGTTTGTTCCCCACAGAGCCCACGTGTAGCTCAAACTAGAATAATCAAAACTTCTATGAACATCTTTCCCAAACAAAGCTGGGAGAGTTGTTTTATACATTTTTGCAACTTTTAAAAATTTGCCTCAAAACCTGATAAGAATCATTGCAATGCTTGAGATAATCCTATGAGATATATATATATATAGTTCACAATGAGATATTCAAGATCATTTCTAATTTCTCTTCAGTCTGCCCCTTTTGCTACTGGCATGGATATTGGACACATTCTGAGGGAATTTAAGAATGTTTATGTAACATTAGTCCATGTTTCAGCTGAAGGACATGAAAAGTGACCACTCTTACAATATTTCCTTGGTTCTACTGTACACTCTTGAATCAGATGGACTTTTGTTTTAAACTACAGCATTTCTGATATTCACATGTCTTCAATTTTGACTCTGGAGGTAGCATTCATGGGGAAATGAGATTTTATCCTGAAGCTAATGAAGTACTCATATAGAACACAAGAAGTTGGACCATGAACAATTGGATCTGAGGTAAAATGTGATTGTATTAAAACAGAAAAACCCATCTGAAGAACATTCTGGAAAATTATCAAGAACTTTTGACATGGAGGGTGGGTTGTGGAAAAGGATAAATGTATTTATCCCTATGAAAAAATTATTTCTGTCTTCTCCATCTTGATTTTTCTGATAATATACGGAGTTCTCATTGGACAATATGTTTAATAGCATCATAAAATTAGAAATCATCCTAATTTTCTCATTTCCCTGCTGTTTCTGCCTCATTTTAAGCTAAACTTACTTCCAGTGTTGGTGCATTTATACTTTCCACGATTACTCACGCTGAGAAATATGACACTGTACAGCTTCTCAGGGCATGTATTTGCTCATGAGAGAGCCTGGAAAGAATAGATTCTGTTAAGCAAGAATAAAACAGGTTTCTCCTTCTCTGAAATCCTTTGATTTTTGTGATTCTTTAAAAGTATTTTCTTTCTTTTGTCCCCAAAATAGACTATTTAAACTATATTTAAGATGTGGAACATAAGGAATAGCGTGGAGGACCACAGGGGGAGGGAGGGAAAACTGAATGGGAAGAAATCAGAGAGGGAGAAAAACCATGAGAGACTCTTAACTATAAGAAACAAACTGAGGGTTGTTGAAGGGGAGGTGGGTGGGGAGTGGGGTAACTGGGGGATAGGTATTAAGAAGGGCATGTGTTGTGATGAGCACTGGGTGTTATACACAACTAATGAATCTTTGAACACTTAAAAAAAATTCCCCATCTTATAAAAAAAAAAAGAATGTTAATAACTATAGAATTTATTGAAGCAGGACATAAAGCCATTATAGTTTATGGAACTCTGTTTACTGTAGTTCACTCTGCAGAACAAGTATAGAGCAGTTCACAGTTTCCCCCTTCCTATTAACAATTCAGTGGAAAAATATGCAATAAAAATTGAAATAATTAAGTGAAACAATGACTGTGGAATTCAGATTTTAGAGAAAGATGTTTCTCCAAAAGGGCAGTGCGGATGGCAAGCACTTAGTTTTCTTTGGACATGACTTAATGTCTTTTGTTGTCTTCATAAAGTTGCAGTTAAACCAATGGCTTCCATATTGCTACAGGGAACCACACTAACCGAGAAATCACCAACAAATATTTGGAGGGGACTCTGTAGCTCTGAGAGATTCCAGAACTCATAATTAGCAGTCCTACAGAAAAGTTCGAAACAAAGCCACACTTACTTGTTCGTGTTATTCTGCAAAGGCTTGTGATCTCCAAGGGCAGACACAGCTGTTGTGGAACAAAATGGCTACACAAATTACAAAGAAGTGTTAAGAAGCTTATATATGTAAAGCCAATGTGTTTCACCTATGACCATCATCTAGTACCACTGCATGGGCAGTTATAATAACAAATAAGTAAAAAAAGAAAGAAAGAAAGAAAGAAAGAAAGAAAGAAAGAAAGAAAGAAAGAAAGAAAGAAAGAAAGAAAGAAAGAAAGAAAGAAAGAAAGAAAGAAGAAAGAAAGAAAGAAAGAAAGAGAAGGACGGAGAGGGAGAGAGACAGAGACAGAATGAGAACCACATCAAGCTCACTGGCCCATGAAGATAACTTCTGTGAGTAAGTGAATATACTACAGGTGGCTATACAAAAGTGAATAAAGCTGCCCTGGAAACAGTGAGTTGTTACATTTGTTATCACCTTTGTGTTCAGGTCAATAATAAATGTATTTTCTCAGTGACAATGAGGTCTTGAGTTCTGGTATAGCAGAAAGGACAACAGACTTGGCATCAGAAGATCCATTTCAAAAATCTGCCTTGGTCAATACCACTGTGCCTCTTGTTTTCTCAACTGTGAAATAAACCTAATAAAACTGCCTGGGATTCCATCTCTCCCACATCTCATTTATCCGGCTCCACTGCAATCACACTGTTGTTGCTTCCTCCTTTCTCTCCTACTTTGTATAATAGGCTCCTAACTAGACTCTGCATATTCTTCTAACATATTCTCCACCAACTTTCTAAAGCACAAATATGAATATGCCACACCCTCCATTCTTTACTTCTACCCAAAGTTAAGATATTAGGAATTTTAATCATCCAAACAATAGTTATGTATTGATATGGAAAAAACTCTTAATTGAGAGCTGACACCATATTAACTCTTAGAGACAGAATTTTCTTGCTTTGGAAGATGCCTTGTTGCCCTAAGATAGCAGTTCTCGTATGTTCTCGTATTATGAGCCCTTATACACTTAAAAAGTATTGAGGACCTCAATGGGCTATTATTTCTTTGTGTTATACTTATCCATCTTTACTGTATTCCAAATTAATCCTGAAAGCTTTTAAATAAAACAAAAAGTATAACCAAACATTCCATTACCATGAGAAGGATGCTGTCATCTCATGCCTGTAGCACCTAAAAAACTCCACTTCACCCTCATGAGACAATGAAAATGAAAAGGCACATCATTTCTTAGTAATACAATGAAAATAGTTTTGACCTTGCAGAACCCCTGATGACCACATTTGCAGAACTGTTGCTCTGAGAGCAAAAGAATCCCAGAAATTCATAGGAATCTGGGGAGGGTTTCAGTCTTCCACAGGCCATGGAGTTAGTAGTCCTTCTGAGCACACTTTCCAAGATCCTAAAAGGCTAGAAAGCCCTCAAATGGCATAGGGGTTAGGTTTATGTATACGATAATACATTGGAAATAACACAGTAACCAACAATAATTGGATGATGAAATAATTTTATGATTAAGCCAAATCAAAATGCTAAAAATTATGGTTTCAACGAATACTTAATGGAAAGTAAAGCACAAATACATTAAGAGAATAAAATAAGACTTAAATGATTTAATTCATATAATAAATGTAATATATACCATATAAAATACAAACAGAAAATACACTAAAAGGACATATATTTCAAATTGATTTTCTCTGGATATAGGTTAATGAAAGATTTTTCTGTCTTTATAGTTTCCCATATTTATTTACATTTCTACAGTAAATGTATATCAGAAAATTTATAAAATCAGAAAATAACTTTTAAAAGTTTTTTCATGTTTTACTGTTGTTTTGGGGGATATAATCCAAGCTGTTTAGCATTGCTCACCAGGCCACTGTGGTGGTTGCCCATCTTCCCAGCCCAAACTTCTCCTCTGTATCCAAAATGCACTCATCTTTAACAATACTGGCCTGTTCAGAACTCAGACCATGCTTCTTCATGACTCTGTACTTTTGCACACACTTCTCTGGATCTTGGAATCACTTACAACTTTTTCCATATGGTTAAACACTACCATTCAGTGCTTGGCTTGTCATTCCTTTTCTTCAAGAAATTTCTCCTCATGCTCCTATAGCAAACTTTGCGTGTGTGCATTTGTGTGTCAAGTTTTCTCTTTTTCCTTCTAAATGGAGAACTCCTTATAGGCAGGGACTTTATTTTTGTTATTTTGTTTCCTGTTTGTTTGTTTGGTTTTGGGTTTTGGCTGTGTGTTTTGCTATAGCTAGTACTGAGAAGCAGATTCAGAGAGAGCATGGGGGAAGCTCAGGGAGGAACATGTTTCTCTGGAAAAGGTCTCCCAAGGGCTGCCTCTTCAACAATATTTGAAGTAACATGTTGCCATGTTTGTTGTTCAAACTGATTCACAAAATGGATGAAGCAGTATGAGATCCAGAAGTTGAGATATGTAGAGAAGGATTCAGGGGTTAGGCTTTTTAATGCATTTCTGATGAGACATTTTCGTGGTGTTCTCCTCTACACCCAACCATGGCTCACTTCCTCTGATCTTTAAACCTGGCAATGCTTTAAGAATGTATAAGTCCTCATGAAGCTTTCTTTTCTTTTAATACCTGGATAACAAATGAAGGAATGAATGGTGAGGGAAATTTAAACTATGATACATTATTGAAGCAAAGTGCATTGCAATAATATTCTACTGAAATAGACATTTATGAATAATAGATAGCTGGAGACATTCCGGTAGCTGCTGTATTGTGAATAAAATGGATCATCAAATGGAAGGAAGATGCACAGAGAGAAAAACACTATTTAAAGAAACACTGAAGCACAACTTCACATTCTGGGCCATAGCTGAAGTCTGCCAGGAAACCTCAGCTGGAGACCAATTAACCCAGCACAGAGCAGTCCAAATTTGGATAGTCTAAGAGATAAAATTCAGAGTAGGAAGTAGTGTCAGAAACCAGAGGACTTTCTTAACGATCTTCACCATAATGAAGAAAACACTTCTGAGCAGGGATCAAACCCAGTGTGTCAATCTCAGATGCAAAAAGCAATGTGAAACAAATACATGTATTTGTTTATAGGGGATTCAAACTTTTAGCACCATCTTTAGTTTTCATAATAAT
Organism: Mirounga leonina; assembly: GCF_011800145.1. Lineage (NCBI taxonomy): Eukaryota > Metazoa > Chordata > Mammalia > Carnivora > Phocidae > Mirounga > Mirounga leonina. Next base: position 25,187,570 of record NW_023270415.1, on the reverse strand, counting down.
GGTAACATTTCTTCAGTAAAATTTTAGATAACACAAGGTTTCATCCATTACATTCCTGACTGGAAAGAAAATTCCAACCCATTGATTTAGAAGTCCATGATGAAAAATTTTAATATATATGTATTGAGCATAATAGTACAATTGTGGTTTTTCACTTCAACTTGTATCTGGGTCACTTAGCCACTTTGAATTTCAGTTTTGTTTTGTTTTGTTTTTTCTGTAAGTTGAGGAGTTGTTATAGATGAACTGTAAGGTAACTTCCAAGTCTAAACTTACTCTATGATTCAATGATGGACTTAATCATTCTTAATTCCATTTTGTTCTGACATGTTAAGAATTTGACCTCTTGGGGGAGGAAAGATAATTTTCAAATACTATTAAATCTGATTTAAAACCACAGACTCCAAAGAATTTATAATATGTATGTAAAATAACCTTATCTCTATCTTTATTCAATTGTTCTTTTATACTGATCGGCTTGTTGTTTCAATATGTAAGCCTAATGGGGTTAATTAAGGACCTCAAATATAATTTGAAAATGTTTACAGACAGCACATATTAGGTTGCCAATCCCATCTGTGGACATTGCTATGTTAATGACACAATATTTGTTTTAGAGGTCATAGTGCTATTTGCCAGGTTAAACATTTGTAATCTGGATCCAGCTTTAATATACCCTTTCAAAGAAAGCCACAGGCTGCTATACACTACATCAACAGTACTCTTCAATCGAACGGTTTGTCAGGATTACAGAAGCAACTAAGCCAACAATAACAGGCACCTTCCATGTGGATGCTAATTAGAATGTTGACATAGGAAAACCCCTTACTAGGGACAAGTTGGCGTTCAGTACTTGCAACCCAACATCAGGCTGAAGGCAAAGCTGTTAATAGAATTTGTCCCCAGAGTGACCAATGGCAGAACACAAAGAGCTTCAGCCCTTTTTGTACCCTGCAGTGGTGGTGAGTGTGTGGTGTAAACTCCTGGCTGCACACTGTCTTCTGATGACCACACAGTGGTTAATTTGTATTTCTCTTCTCAAATATCATTTTTAAAGGTCACTTTTCTGTTTACTAAACTATACGTAGGTAAGCAATATCAGAATAGAGACCTAAGCGTGCATTGCTTTTGAGGTTCACTATCATCACACTTTGAAAATGATTTCAAGTATGTATTACTTTTATTGTACCTTCTATGGTATTCTAGATTTTTTTATTTATATACCGTCTCACCCTTTTGAGCTTAGCATAATTGCATGAACATCTCATTATCTCATCCACGTATTTAGCATTCCTATGATATAGGGAAGAGATGTTTTCAAAAAATTTGCAATGATATCGACACAGAAAATAAGACACAGAAAGAACTTGTCAAAGTTGAAAGATGAGTTGTAGCAGGATACAATAGCAATAGCAACAATAAAAACAAAAAGTAATGAAACAGAATATCAAAGGAGGTAAATGGTTTTTAGACTATGGCTACCAGATAACTTCTAAAATCTCAGAATCACAGCATATAAAGACAACTGACCAACCAACCATTATTAGGCATCTGTGTTATGCCTGGGTGTATTTGCTACTTTTATAGTACATTATTATCCTACTTATATTGAAAAATTAATCTTACTTGGCTATTGCCAAAGAGTAGAGTGTAAAATGACTTTCCTCTTATAATTGTCATGAAGTAAGTTCTATCTTTCAGTGTCTCTATGGTGACCAGACACTAAGATGGTCCAGATGATCCCGGTGTCTAGTCCCTTCTCCTTGAGTGTGCATTAGCCTAGTGACTTGTTTCTAATAAACAGGCTATTCCGAAAGTAGCAGAATGTCACTTTTGTGATTAGATGACATGAGATAGTAACATCAAAGCCTTCATGAAGCTAGCTGCCATGTGGAGAAGCCATATGAAACTGGGGGTGGCCTCCAGCCAATGTCCAGTGAGAAACTGAGGCCCTTAGGTCAGCAACCCTCAAGGAACTGAATCTTGCCAACAACCACATAGGCTTGGAAGTAGGAGAGCCTTCATATGAGACAACAGCCTAACTGATGACTTAATTGCAGCCTCTGGGAAACCCTGAAAGAGAGAATCCAGATAAGCTGTGTCTGCTGTTTTAAGCCACTAAATTTGTGGTAGTTTGTTATGCATCATTAGATACCCAATACTGTCTCTGACTTAGAGAAAATGTGTTTCAGGTTTGAGATTTATAATTTACTTCAAAGTATGCCTTAGCTTAATTGCTGGCACAGGATAACCCACAAGAATTTCACACCTTAAGGATATGCTAGTAAATAACCAGATACTAGAAATCACTGTTCATTTTAATGTCTGAATTAACTTCACAATAATTATCTATTGTCAACACCACTAGATGTTACATAAAATGCATTAAAATCTTCTTCATTTTAGCCATTCACAGAAGCTTTTTTCTGTATTGAAATATCTATTAAAGTAGAATATTTAACCTGGAAAAAATGATATTTCTTATCTGATTATAGCATATAAAAGTATAAGAATTAGAGATCAGATCAGTGAATTCATTCTGGGAATGTTATTTGTAGAAGTCAGTTTGTGTGTCATAATGTTGAACCTTAATCAAAACTATTATAAAGGCAGGGCACCTGGGTGGCTCAGTCGGTTAAGTGTCTGACTCTTGATTTTGGCTCAAGTCATGATCTCAGGCTTGTGAGATTGAGCCCCATGTGGGGCTCTGTGTTGGGTATGGAGCCTGCTTAAGATTCTCTATCTCCCTCTCCCTCTGACCCTACCCCCTCCTTCTCTTAAAAAACAAAACAAAATAAAACAAAGCAAGGCTTGAAAACTGCAGTGAAAGTCCATGGCACTGTTTGGAATAATGAGGTTACCAGTGCTCTTAATTGCCATGTAACATAATATTCCTTAAATTTGGATCCAAATATAAATTCTCAAGCTTTACATCAACTCCCACATACTAATCTCAATATATAGTGATGAATTTGGAAAAGTTAACATTCATATTATTCACAAGATTTCTGACTTTACACTCTTGGATTGTATCAATGAACCACTATAACTTTTGTACATTAAGAGTATTTTTAAAAAACCTATTATTGCATCATACATGAGGACTCTTCATCATTTTATTATGCTAACTACACTTCCCTAAAATGAAGCCAGTTTCTTTATACCACCCATGACCTGCTCAAAATATTCCATATGCACAATATGAGAGTTTATCCTCTTCCAGAATCCTGTCTAAGGAGATGGCTTATTTTGCTTGACCATGGCTTTCCTACATGATGCCACTGACTTCATGCAGGACATTGACCTTGGGAACAGATAAACTTAGAACCCACTGTGTGGCCTCAGGCAAAAATGTCTTTTTTTTTTTTTTAAAGATTTCATTTATTTATTTGACAGAGAGAGAGACACACAGCGAGAGAGGAAACACAAGCAGGGGGAGTGGGAGAGGGAGAAGCAGGCTTCCCGCGGAGCGGAGAGCCTGATGCAGGGCTTGATCCCAGGACCCTGGGACCATGACCTGAGCCGAAGGCAGACGCTTAACAACTGAGCCACCCAGGTGCCGTGGGCAAAAAAGTCTCTTTACACTTTAGATTTCTGCTCTGCAGAACAACAACAAATAACAATAATCTTTGTTTTGAAGACTTAGAGTAAAGGTACAGGAGGGAAAATGATTTTTTAAAACAGAACTGACTGTAAAAAAGCAAGTGTATAATTTCTTTCCAGATGACTCTATCTATAAATATGAAAACATTAAAAACTCAAGGGACAATTGCAGAGAGGAAAACAAAAAGAAATCTGAACTTTCCTGCACAAAGAGAATAATTGGAAATTTTGGCATAAAGGCGAGCACATAAGAAAGGAGATGGATGTGGGACAAGAGAGGAGGGACCAAGGACACAGTGCTTCAGTGAAGAGGTGAGTGGCCATGGAGATCAGCAGAAAAATGCCGGGATCAAACAATTCCTCAGTAATGAGTATTGTGAAGTGATGCAAGTTAATCTTATTGCCCCCAAACTTAATAGATTCTCTTGCACACACAAATTCCTACTGTGGATATTGTCTGGGGACCACACCTAGCCATGGGAGTTTGGGGAAGGGGGATGTTGGGGAAGAGAACAGCTAATGGGATTCAATGAGCCACAATTAGGAATGGAAACTTGGAAGGAGACAGGGAGTCGGAGAAAGAACCGAGGGAAGTCACAAACTACCTGTAATTTAGGGAGATGAAACACCCCCAGGGAATATAGGAGAGAGAGTTTAAATGTTTATAAATCTCAAAGAATACAGTGACGCCCGGCTGACATCAATATTACTTAAAGATTTAAGATACCTGGAATAGAGCCATTTCAGCACTTTGTTCTTGACTAAAACAAAAGCTAAGACAGTCTAAGGGAGTTTAAGAAATTACTTTCCCAGATTGTTGGAAATCAGTCAGACAAAATTAGAGAATTTGACTTACTAAAGAAATTCGCCTGTTTGGATTTGAATCATTTCTAATCATTAGATAGATATGTTAACTAACTCAATGTGGGGGAGTCCTATCACAATGTGTACATAGATCAAATCATCACATTATACACTTTAAACATTTTACAGTTTTATTTGTCAACTACACCTCAATAAAATAATAATAAAGAAAATAAAAATAAATTATAATTATAATAGCTTATTATTCAGTTATACTCAGTATTATGTGTATACACACACATATAAGTATTAAGAACAAATTAAATGCACTGAAATTCTGTTATTAGTATGTTTACTAGGGCATCTATAACAGTCTCCTACATGTGGGCACCAGCTGTACTCTCTCCTGGAACGGCTCCTTCTCTTACTCCCTCCGTTCAAATCCTGTCCTATATGTGAGGCCTCCCCCAAGTGCACTCTTTGAAATCCCAACGCTCACCTTTCCAGAATATGGCTCACCCCACTGCCTGCTTTATTAATTGATTTATTAATTCGCCTCCAAAGCATCTATCACTATCCAACATACTATGTGTGTTACTAATTTATTTATTTTTTGACAGTTTTGTCTCCATAACATAAGGTTCATGACCTTGACAATTTTATTCTTTTCTCTTCAAGGTTGTTTCTCTAACAGTTAGTACAGTGCTTGTCACTAGTAAGCATTCGGTGACTATTTGTTGAATAAATAAATGAATTACTGAATCCTTAACTAGGAATAACATTAGGAAATAACATATCCTCTGTTCTATTAGCCCTATTTTTGAGTTAATGTTATAGGTTTGGAGTTGCTTGCTCACCTGGTATGACATCCTCTACCTTTTTTCCACTGCATTCATCACGTTTTTGAAATGAGGCTTTGCTACAACAGGACATTCTCGTCATTTGCATTCGTTTACTTTAAATTTACATTTAATTTTTTATTTTTTAAAATTGTTCACAATTCTACCACCCATTAACCGTTGACATCCATTTTTATTTTTTTCAAAGATTTTCTTTCTTTATTTATTTTAGAGAGAGAGCATACGTGCATGCACAGGAGTGCAGGGAGGAACAGAGGGGATGGGGGAGGGAGAAGCAGACTCTGGTGCTGAGCACAGAGCCCAACAGGCAGGGCTCCATCCCACAACCCTGAGATCACAACCTGAGCTGAAATCAAGAGTCCGATGCTCAACCAACTGAGCCACCCAGGTGCCCTTAAATTCACATTTTAAAGGTAAAGCCTTTTTGAGGATATCATTTTTAAAAGATATGTTTTATATGTGGTGACAAAGTTATTTTTTTAAACTGGGAGAATGGTTGTGCTGCTCAAGTTTATCCACTCTATTTTAAAGATATCGCAGGAGAATTTCCACGGCAGCGAGCACATCAGGGGTTTGCAGTACCAGCAAGGCTGTTGCGTAGAACAGCTGTTTGTTTCCTTCCTGTCCCAGACAGATTCTCAGCTGCTGCCCCTGACGCTTCTAAGCTACCGTTGCCCTCAGGTCTTCTACCTGGGAAGCTTCTCCCTCTGAGACTACTCTGCTCCAGAGTCTCCCCCGGGCTCCTTCCCCTTCTATTATTAAGATTAGGGTAACACTACAGAAACTTAAGCTTCAGGGACCCTCCCTAGCACAGGCCCCTTCCACGACCCGGTTCCTAATTTTACATTTATAGTTTTTGCGGTCTTTTTCTTATACCCCCTCCACCTCCTGTACACACATCAAGTTGTGTAAGCTTCAGACCCCATGTTTTAGTCAACTCAGGCTACTAAAACAAAAATACCACATACTGGGTGGCCTAAACAAGATATTTATTTCTCACAGTTCTTTCTGGAGGCTGGGAAGTCTGAGATCAAGGAGCTGGCTGATTCAGTTGCTGGTAAGGTCCCTTTTCCTGGTTATGTCTTCACAAGGCAGAGAGAGAGAGAGAGAGCAAGAGCTCCGTGCGGTCTCTTTTTATAGGAGCCTTAATCCCATTCACCAAATCTTCACGCTATGACCTAACACCTTCCAAAGGTCTACCTCCTGGTACAATCACATTGGGAATTAGGATTTCAGCTTATGAACTTTGGGTGGATGGGGGGGCGGGGAACCCAAAATTCAGACCATAACACCTTTCAAAACCAGCTCTGTCCTGCTATTGCACCATAGAACTTTGTAGAACCTAAAGAACTGATCATATGTTATCACAAATACTTATCTACATGTGGATTGTATTTATGCAGAATATGACCTTCTTGAGTCCAGGGTTCGTGTCACATTACCTTTCTACCCTGAGCATGTGGCATGCAGCTGGGTACATAGTAATGCCTCAGGAGGGTCCTAGGAAAATGATTTGTTGAGAAGAAAATAGCCTCGAAATTCCATGATTCCATCTTACTACCTTCTTATCCTATGATACAGAACTTCACATTTCCCTTCTGCCACCCATTCAGACGGTTTCTTTTGGGTAAGAACTGGCTTAGGAAAGAATAGTCACATTTTTCACTTCACTCTTCAGGTGAGTTAAACTGTTTATATACTGAGAGGGAGGCCAGTGTCATGGAAAGCAGGATGAAATTTTTAGCTTTAGATCTAGAGAAACCACCTACTATTTGCACAACTCTGGAGGCATCACTTTCCATCTGTAAGCTTCGGTTTCCTTATTTATAAAAGACAAACAAATAAGCAAACAAACAAACCGAAGGGGGTGAGAAGCCTGGGGGAGAGCAATATTTGACCTGGTAGGATCACAAGCTATTTGGTAATCAGATGAAATTATATATACAAAAAACCCTGACACAACATAAATGTAAAGTGTTAATATTATTTTGAGAAGTAGGGGGATAACTTTATTTATATATAAACATGGGTTAGCATTACTCTTTAGTTAAATGATTATGATCCCCCAAGTTCACAAATTTAAACTCCAGAATCATAAAGTGATTCAAAGATCAAAAGAAAAAATACATAAATGCACTCATAATTAAAATGTCATAATAATAAAGTTTACTTGATACTTTTGATTTCTCAGGGTTTAGAAGCAAACAACTTGCTCAGCATATTTTGGCAGAACTTCTTTTTAAAAAACAAGAAGGTTAACTAACAAATTATGAGGACAGCGAATGGAAAAAAACAACCGTAACACTGCTAAATAAAGATATGAACACAAATTCTATATTGGAAATCAAACTAGTATGTTTTAAATTGAAGGTTGTGTGGGTTATTTTTTTTATTTTCTTCTTATATTGGATAATTTTTCCAAGAGTCTTATTATAGTTAAAAAGGAGTTCCATTTTTTTTGGTTCTTTCCCCAAAAGTATGAGTATTTTTTTTAAAAACTCTGTGACGTCCATTGACAGAGAAATAAATATGTTCTTCTATTTTAGTCTTATTTAAATACATGTGGTATTTAAGGTGTGATTCACACTAAAAATACATAGTCCATGTTAAGAAATTGTATCTTCAGGATATAATGTAGAAATATAGTAAGAAACTTAGAGTTATACAGTGTGTGTGAAATAATATTCCACGGCTATATAATTTTTAACTGAAGATATCAGTGTGTTCTTTGTCCACCAACTAGCAGGAAACATAAAGGGAATCATCTGCTGTGGGAGAAAGATAGATAACTCTTCTTAATAATTCAAATCTCTAAGCTTTACTACAAGAATATCCCGGAGTTCTACCAGTTTTGGGGGAATCAAATTGGTAAGCCCACTGCTAACACCACCACATACATTAGTATTTCTAAAGTCAGTTTGTTAAAAAATATATATATCCCTCTGATTAGTAGTTTTCAAAAGATTTTACTAGTGAAGTCAATGAGAAAAACAAATTGAAATAAAATATTAAAACAAAGCAAACAAAACCAAAGCACTGGCTTACAGAGCACAAAATTGCTATGCTAAGATAATTTAAGTCTCCTCAGGCTTCTTGGCTGGCACTAGACAAGCACTCTAGCTCCTGTTCTTTCACTAGTTGGCTTGACTTGGTTGAAACTCAAGGACATTGAGACTACTGGACAGAAATAATTTCTGGAGCTGGTGTGAATCAGCCCCTCGCAGAAGCGTCTCTGGGATTACTTTATGAATATGAACAGATCGCTTTGATACTCTGGTTCCAGGGTTGAGTGTATTTCTCCTTTCACTTTCCTTAGGTCCCTTGGAGATGGAAGATATTTCCATTTCTGGTCCCTGGCTTCCATCGCCACGTTTTGAATCTCTTTTTACTGACCCCATAGGCAAGTCAGCTTTCACCCAGCAACTCTTATTCCCTGGGCCCTCTCTTCTGCCAAACTTCCTGCTTTCCTCTTGGCTTATTTGAAACACATTTTTAGCCAGTGCTTCTCAAATTATTAGGCTGTAAAAAAAAAAATGTTTAAATGAGAAAAGAATTTCATAGTGAAATAAGTTTGAAAAAAATGAAACATTTTACCAAAGGAGATACACAAATGACCAACAGGTACATGAAAATTTGCTCAATATTACTGCCCATCAGGGAAATGCAAATAAAACCATAAGGAGGTGTCACTTCACACTTGTTATATGTCTGTTATCAAAAAAAAAAAAAAAAGATAACAAATGCTAGCGAGGATGTGAAGAAAAGGGAACTCTTATACACTGTTGGTGGGAATGTAAACTGGTACGGCTACTATGGAAAAGGGTATGGAAGTTCCTGAAGAAATTAAAAATAAAATTACCATATGATCTAGCAATCCCACTTCTGGGTATACGTAGGAAAGAAATGAAATCATTATCTCCAAGAGATAACTGTATTCTCATGTTCATTACAGCATTATTCACAATAGCCATGGAATGAAAAACGTGATATACATATATATAGTGTCCATTTTAACAGTCACACTATAATAATAATGTATTAGATCTTTATTTAACAAAAAAGTGATAATTATTTTGCAATGATGCAGGAAAGAGAAGTGGTTCCATAATAGAAAGTCATTACATAGTGTTACATCAAAAAATAGAGGTAAACAGTAGTAATAACAGGAAAAAAAAGTTAAAATGGTTTCCTCTGGGAGCAGGATTGTGGGGATGCTCTCTGTTTTCTGTTGGTTTGTTTCTTTGAATATAAACCTTTTAATAGGGATGCCTGGGTGGCTCAGTCATTAAGCATTTGCCTTCGGCTCAGGTCATGATCTCAGGGTCCTGGGATCGAGCCTCGCATCGGGCTCCCTGCTCGGCGGGAAGACTGCTTCTCCCTCTCCCACTCCCCCTGCTTGTGTTCCCTCTCTCGTTGTGTCTCTCTCTGTCAAATAAATAAATCTTTAAAAAACAAAAATAAAAAAATAAAAAATAAACCTTTTAATAATGTTTGCCTTTTCAATCAAATGCCTATATCTGATAAAATAAAATTTTTGATAAAAATAAAAAATTCTTTTAAAAGTCTATAAAACTTCAACATACAGTCACTGTAGCTAACTGTTAAATAAATGGACCAGACAGTGCAGACAATTAGCCATGGAGAACTCAGAGGGTTTACAGCCCTGGTGTCACGAAAATAGATTTATAGACAATGAGAAGTTCCCTGTGGCAAGATCTGAGGGTGTTGATGGGGGAGACTAGTTACAGAGCAGGTGGTCATGAGCCTTGAAGATCATGGTTAGTTGCTGGAACTCTACACTGTGGTCAGTAAGTGGCTAGCTGGGCTTGTAAACAGAGGAGAAAGAAAATTAAATTTACTTTTCAGAAAGATACCTGGCACCAAACTATAGAAGAGAAAGAACTTGGAAATGCAGAATAATAAATAGCTGCTGCAGGAGTTTTGAGACATGATGAGAGTCACAGAGAGAGTGGAAACAGAGAAAGATCCAATTCAGGAAATATTTCTAAGATAAAATCAGTAACACTTCATGAAAAATTGGATGTGGAGCATGAGGGACATAGTCCTGGGTAATTCCAAGCTTTCTAACAAGGGAAGTTCAGAGGCCAGTGACCCATAGAGTGAGACTAGACGAAGAAGACAATTCTGCTGCTGAGGATCTCTGACAGAATCAACAGAACATGTGTTTCTCTGGAGCAGGTGGCATACTCTCAGGGTTGGCATGGGCTCATACCTTACACGGTGAGAAACTTAGATGAGCTAAAAGTAATTCTCTTTGTTTCTCCATAATGGAAGTCACCTTTGTTCCTAAGTCTTCAATTCCAGTTGAAATAGAAAATGTAACCTTGCTATTTTAATGTAACTCAGTTGGGCCCAGGTAGATCTCAGTCAACTTTGGGTAACTATTTGGACTCTTGGATTTCTTTAGTTTCCTCTTCTCTTTTTCTTATTACTAGGAGAAGGTTCTTGGTTCAGGATACCTAGTGAGGAAGCAGAGAGGTAGATGTGGTGGCTTGTAAATTTCCTGGCACCGAGGGAACCGTGTCCATTCCATGGTCCTTTCATGTCCTTGGTGGCCTCAGCTTGTCCCCGCTGTCTTGCACAGTGACCTCAGTCCCTAGTGCATTTGCTGCCAATGCCCATGGTCTACAGCCCCCACTTTTTAGAGCTACATGTCATTCATCTTCTGCTCCCCCAATGAATGGTCACTTCTTCTACTTCTTCTCTTCAGGCCCTCAAAGCTATTTCCATACCTTGCTCAAAGGGTTTTTGAATTCTCCAGTGTTTTCCCTACACCGTAGGCTGAAATTCGTAAGCACACACTTCAGATACCTCCTACAGACTTAGCAACTCTGGCAACCATGTTGAACTCTAGGCTTCCCTTTTAAAAATCGATATATACATAGAAAAAAAAAACACTATTCTCTCTTAAACTGTCGGAATTTTTCTTTATTTTTCTCTGATTGAACAAAACTTTTATCTTAAGGATTTATGAGCTCTCATTTATTCTACCTATGGAGTTGTTTATGCATATTGCATGGCTACTAAAAACACTTTTATGTTTTCAGTGCAAAATTATTAATTGTTAATTTTTGTATTTAGGTCACATCCATACTCACTTTACTAATCCACTGAGCCGATGTTTTTATTGCAATCTGCAGTATATATTCTCTCTATATATATACATATATCTATCAATAGAGAAATAGATATAGATACATATATAGCTAAACAAATAACTTTCAATGATATCCTTCAGTGGGGATGGGAAGGCCACAGGATACGTGAACCTGACAAACGGAGGTCATGCCAAGACTATGGGTATCAATAAAATGTACTAAGGACCAAGACTAATGGTTAAAATTTAGAGAACAGATGTTCACCATACTAAGGGTCAGCAAGAACAAATGATGGCTCACCTATCAGATACTCCACTCATAGTTATTTTAGGACACATCATGACTCCACTTTTTACTCCCTGGTGAAGGGAAATAGAAGGAAGTTTGGTGGAGAATTCAGAGTGGACTAAGTAGTTACACAAAGCAGACAGTTTAAAATTGGTCATAAAAATAATTTTAATTTTTTCAAAAAGTAAAAATAGTATGCATAGTCTTCTAACCAAAAATACATATATATACACAATAGGAACTAATAGCAAAATGAGATAAAACCTACAATATACAACCTTCTACTTGGAAACTTAAAAGAAAATGTTTTCTTAAATAATACATGAGTGAGAAAATAAACTAAGTGAAAAATGTATCAAAAATGTATCGAGCTTGACAATAATGAAAATTCTACATTTCAAAACCTAGCAGATATAGCAAACTAAGATTAACTTAATAGCTTTAATCAATCACATAAACAAGTGAAGCATAAGAATTCAACTACAGAATTGAGAAAAATAACAACAAAATGAACCCAAAGCACAGAAGAAAAATGTGAAGATAAAAAAGAGAATTACTTAAAAAGCAGCAAAAATATAATAATTCTAAGAGTTGTTGAAAATGCCAAAATGTTAAAAATGTAGATAACCTACACAAATGTAGTTACACAGGTACATAAAATACACATGCTGAATGAGTAATCACAGATACTTGGGAATTAAAGGAAGTATACGATACTGTCTTGCTTAAAGTTATGCAATTACATCTGGAAATCTAATTAAAGTTAATTTTTTCTACAAAATCTACCTGAGAAGAGCTAGAAAATGGAAAGATGCAACAGCTGCAGAAAAAGTATTGAAAGACCTGTTCCTCACTCAAAACATAACAGGCCAAAGTGGCAAAATATATAATTCCTACCAAAGCTTTATTTACATCATTTCAGAGTATGCAAGAAGGGAAAATGTTCACAGTTTTTTCATAAATCCAGTACCACATTGGCACGAAAAGCAATTAAAATATAGCAAAATCAATTTTATGTCATAAAGATTTAGCAAGTTCTGCATGAAAACAAAAAGAACGGCAAAAAATAATGGAAAAACTGGGAAAAGAGCAATTTTTAATAGGTATTCCAGACAAGGAGCTAATATATTTAATAATCAAGAGGTTATTCAAATGTGGAAGCAAAAAACCAACAAGCAAATGGGAAAACAGGTAATCATTTGAGATTACCTTCAATTAATGTTAAAAACTACCCACAATATGAAAAATACAACTTAATCTACAATGAGGTATCCTTTTTTCTGATCAAATATGCAAAAACTGAAAATTATTGACAAAAAAGTAGCATTTTGCAATGTGTGGATATGAATTAGAGATAAAATAAGCAGTAGCCATTAATACTTTTAATGTATTTTCCCCCTGATTTAATAATTTTACTTTTACACATTCAACCTATAGATAAATGCACAGCATGCACTTCAAAATTCATCTTAGCATTTTTATAGTAACAGAAATCAGAAACAACTGAACTATCCATCAATAAGTTAAAGTCTGTAAACCCATATAAATGTGTACATTTTATACTCATTAAAAGCAAGGAGTCAGGTCTGTGTTATTGGTGGGGACTTATTTCCCAAATATATTAAAAGAGAAAAAACAAGATGCAGAACAGTCTGCACATGTTATTGCTTGTGCCAGAAATGGACAACACACACACATACATTCTTTAATTTGCATCGAATGTCTGTAAGATGAAACACAAGTAACTGGCAAGGACCATTGCCTCTGAGGAATTACTTTGTATTGCTTAATTTTGTTCTTAATGTGTACATGAATTACCTATTTAAGCAAAGAAAAAAGGAAAGAAAGAAAAAAGGAAAGAGAAAGGAGGAAGGAAGGAAGAAAGCAAGGAAGCAAGGAAGGAAGGAAAGAAGCAACCCCTGGAGGAAGGCAATGAGTTAAGTTTGAGACCCGCTAAATGCTTGCTATCTCCGGGGATACATTTTCAGTCAGCAGCTGCAATTCCTGTCTAGTGAATGAGAAGGAAGAGACTAGAGTGCAAAATTCATGACTTTTCTCAGTGTAGGAGAATTTGGAGGAATGGGTACGATCATCTTGAGAGACAATAGAAGAATTAACACAGGAAATGTGAGACACGCAGCAATTAAACAGCACTCAGCAATGTCACAAACGAATGGCCAGAGGAAGGGAAACCCAGTAAGAGGGAAGGAGTTTCAATAAGAAAACACACCCCCTTCCACAGGATCTCATGCCACTGAGAAAACCACATGGTGTACTATATGAACAGTGGGTGGAATCCAGACCAGAAATCCTTTTGTTCATTTGTTAAATACAGCACATCGATGCTTATGTGCACACAGGAAATACTACATTTTGAATTGGTGAAGTAGGCCGTATGCCTATTTATCATAATTATTATTTTTGCTTTGTAGGGGACTAACAAAGTGTCCTACAAAAACCTAGCATTTGGTCTCATGAATCAAAGGGTGAATTAGTTTACAGTGTATGGCATAATATAGGATACCAGGAGGTAGCTGTTGGGTAAATGTTGAATAAATACAATTGCTTTGTCAGTCTCAGCATACAAAATGTTAATAGTTCAATAATTATAATATATCCTGCATCCATAAATTAAATTAAGTTGAAAATTAATCAGCTATGACAGAAGGTCCCACTTACATCCTTTCTCTTACCTAATTGTAAGCAGTGAATTTAAGACATGTGTGAATTTTCCAGATGTGGGGCAGGAAAGCTTGGGGAAGGGGAAAGGGAGGCTGGGATTCGGGGAGGGGCTGTTCCTGCCTCCCGGCCAATGGTGTCACACAGACAAGCATGGGATTCACAAAGAAAGAATAATACACTCAACTAAGCAATTTCTAATTTCCATATCAAAAGTGATTTAAGATAACATCTAATAAGTAGCTATTATAAAGGAAAGGAGGCACTTTGGCAGACATTTTGGCAGTTTCTTACAAAAGTAAACATATTCTCACCATATGACCCAGTAATCATTCTCCAAGGTATTTGAATTGAAAACGTATGTCCACTTAAAAGCCTGCCCACAAATGTTTGTAGCAGCTTTATTCTTAATTGCCAAAACTTGGAAGCAATCAAGAGATCCTTCACTAGATGACGGAGACAACTTTAACTAAGACCTGAAAGCTGTCCCTTTAAAATGGAATCATTAAGAAAGATAGCAGTTAGAGCGCCTGGGAGGCTCAGCCAGTGAAGCATGTCTGCCTTCAGCTCAGGTCATGGTCCTGGGGTCCTGGGATCCCATTAGGGATCTCAGCAGGGAGTCTGCCTCTCCCTCTCCCTCTCCCTCTGCCCCTCCCCCCCTGCTCATGCTCTCTCCTTCTCTCTCTCTCAAATAAGTAAATAAAATCTTAAAAAAAAAAAAAAGAAAGAAAGAAAGAAAGAAAGAAAGATAGTGATCAATCAAAATACTTGGAATATGTAGAACCTGACATCACTGTTGAGCCTCTAAGGGTGAAAAGAACATGTTTTTTTTCTTTCTATATCTTTAGGCAATTTTAAGAAATATTTGTTCTTTTATTTGTTAGTTTGTGTTTGAAGAGTTTGATTTTGGACACTTCGGATACCTTACAATTGACTACATGTCAGGTAGATGTGGACACAAATGATTTGTACAAAAGTGTTTCTTTTTGTATACTTCCTTTGTATCACTGTTTTTATTCTTACATAACCAAAATACACCATAGGTCATGAGTTCAAACAAAGCCACAACCCATTTATAGTTTCCCCCGACGATGCCCACTGTAAATTAACCCAGTCATTGATTGGCTTTCCAGTTTTAGAACTCACTTCAGCTTTGCTGAATGTTAGGAGAGATTTTGAGCTTTGTGTGTTGGGCACAGTTGGATGTCAGTGAAACACGACTTCCTCAGAGGGGAAAAGAGTTTTTGGCCATAAGATAACTCTTACCAAAGTTTTGATGAGTTAAGTGTAAATGAATCAGAAACGTTATATTTCCCCTGAAGTACTCAAGGATTTAAAAATTAAGGAGCAAACGGCTAGGCAAAATGTATTAGGAGACTTTGCCAAACCCAAACATTAAAAAAAATAGTCTGGGTATTTTCAGAATTCTAACTGCCACCAGTTTTGCCCATAACTCATTGTTAGAGTTTGACATCGAATCATGGAATCTAGTGGAATCAGATAGAAAATTCTGAGGAAAAGTAGGTTACTACCTCATTGCCACTTATTAGTGTTTTCTAGAATTAGTTCCTAATTTTAATATACATTTTAAATCTACATTCAAAGGAAAAATTTTTATTCCACCTGGGTTCACATGCTGCCTCCTCTAGTTAGTTACTAACTCTTTGACCTTGAACAAGTAACTTAAACTCTCTGGGCCTCAGAGTCCTTATCTTTAAAATGAACATTGTTGTGATGAGCACTGGGTGTTATATGTAAGTGATGAATCACTAAGTTCTTCTCCTGAAACTAATATCACACTATATGTTAACTAACTGGAATTTAAGTAAAAACTTGAAACAAAAGAAAAGAAGAAAGAAAAATGAACACAATTATATAGTATTACCTTTATATATAATATATTTAAGACCCCTAAGCAGTACCAGGGACATAATATGTGCTCAATAAATATCAATAGTTAGATGGTACAACGGCTTGGGTTACCAAAGATAAGCCACTTATAAATAACTTTGCTTCCCTGATCCCTGCTGGAGTTAGAGGAATCAAATATCCAGATTCTAGTTACGGTATTTGGCTTCAAGCCCCTACCCAGTTTTGTTTATGAACTCTCTCTTTCCTTCTCTCCTCTCTATACTTCTCCTGTGAGGTTGCTCTTACATCCCATCTGCAAAGGAGTTGTGGTCACTAGATCTGTATGGGCAGTTGGGACCATGTTTTATTTTTCTGCTCCTGTGGTCCCAAGATTTACAACATGACGGTAACTTCATCCCTGGTTCCCTTTGGTGCTCTTTCTGGGGAAGAGAGGTGCCATCATAAGACATTCCCAACTCCTGCATATACCCCCCAGCCCAACCCTTGACATCACCAGTAGAAGCACTGATACCAGAAAGAAGGTCACAATCTCAATTTGAGGGATAGCAATTCCCTGAGATCGTGCTCAAAACTAGTCTTTTGTCATTCATGCATTTATTCATCCAATATATACTGAGAATGCATGACTGACTATTTGATCTCTTAGAGGAACCAACCTGACAAGCTGACTGGTTTGCCCATCCAGTTGCCTAGCTAGTCGGGGACCTGAGTGAAAGCACTGTCACTCCCATCTCCTCTCCTTTTAGGCTCTGAAATTCTTTGTTTCATTCTTAGTCTGTATGCTTTGTCTTACGAACAAGAAAAAATGGAACTCTAGCTTATATTGCAAACTATGTGTCTGAGTTTATCTACCATCATGTTACATGTTCTACTATTTTTTCAATCACTGCAAGCAATTTGTTCCTTTTTCCCCATATCCAGATTGTGTTCAGTGCTGTCAAAGGGAGTGGAGGGAAGGACATGGAACCTCAATGATTTTGTAATGAGCTTCCTTCCCATCAACCTTCAACACACACACACACACACACATGTACACAATTAGTACATATTCATTTCATTCCATGAATACTTATCAGGCACTTAATAGTGCCAGGTAGTATTCTAGGCATTGAGAAAGCAGCAGCGAACAAAACAAAGAAACTCTTGGAATGTTCATTCTAGAAGGGGGAGGGAGAATAGACACAAACGTGATGATATCATTTGTCTTATGACCATAAGTATTGCAAAGAAAAATAAGCCTGAGAAGATGGGGACGGTCACCATCAGACACTACACTATCACTACACTACACTGCTATTCTTTGTTTATAGGATAATTTTTTGTCACTATTAATCTAGAGGCTTTCATTCTGCCCAGAGATAGAACTGTGAGCGATGATACATGAGTGACTCATATTCAAATGTTTTCCTTTTATGAATGATGAAACTGTAGTTCATGACAAATATTTCAGTTCCATTTGAGCTATATATGTGTGTGTGTATATATGTATATATATATACACATATGTATATATACTTTCCTAGTGTAATTAAAATGCTCAAGAGTCCTAATTTTAGTGCCCTGAGAGCCTGAAAATTGGCCTCAGCTCTCCTGAGTTTATTCACCCAGGGTACATGAATGTTTGTAAGGAAACTCCAATTGACCCACTTGATATACCATAGTCCCCAAGTTCCAAGGCAGGAATTTCACAAATGTTTGTGATTAAATACAGGGAGGGAGCAAGTGACAAAGGTCAGTTGGAAGTTGTCAACATTTCTAGGAGAAAAAAATCTTTTATTAATGAAGAAGTGATGTATATCAATTGATTAATAGTTCTTCTTAAATTCTAGTGACATAAATCTAACAGTAAGGAATTTTAACAAAGAATTTACAAAGATTTACAAAAAAAGGTCCAAGAAGAATTGTCTTATTAACCAGGATAATTTGTTCTGTAAACTTTGCAAAGGCACTCTTTGTACATGCTGTTTCAGTGGCCTGGAATGCCCTTCTCTTTAATTAGTGAAACTCTTAACGTTTACAATTCATTTTATGATCTACCTCTGCCTCTGTTAGCACATCCATGTAGATTTCAGTGCAGTTCTGTGTTCCCATCAAACACTAAGATTTCCTGTGTTGCTGATTTTTTAACCAGAAATGTTAACAACTCAGACCTGACTCTCATTTCCATTTTTCATGGTTGGAAGTTTGTCCTGAAATCTGTCTGTTTCTCAGTTATGTGAAAAGGGAGGCTTATTCAGGAGTCACCAATGTTTCCAGGCAGATTTGGAAGTTATAGGATCAGAAATTATGATCACCATTGTTAGACTGGGGTGTAGGTTGAAATATAATATGATCTTCTTTTAGGTTAAGATCACACATTCACTATAGAAGCAATGAATCAAATGGAGATTGATGAATTCATGCATGCATGCTTACAATCGTGCATTCAAGCATGGCATTAAGCAGAATAAAGAGTTACTATAATTTCTTAAAAACTATTTAAACACATGATATAGGAGAGTAGAATTGCCTGCCATTAAAGATTTTGAGAATTTTGGTCAGAATTCTCATGGAAAATCTGAGATCATTGAACTGAGATGAGACATCTATAGTAAAAACATAAAATAATATTTTAATGGTTTTCTCAAGATGAAAGAGAAGATTGTTCTTCCAGGCTTCTAATAGTTTTGCTCACTGGCAGAATTTTTACTAAGAACCTTATAAGTCAGTTTCAATACTTGCCCATAAAAAGAAAGAAATAGAAATTGTGACTTAATTTTCATTATTCCCTTCTGAGATATTTGGCTAAAGTTGAACCATAGTATAAAGTATTTAGTTATTTTTTATTATTTTTTTAATTAAGGTGACTATAAAGTATTGAGATTTAATTAATCAGCTCTGTGACATTGAGAATCCAATTTGTTGATTTAGCCGCTTGTATTTAAGATTATAATTCTTTTTCCTCCCTAACTTTGTACAATTACTAATTAAAAATTTGACTTTTTCAAAATAAACTGAAAATGCTCATAAAATAAATTATAAGGTTTTCTCTTGATAAAACATGAGCATAAATATTACCACAAAACTCTGGATTTAAAAACTTCTGAAAATACACCTTTTTTCGGTCTGGCTTTTTTCAGTCAGTATAATTATTTTGAGATTCATCAGTGTGTGTTTATCATGTACAGTACATAATTCCATGCATAAAACTCTAGTAAAATACACACAGAAAGCCAGTTAGGGGTGCCTGGGATGAAGGAGAGGGGCTGAGGAAGCCAGTACAAAAGAGCATGGGAAAGTTTGGGAGTAATGGAGACGTTCTGTTCCTTATCTTTTTGTGCTGATAGTTTCAGAGGTAGACACGTATGCCAAAACTTATCCAGTTGTAGAATTTAAATATGGGGAGTTTATTGTATGCTAATGATAGCTCAAAAGAGCTGTTTAAAACTCACGAAAATAAGTTTTTCGCATTCTTATTTTGTAAGATAAATCACTCTGGTACTTCTTAAAATTCAAGTCTATTAAATTCATTAATTATATCATATTTTCAAAGATTTTCCCTTCCAGAGTCTATGAAAACAAGAGAAAAAATTTTCAAAACTTTCACTAAACCATACACGAGCACATACACGTCCAGATGATAAAACCTCAGTCTGATTTTTGGCTTATTGTTAAGAATTAATAAAGCTGCAAATAATGACTTATGTTCTTCAAAAAGGCATAATAACCCTCCACATCTAAAATTCATTGTTATGTGGTCAAGTGCTAGTGCTTGTGATATTTGGGGCCACGTGGCTCTGTTCAAGTCCCTTCTATGAAAACACTGTGAAAGTCAAAACTAGGAGAGACCAATGGCCAACTAGGTATCAGAATGTTCTCTGTGAATATCAGCTTTTATGAAATATCAGTTCTCTGACACCATCAAAATTAATCAATAAGTAGCTTAGTTAATCAGTAATTAGCTTATAATCCAATAATAACAAAATAAACAAAATCTTGGATTATCTTGATGTGCATTGGTTTTACCATTAAAATATATCAATTTATACATTAAATATAAAATTTAAAATATAGTTAAATATATTTTATTAGTACCAATAGTGTATTATGGTAATACTAATATGTCTTATTGAAAAAATTGTTGTGTGCTCTTAACACATGCAGTTTTGGTTAGTGGATGCTTCTGGTCAACAGAATTTCTTGATCCTCTGTTTTGAAGGGCCCCTCATGCCCTGGATGCAGCCTACCCCCCAGCCTCAGCTCCTGCTTCTGTCTCATGGGACCCTTGCTTCAATCTTATGGTGCTATAGGCAGTTTCTCAAATGTACTAGGGACTTTTCTACTTCTATCTCTTTTCCTATACTGTCTTCTATCTCAAGCCACAAAGTGCATCTGGAAAAAGCAGTTTTCAAGCACCAGATTAAAATGTTGAATGAAATAATTTAAGTAAAAAAAAAATAGGGTCCAATGGCTCTATATGAAGTAACTGTGCAATGAATGGTAGTTAAGTAACCTTTTTAACTGTACGTTCTCAGCTTTTAAATAGCAACAGAATTATCATATTATATTTAGTAATGCACCTTATTATTTTTTTAGGGTATTTAACAACCTATTAGACTCTATCCTCGTGAAGTGCAGGGACAGACTGCATCTTACCTGTGTCCTTGATAGCTCACTGCACTATGCCCACACCTGGACACTTAATATATACTAGCTGAATCCAGTTGCCTTGACATTTAAACAAGGATTTGAAGATATTCAGTGACTCCTAGGGCATATCCTCTTGGTGGAATATAAAATATTAAGTCGACTACTCTAGCTTTTCTCTTTTGTTGAGAGCAGGTAATTAACCCAAGAGCAAGGGTATGAAGAAGCTGAGATGCATTTGCACACTTGGAAAACAACATGGATCACTTTTAGTCTGGCTCCATTGATCCCAAGATTTCCTGGGTCAGGTGTGGAATTTGCCAATTGATCATATTTTAGACAATGCTTTAAGTACACTGCAATGTGATATCAAGGTTCAATTCAAATTAGCATATAACAAAGTTAGACTTTGGATTTCAAAAAATCAACAAGACTAAAATATTGAATCAGTGTCAGGTTGTTTGGGGGAAGAGCAGGGGAATGTTAATCTGAGGATTTCCTGAATATATGCATTTCTCCAATTTTCCTCAAAGAAGCAAGTATAACATGGATGTTCTGTTTTGAAATATCTTATGGTCTTATAATATTTCAACATTTATTCAATATTAATATCTGTCAACCAATCTGTTGATCTATCTATATAAAACTTGGTCTCCACTGCACTTTGCTATCCAATGGAAGAAACAAATCAAAAAATTAACTATCAAATTGATAAAATAGGAATAAAGTGTGCTATAAGGAAAAAATAAACAAGATCAGAGGTAGAAAATAGGCAGGGGCAACTCAACTTTAGACAGTATGGCCAGAGACGGAATCTTTAAAGAGGCACTGTTTATTTTTTTTTTAAGATTTTATTTATTTATTTGAGAGAGAGAGAGCACTCACAAGCGGGGGGGGGGGGGGGTGTGCAGAGGGAGAGGGAGGGGCAGAGGGAGAAGGAGGGGCAGGGGAGAAGGAGGGACAGAGGGAGAGGGAGAAGCAGACTCCCCGCTGAGCAGGGAGCCAGTTGCAGGGCTCAATCCCAGGACCCTGAGATCATGACCTGAGCCCTGAGCCAAAGGTAGCCGCTTAACTGACTGAGCCACCCAGGCCAGTACCCCTAAAGAGGTACTGTTTAAATGGAGTTCTGAATGATGAAAGGTAATTCATGAAAAAGTCTAGGGAAGAGAGTTCTAGGCAGACATGAAGAATAGATCTAGAATTGAGGATGGAAAGTCCTGAAACAACTTTGTGGACTATTGTTAGCTTAGGCTGCACTGTGAGATGGGCAGATCCACCCAAGAAATTGCTACATTTTCTTCAAGAGCAAAGAACATATGAAATAGCCAACATTTCTTTAGAGATGTCAGTGGGCCAGGCACTGTTTGAAGTCCTTTATATATAACTTTCTTAATCATCCCAACAACCTTATGAGGTTGTTTTTACCAGTCTGCCCATTTTATAGAAGACAAAACTGAGACACAATGAGGATAAGTAAATTTGTAAAGACTCAAAGCCAAATTCAAACAAGTCTTTTGTCTCCAGAGTCTATACCCTTATGCTCTTCTGCCTCTTTTATGTTCTGTAGCTTTTAGGAAGGTAGTATGGAAATAAAATCAAGCTTGCTTGGACACTAATGGGATGGGCCAGAAGAGGATATGGTGAGATGAAGTAAAATCTACAAAGGAATCTCTCTCCCACACACTCACCTTCCCTCCTCATTTTGCTCCAGGACAGAGAGGGAAAAAAAAAAAATTCAAGCATCAGGCTTAGTCCATTAGTCCAGAGAATATAAATCTGAAAGGAGATCTAAAGCAGGGATAGCAATTAAAAGAGGAAAAGACATGTGTTAGTAAATCAGTTCACATTCTGGTGCCCAAAAGTTCATTTATCTAGCAGCGGTTGATTGAACCAAAAAGGCAGACAATCAAACTTAGGGTTTCAAGTTTAATTGTATACATGTGATTTCACAGAATTTTTCCAATTGATAATAGCTGTGTAATGAGAAGATAACGAGTTGAGAGATGGAACTTTATTTAATGGGAGAAGTAGAAGGACGAATTAAGAGCCCAGTCAAAAGTGAGTTCTAAAGAACTGGGATACCAAGGCCCTAGAATGACCAGTGGCATTATGGACATTAACCTATTACTGATCTAAGTCCCTTTGTGGTCTTCTTGCTTAGGTAGAAGGTACCAGACCTTCAGTGTTAGTCTATGTGCTCCTGACCCAGTCTGAGAGTCATGACACTTGAAGACTGAAAGGGCATTTGAGATTACTGGGTAACAAAGCAGAGGCTATCCAGTCCACACATCTGTTTTGAGACCCACCTTATGCCCGCCAATGGGCTACTCCCTTTGTGTCTATCTCCCCAGACAAGCCAGTGGAAAGACAAAGGTACCGTCAGGGTCCTTCCCCAAGCCAGATCCTTACAAATAGGAGAATTAGGCACAGTAAATAGTATAATTAAAAATAAACTAAAACAATCATGCGCACAACATGTACTTCTGCCAATGAGATATTCTTGAATGGATCTGAGCCAAAATTTTGGGAAAACAGAGCAATAAAAGAAGCAAGCAGCCCAAGAGCATTAGAGACTGCTGGGGCAAGAGGATATCATGGTGTCTCACAATATCTTTCTCTTAATTCACCCCAACTCGCTTTCCAGAAATCTCCAGTCTGCTCTTCCATTACCTTGTCCAGCCATAGGTGTTGAATCTATGTGGAAGAAGTTCAAAGTCTTCAAGAACATAACTTTTCCCACCTATTCTCCTGGACAAAGTAAGTGTGACAGACTCCACCAGAAACATGTCTCCAGCTCTCTCTTTTATCCACAACATTCAAAGGAGCTATTTTTTGTGTTGCTATGAGCTGACGCTGCAGAAAGCTCCCCAAGACAGTTGTGTGTGCATCAAAACAGAATATAAAGACAGGTGTATTCTGTAGTGTGTGGAAGACCTCATGTACTCCCTAGAAAAAGGTGTCAATACTGACAACAATTCCAAATGAGAAAGGGCGGATGGGGTAATTAAAACAATCCTCAGTGCCTGAGCAAGGCCTCCGCAGCATGTATAAACTTAGAAACAGTGCAAATCATTTAGCCACTGAACTACTTTTCCAATCACTGTTTCAATAAAGTAAATAGCTCCTTAGGAACATGAAGAGCTAATGCAACTTTAGAGAACCTAAGCCAGCCAGTTTTCCATTCAATGTGGTGGCCAGAGCGCAGAGAGGGGGGCTAGTCTATTAAAATCCAGGTGAGTCCAGAGACGTGACTGCAATTGGAAGGTGAAGAGTGGAATCCCCAGCTGTTTAAATCTTCAAAGAAATAATGGACTAATAGGCCCGAATGCAGAGATGTGTTATACGAAGGTCAAGGAAAGTTTAAACTTTTTCCAGTTCCTCTGAGCTAGAAGCTGGTTTTCTACCTTTTGAAACATTATTGTGTACAAGCAGGCACTGAGCTCTCTGCTCAAGAACCAGCCAGATGGCCAGCCATGGTTAGTGGAAATGCTTATTTGTTCTGGGAAGCAAAATTGTGGGAGGAAAAAAAGGCAACTTTTGAACAAAACACTAAAAAGAAGCAGATCTGAGGAATCTGGTGAAATTGAAACTTTTAATCTGAGGAAGATAATAATGACTGAATGGAAAATAATCTTCATACCCTCATATTTTCATTTCAAATATTGGAAATTATTTTATGGTCTAGAATCGCTGCCATCACAGTGGATAATTGTGCTTGATTGGCAGTTGCTTATTGGAGTCATTTCTTCTCTTACCCTCAAGTTACTGATGGCAGCAAAAGAATTAGGTAGGGAAATTACTTGAAAGATAACTATTTCTAGTGAAAGCCTGACAACGAATCCTAGGCTCCTTTGGCTTCCACTGGAAGAGTGATCACATTGTAAACCAAGGAAGAGAACTATACACAGGTGTGGTGGCTAGTTTCTAAACTGAGCAGCCGAGCTCTGCTCAACAGGTTCTCTCCATGTTTGGAAGAGAATATAAATCTCACATGATCTTACTAATGAACAGATTGGCTTACATGTTAGGGGAAATATCAGTGTAGATAATTGTCCATTCGTAGTTCTTGTCCCAATATCAGTGCAGATATTTGTCCATTCATAGTCCATGTCCCAAAATGCCATGTTGTTCCCCTTTTGGCAGATGCAGGTGGGGAAAAGACTGGTACCACAAATTTGAACTGGAAAAATACCCTTTGCACCTATTGCTCATATTGAGGAGGTGCTTCCTAGTTTTTTTGTTTAATGGACTCTTCTTCCCCCTCTTGGATACAATTTCTTGTTTATATATTGGTAGCAGGCATTTTAATTGTTCTTTAAAATCCTCTCAATCCAATCCTCCATGGAAACTTCTTAATTAATTAATTAGTTAATTAATTAATCTTTTTGTCTATGTGAAGACTTTAAATGGAAGTGTAGTGAAAATTGTATCCACTTTTTTTAGCAAATTAATTTTTTATAACATAAACTGATAGCAATAAATATATCTTGTGTTCATTCCTTACATTGTTCCTCAAATCATTTGCTCTATCAAAGTGTTTGTTTGAATTATTCATCAATATAAAGTGTGGTGCCTTTAAGGCAAGCTTCAAATTCAGCTCTTTCTTCAAGTAACTGTGAACTTGAGATAGCCCGTAGAAAAATTCTATTTCATGATGAAACAAAAGAAGTCTAGAGACAATGTGAATCTATCTGGCAGAGCAGGAGTTAATATTAGTCTCTTGTTGTTGTTATAAAAATGTTAACCTTGCATATTCTTTGACTTCTATTTAATGTGCCCCAACTCTTAGTCTACCTTTGTCCAATCCAGATATCCAGTTAGTCTTTTGGAGTAACAATATAGCATTTAGTCAAAAATCTAAAGTCACCTAAACTTCATTGCATGGTGCTTAAATTACATATTATTTCTATTTTTATATTCATGTTGGCATCTGGTTAGTTTCAGCATCTAGAGTTCTGGATTGGAAAACTATTCCCACTCTCTTGAAATTTAGAATGGAAAAAGGTATTCAAAACAACTAAAACCAAGTTTCAGTTAAGTGCTAAAGGCTTTTTAATTGTGCATAAATGTGAATGCGCTTTTATTATCATATTAACATATTGTGTATTGGAATTGTTTCTCAACCATATATCCATCATGGTTCAAATTACTGAAACAAATACTCTTTTAAACTTGTAGGGGAAATCTGTTTGACAAGACTTAGAAATTTGATGAGATCTCTAAAAGGGAAAAATTTAAATAGCAGAATTACCCACCAATATTTCAGTGGAGAACGTGGGCAAACTGGTAGTTTCATAAATGTTTTACAAAATTAAAATTGCAAAAATGAAAGATTTATTTTGATTTGGGAGGAGGAAAGTCAAAATGTAAACATGTTTTATTTCACAAATGATATGATTACACTGGAAATTAAATTATAGCGAGCACAACTCCTAACTTCAGAAAAAGATCAAAAAATTAATGAGAAAGTGTTTGATGATTTAGTGTCAAATCGTGGATCCAAAGGCTAGATAATTTCTCTTGATGTAATTATGGGTGAACACAGCTACACGTGAAGAATCCTTTTAAGACATCGTTCCTTGTTTTTCTTTACTGCAACTACTTTCACTTCTATAATCACTTGGGTGTTATTACCTATGATAACAATAGTCATGATTTATAACCAGTTATTCCGTGTTTAACTAGGGGCAATGTCACGATTCAATATTTATCAACTTTTTACTAATTCACTAGTCATTCTGCCAAGAAATCTACCTATGGGGAGGGGGAAAGATGGCGGAGGAGTAGGGGACCCTATTTCAACTGGTCCCCGGAATTGAGCTGGATATCTACCAGACCACTCAGCACCCACGAAACCAGCCTTAGAAGTAAGAAGATCTGGATCTCTACAAACAGAATATCGCAAGCTGAAGATGTAGGTTTCAAGGTAGGAAGCGGGGAGCCCTGATTCCGTGGGCAGATATGGGAGGATAAACGGCAGTGGGAGGGTACCTGGCCTCGGGGATCCTACACTGCCGGTGAGTGACAGCCTCGCATGCTGGGGATGGGCACAGACTCGCACAGTGGTAGCAGCCGGGAAAGGACTTTAGGGCAGCCCCCGGGGTGGAAACCCAGAGCGGCGGGGTCACACACACACGCGAGAACTGGGAGTAGCTGGCAGTTTTATAAGCACAAAGGGCAGAGACGTGCCCTGACCTGGAGGCAGAACTGGGAGTGCTGCGGAGGGGCTCACAACCCAGGCTGCTACAGTTAATAGCAGCACGGACAGAAATGGAGATGGTGTGGTCTGGAGAGCTCACTGAAGAACAGACTGCGGTCTCTCTGCTCTGAGGCAGAGGGTTGGAAATGGTCTCTTCTGCTCTGACTCACGGAAGAGACACAGAAAGCCGTGAGGGAAAGCCCCCGGAAAACAAAAGCCCCCAAAACTGATTCCCACTGAGCCCATCCCCCACCACAAGGGGGCAGGGCAACTTCGCACAAACAGGGTTGCCTGAGTAACAGCACAGCAGGCCCCTCCCGCAGAAGACAGACTGGGAAAACAAGAGGCCAGTAACCCTAAGGTCCCAAGAAAACAGGTGCATCTTGCTTGGGTTCTGGTCAATAATTTGGACTCTATACATTCCCTCAAACACCCATCAACAGAATGACTAGGAGGAGGAGCCCCCCAAACAGAAAAGACTCAGAGATTATGACTTATGCTGCAGATTTACAAATGGATGCAGATATAACCAAGATGTTGGAGATGGAATTCAGGCTAGCAATTGTGAAGACAATGGCTAGAATGGAGAAATCAATTAATGGCAACATAGAGTCTCTACGGACAGAAATAAAAGGTGAATTGGCAGAACTTAAAGATGCTATCAATGAGATCCAATCCAATCTAGATAATCTAACAGCTAGGGTAACTGAGGCAGAAAAGCAAATAAGCGACCTGGAAGACAATATAATAGATAAAAAAGGGAAAAGAGGAGGCCAGGGAAAAACAACTCAGAATCCATGAAAATAGAATCAGAGAAATAAGTGACACCTGAAGTGTTCCAGTGTCAGAATCATTGGAATCCTGGAGGGAGTGGAGAGAGAGAGAGGACTAGAAGATGTATTTGAACAAATCGTAGCTAAGAGCTTCCTAATCTGGGGAATGAAACAAACATTCGAATCCTAGAGGCAGAGAGGACCCTCCTAAGATCAAGGAAAACAGGCCAACACCCCGGCATGTAATAGTAAAACTTGCAAATCTTAGAACGAAGGAAACCATCTTAAGGGCAGTTAGGGGGAAGAGATTCCTTACCTACAGAGGGAGGAACATCAGAATAACATCAGGCCTATCCACAGAGACCTGGCAAGCCAGAAAGGCCTGGCAAGACATATTCAGGGTACTAAATGAGAAGAACATGCAGCCAAGAATACTTTATCTGGCAAGGCTTTCATTTAGAATGGATGGAGAGATGCAGAGCTTCCACGATCGGCAGAAACTGAAAGAATATGTGACCACTAAGCCGGCCCTGCAAGAAATATTAAGGGGGGTTCTGTAAAAGGAGAAAGACCCCAAGAGTGATCTACAACAGAAATTTACAGGGACAATCTATAAAAACAACGTCTTCACAGGCAACATGATGACAATTAATTCATATCTTTCAATAATCACTCTCAACATGAATGGCCTAAACGCTCCCATAAAATGGCACAGGGTTGCAGATTGGATAAAAAGACAGGACCCATCCAGATGCCGTCTACAAGAGACTCATTTTGAACCTAAAGATACATCCAGACTGAAAGTGAAGGGATGGAAGTCCATCTTCCATGCCAGCGGACCTCAAAAGAAAGCTGGCGTAGCAATTCTTATATCAGACAAATTAGATTTTAAACGAAAGTCTGTAATAAGAGACACAGAAGGACACTATATCATTCTTAAAGGGTCTATCCAACAAGAAGATCTAACAATTGTAAATATCTATGCCCCCAACATGGGAGCAGCCATCTACATAAGCCAACTGTTAACCAAAATAAAGAGTCATATTGATAACAATACGTTAATTGTAGGAGACCTCAATACTCCACTCTCAGCAATGGACAGATCATCTAAGCAGAAAATCAACAAGGAAACAAGAGCTTTGAATGATACATTGGACCAGATGGACCTCATAGATATTTACAGAACATTCCACCCTAGAACAACAGAATACTCATTCTTCTCGAGCGCACATGGAACTTTCTCCAGAATAGACCACATACTGGGTCACAAATCAGGTCTCAACCAATACCAAAAGATTGAGATTATACCCTGCATATTCTTAGACCACAATGCTCTAAAACTGGAACTCAATCACAAGAAAAAATTTGGCAGAAATTCAAACACTTGGAAGCTAAAGACCACTCTGCTCAAGAATGTTTGGGTCAACCAGGAAATCAATGAAGAACTTAAACAATTCATGGAAATCAATGAGAATGAAAACACATCGGTCCAAAACCTATGGGATACTGCAAAGGCAGTCCTAAGGGGGAAATACATAGCCATCCAAGCCTCACTCAAAAAAATAGAAAAATCCCGAATTCACCAACTAACTCTACATCTTAAAGAACTAGAGAAAAAGCAACAAATGATGCCTAAGCCACATATTAGAAGAGCAATAATTAAAATTAGAGCAGAAATCAATGAATTAGAAACCAGAAACACAGTAGATCAGATCAACAAAACTAGAAGTTGGTTCTTTGAAAGAATTAATAAGATTGATAAACCACTGGCCAGACTTATCCAAAAGAAAAGAGAAAGGACCCAAATTAATAAAATTATGAATGAAAGTGGAGAGATCATGACTAACACCAAAAAATAGAAACAATTATTAGAAATTACTATCAACAACTATATGCCAATAAACTGAGCAGTCCGGATGAAATGGAGGCCTTCCTGGAAACCTATAAGCTGCCAAGGCTGAAACAGGAAGAAATTGACAACCTGAATAGGCCAATAACCAGTAACGAGATTGAAGCAGTGATCCAAAACCTCCCAAAAAACAAGAGTCCAGGGTCTGATGGATTTCCTGGGGAATTCTACCAAACATTCAAAGAAGAAATAATACCTATTCTACTGAAGCTGTTTCAAAAAATAGAAATAGAAGGGAAATTTCCAAACTCATTCTATGAGGCCAGCATTACCTTAATCCCCAAACCAGGCAAAGAGCCCATCAAAAAGGAGAATTTCAGACCAATATCCCTGATGAATATGGATTCCAAAATCCTCAACAAAATCTTAGCTGATAGGATCCAACAATACATTAAAAGGATCATCCACGGGCGCCTGGGTGGCTCAGTCGTTAAGCGTCTGCCTTCGGCTCAGGTCATGATCCCAGGATCCTGGGATCGAGTCCCACATCGGGCTCCCTGTGCTGCAGGAAGCCTGCTTCTCCCTCTCCCACTCCCCCTGCTTTGTGTTCCTGCTGTGGCTATGTCTCTCTCTGTCATATAAATAAATAAAATCTTAAAAAAAAAAAAAAAAAGGATCATCCACCATGACCAGGTGGGATTTATCCCTGGGATGCAAGGGTGGTTCAACATTTGCAAATCAATCAATGTGATAGAACACATTAATAAGAGGAGGGAGAAGAACCATATGGTCCTCTCAATTGATGCAGAAAAAGCATTTGACAAAATACAACATCCTTTTCTGATTAAAACTCTCCAGAGTATAGGCATAGAGGGAACATTCCTCAAGCTCATAAAATCCATCTATGAAAAACCCACAGTGAATATCATCCTCAATGGGGAAAAGCTGAGAGCCTTTCCCTTAAGATCAGGAACACGTCAAGGATGCCCACTCTCAGCACTATTGTTCAACATAGTACTAGAAGTCCTAGCAACAGCAATCAGACAACAAAAAGAAATAAAAGGTATTCAAATTGGCAAAGAAGAAGTCAAACTCTCTCTTTTCGCAGATGACATGATACTTTATGTGGAAAACCCAAAAGACTCCACTGCCAAATTACTAGAACTCATACAGCAATTCAGTAATGTGGCAGGATACAAAATCAATGCACAGAAATCAGTTGCTTTCTTATACACTAACAATGCAACTGTAGAAAGAGAAATTACAGAAACGATTCCATTTACAATAGCACCAAAAACCATAAGATACCTCAGAATAAACCTAACCAAAGAGGTAAAGGATCTATACTCTAGGAACTACAAAATACTCATGAAAGAAATTGAAGGAGACACAAAAAGATGGAAAAATATTCCATGCTCATGGATTGGAAGAACAAACATTGTTAAAATGTCTATGCTACCCAGAGCAATCTATACGTTCAATGCCATCCCAATCAAAATTCCAATGACATTTTTCAAAGTGCTGGAACAAACAATCCTAAAATTTGTATGGAATCAGAAAAGACCCCGAATCGCCAAGGAAATGTTGAAAAAGAAAAACAAAGCTGGAGCATCACGTTGCCCGATTTCAAGCTATATGACAAAGCCGTGATCACCAAGACAGCATTGTACTGGCACAAAAACAGACATATAGACCAATGGAACAGAATGGAGAACCCAGATATGGACCCTTAACTCTATGGTCAAATAATCTTCGACAAAGCAGGAAAAAACATGCAATGGAAAAAAGACAGTCTCTTCAATAAATGGTGCTGGGAAAATTGGACAGCCACATGCAGAAGAATGAAACTCGACCATTCTCTAACACCATTCACAAAGATAAACTCAAAGTGGATGATAGACCTCAATGTGAGACAAGAATCCATCAAAATCCTAGAGGAGAACATAGGCAGTAACCTCTTTGACATCGCCCACAGCAACTTCTTTCAAGATACATCTCCAAAAGCTAGTGAAACAAAAGCAAAAATGAACTTTTGGGACTTCATCAAGATAAAAAGCTTCTGCACAGCAAATGGAAACGGTCAACACAACAAAGAGGCAACCCACAGAATGGGAGAAGATATTTGCAAATGACACTACAGATAAAGGGCTGGTATCCAAGATCTATAAAGAACTTCTCAAACTCAACACCCAAAAAACAAATAATCAAGTCAAAAAGTGGGCAGAAGAGATGAACAGACACTTCTCTGAAGAAGACATACAAATGGCTAACAGACACATGAAAAAATGTTCATCATCATTAGCCATCAGGGAAATCCAAATCAAAACCACATTGAGATACCACCTTACACCAGTTAGAATGGCAAAAATGGACAGGGAAAGATACAACAAATGTTGGAGAGGTTGTGGAGAAAGGGGAACCCTCTTACCCTGTTGGTGGGAATGCAAGTTGGTACAGCCACTTTGGAAAACAGTGTGGAGGTTCCTCAAAAATTTAAAAATAGAGCTACCCTATGACCCAGCAATTGCACTACTGGGTATTTACCCCAAAGACACAGATGTAGTGAAAAGAAGAGCCATATGCACCCCAATGTTCATAGCAGCAATGTCCGCCATAGCCAAACTATGGAAAGAGCCGAGATGCCCTTCAACAGATGAATGGATAAAGAAGATGTGGTCCATATATACAATGGAATATTACTCAGCCATCAGAAAGGATGAATACCCAACTTTTACATCAACATGGATGGGACTGGAGGAGATTATGCTAAGCAAAATAAGTCAAGCAGAGAAAGTCAATTATCATATGGTTTCACTTATTTGTGGAACATAAGGAATAGCATGGAGGACATTAAGAGAAGGAAGGGAAAAATGGGGGGGGCGGGAATTGGAGGGAGAGATGAACCATGAGAGACTATGGACTCTGAGAAACAAGCAGGGTTTTAGAGGGGAGGGGGCAGGTGGGATTGGTTAGCCCAGTGATGGGTATTAAAGAGGGCAGGTACTGCATGGAGCACTGGGTGTTATACGAAAACAATGGATCGTGGATCACCACATCAAAAACCAATGATGTATTGTATGGTGACTAACATAACATAATAAAATTTTAAAAAAAGAAATTAAAAAAATAAATCTACATATGAAATTGACTAAGGTGAACAACACAGTCTGGAGTTTAAGTTACTTGGGTTCAAATCCTGACTCTGCCACTTACTAGCCAAAGATTCTCTTGCTTTTATTATACAACTATTCTTTCAAATCCTATTTGAAAGGGGAGGAACCCAAAGAATGTGATAAAAAAAGAGGAAGCAGGTGAGTAGTCTCATAGGGAACAGTCACATAAAGCTGGCCCCCATCAGCATAAGAGAAGATGAGAAATAAACCCACCACCACACAGGAGGGGACAGCTGGAAAACTTGCCTGACTTCATCTTGGCAGTAGGTGGTAAGAAAATAAAATCCGTCCTTGAGAATTTGCAACCACAAGCCAGCCCTTACAGGACAAATGTTTCCAGTCCAACTTTGCTCTGTCTTTGTGGTCTGAAAAATCTGAATCAAGGAACTTAAAGTAGTTCCAGATTGGTAGCATCCCTATGAGACTAACTGAAGCAAAGGAAGCTCCTCTTACGGGAACTTGGCTTTAACCCAGGCCTCAATCTACAGATAACATTCTGGGTTGTGTGTGAAGTAGAGGATACAATTAGCAGATATAGAGTATAAAATAACTACATTTAATTTCTGCAAACATAAAAGAAGCCTATAAATATATAAAGGGAATAAGATGCTATAAAGAATAACCAAGAACTTTTGAGTAAAAACCAATTGTACCTTTGAAAATAAAAAGAAATATTTTGTCACTTCTTAGAATTATGTCTTTTTATATTGATTTGGCTATAAAAACTTTTAGAATTGCACTATAAACTCTTTCTCCCAGTTCATGCTTTGCCTTTTCATTTTCTTGATGCCATCTTTTGATAAGCAGAAGGTCTTAATTTTAATGAAGTTCAATTTATCAATCTATTCTTTTAGTTTTAATGCTTATTGTGTCCTGTTTAAGAAATGTTCGTCTACCCCCAAATTATGAAGATAGGGTCTGATGTGGGAAACAGAGGCAGAAGAGAAATTATTAAATTTCCTTACTGCCTACAGCCTATTGACAAGTCCTTAAAATAGGCAGAGTGACATTCCTCTAGGGACACAACTGCCTCAATGTTAATACTTTGCTAAGGGCAAAAGGCAAACTTAGCCCGACCCCCAGGATCCTGTAAGCCTACTTTAACATATAAAAATTTCTTTAGAAATTTCCTTTATCGCTAAACCCCCCAAGATACGTGTTGGCAATCATCCCTGAAGCATATTGCCCGCCAATATACATCTGAAGAGTCTCATGACTAATGCTTTATTAGACAGTAATAAGTGACCTTTTCCCAACAATAGCTACCCCCCTCAAGGTCCTGGAAATCTTGTTTCCAAAATTCCTTAGAGACTTACACTATCCCTAATCCCCTCCCAACTTGAAAGTGTATAATGGGTCACTCTCCATGACCCCAGTGCAGCTCTCTCTGCCCAAGGGTCCTAATCCCATGCTTAAATAAAACCACCTTTTTGCACCAACGTCTCAAGAATTCTTTCTTGTCCATTAGCTTTGTACCCTAATGTCTTTCCTACATCAGTCCCTTAACTTTTCTTTGAGAAATGTGATTGTTTTACTTTTTGCTTATATGTCTATAAATCTATCTCAAGTTAAGTTTTGTGTATACAGTGTGAGGTAGGGCTTTTTTTTTTTTTCCTGAAAGGGTATCAATCTTTCCCTAATGCACTGCAGTAGTGCCTATGTCATAAATCAGGAATCATATATGTATGCATCTGTTTCTGGACATTCTATTCATTTTGTCTATCCTTGTGTCTATCCTTGTCTATCCTTGTGCCACCCTGACTTAACTACAGTATTTGTGAAATTAGTACTGAGATCTGGTAATGTACTCCCTACAGTTTTACTCCTGCAACTCAAGATTTTCTGAGCTCCTCTAGGTTCTTTGCTTTCTCATATAAATTTTAGCTTCACCTGATCAATTTTCATAAAAAACACACTGGAACCTTAAAGGGGATTGTACTGAATTTGTAGATTAATTTGGAGGGTACTGGCATGTTAAAAATACTGAGTTTTTCAGGACACCTGGGTGACTCAGTCAGTTAGGTGTCTGCCTTTGGTTCAGGTCATGATCCCAGGGTCCTGGGATGGAGTCCCATGTTGGGCTCCTTGCTCAGCAGGGAGCCTGCTTCTCCCTCTGCCTGTCTTTCCCCTTGCTTGTGTGCTCTCTCTCTCTCTGACAAATAAATAAAATCTTTAAAAATAATATTGAGTTTTCCAATGCATGAAAAAGATATATACATCTTAATTGACAAACTGTTACAATTTCCCTCAGCCTTTTTTTGTACTTTTTAAATTGAAGTATATTTATACTTACAGTGTTATATTAGTTTCAGGTGTACAATGTAATGATCCCACAGTTCTATGCATTTCTCAGTGCTCATCATGATAAGTGTACTCTTAATTCTTTTTATCTATTTCACTCAAACACCAATTTTTGTATTTTTTAATGGTAAAGGCCTCGCGTATGTTTCATTAAATTTAAAACTAGGCATTTGGTATTTTGGTACTATCATAAATGCATTTTTAAAATGTTACTTACTTTTGTTGCTAATAAGAAGAAATTCAAACAGACATTTATATATTCAATGATTTTTTATTAATTCTAATTATTTGTGAACCTCCTTTGGATTTTCTATGCATGTAATTGTGTCTTGAATAATGGCAGTCTTAATTTTTCTTTTCTATTCTTTGTATCTTTTATTTCCTTATCATTTTACACTGGGTGAGACTTAAGTACAATGCTGAATAGAAGTGATGGTAATATACATCATTGTTTTATTCTTATCTCTGTAGAAAATTGCGCAATATTTAGCCAGCTTAAGTATAAAGGTAGCAGTAAGACATTTGTCAGTATCTTTTATCAAATTAAGAGAAGTTCCTTTCTTTTCCAAAACAATGAGAGTTTTTTTTTATGATAGTGTGCTAATTTTTATCAAATGATCTTTCTGCTTCTATTCAGATGATGTATGACTTTTCTCTTTTATTCTAATAATGATAAGAGTTATATTGATTTCTGAGTGGTAAATAAACTTTAAGTTGCAAAACTAAATATCTATTGGTCATAATATGCATAATATACTATCTTTTATATATATTTGGATATTTTATTTGGATATTATACTACCTTTTATATAGATAGATAGATGATAGATAGATAGATGATAGATAGATATTTGGTTATGTTATTTAGGATTTTAGTGTAGAGGATTGGCCTATAGTTATTCTTTCATGTAATGTCCTTGTCACATTGATGTATCAAGGTTATACTGGCCACATAAAACAAACTGGCAAGTGTCCTTCATTTTACAACTTTTTGGAAGAGTCTTTGGAATTTTACTATTATTTCTTCCTCAAATGTTTAGCATAATTCCCTTGGAAAATCATCTGGCCCCCGAACAGTTCTTTGAAAGAAAGCTTTTAATTACAAGCTATTCAACCTTTTCATTTCTTCTTCTGGTAGTTTTGCTGATTTTTTTTTCAAGTAATTTTCTATTTTATCAGATTTTTCAAATGTATTGGCATAAAGCCATTTATGATATATTTTATTATTATTTTTAATATTTGTAAGATCTATAGTGGGTTTTAGTTTTTCATTCTTGATATATCTTAAGGATGTATCATATTTATTAATCTTCACAAAGAAAATCTTTTTTGATTTATCTGTGTTTTCTATCACACATCTGATTTCTTTCATTGATTTCTTCTCTTGAATTTACTTTTTTTTTCCTTCTACAATCTTTGAGTTTACTTTGCTGTTTTTGTTAGCTTCTTGTGATAGAAGCTTAAATTGTTAAAGTTTAACTTTTCTTCTTTTCTGCTACATGCATTAGAGCTATAAATTTATAGTTAAATATGCAGCACTCGAGTGTTTATGTCATTGTTTCATTATCATTCAGTTAAAAAAAATGTTATTATTTCCATGCAATTTCATCCTTGGCCCACTGATAAACTCATTAATTTCCAAACATTTGGGATTGTTTTCTTTATGCTTACTTTTTTTTTCTAGTTTAATTCCATTGGGATCAAAGAACATACTCTGTGTGATTTCAGTCTTTTGAAATTTGCTAGGTCTTGCTTTCTGGCCCAGCATATGGTCCCATTTGATAAATGGTCCATTATTAACACACATACAAAACGTTATTCTGAAGTTCGATGAAATCTATATGTATCAAATAAGTCATGTTGGCTGATCAGACCTTCTATGCCCTTTTTAAATTTTGTGTGTGCTGATTCTGTCACTTACTGAAACATGTGTTAAACCCCCCTCTATGGTTTTGAATTGTCTATTTTCCTTTTAATTCTATCATCTCTTGATGTTGAGCTATGATATTTGGTGCATAAAATTTATAATTCTTATATCTTCCTGTAGAATCAAGAAATAATGAGTCTTTAATGTAATTGAAGACTGATAAAGCTGGATTTTAAACTAACATCCAGCTATTTATCTCCCATGTGTCCACCTCTTCTTTGCTTCTTAATTCCTCCTTTCTTGACTTCTTTCAATTAATCAATTTCTTTCCATTTTCCTGTTCTGTTAGGCTCTTATTCTTAGAATGTTTTATCATTCCCTAAATGATTGCTCTAGAGATTAAAATATGATTTCTTTCTTTTTTAAAAAGATATAATTATTTGAGAGAGTGCATGTGTGCATGGGGAGGAGGGGCAAAAGAGGAGGGAGAAACTTCAGCAGACTCCACACTGAGTGTAGAGCCCAAAGCAGGGCTCTATCTCAGGACACTGAGATCATGACCTGAGCCAAAACCAAGAGTTGGACGCTTAACCAACTGAGCCACCCAGGTGTCCTGAAGTATGATTTCTTAAATCATTATTTACATTAATACTGCTACCATTTCCTCATCAATGTAAGAAACTTGTAACAGTTTAATTCCATTTATCCCTGAAGGGCAGCAGGATATGCCACATCCAAATATGCCATTTTGGCATATTGATTATTTTGAATTAAAGTTACTTGAGAAAAATCCAGGGCAAGACACTGTGACCCTCCTTTGTCTTCCTGAAAGTAATAAATAAATCTCCCGTGTAAAAGGTACCTACCCTTTAGCAAGAGGAAGAGAGATACCCTTATAATCAGGAATAGGGAATTTGGGCTAAGAAGGCTGTATAAACAAACCTTGTTACTTCTTCATTAACTTATTACCCCAAACCCCTTTGTCTTGTCAATTCTTCACAAATTTATTTGTCTAAGAGGTATAAAAATGGTCTGCTTTGGTCACTTTTTTGAGTTCCATATTTTTATGGGCTTCCATATGTACAAAGTTAAGTTTGTTTTTCTCTTGTCAATCTGTCTTATATCAATTTAATTATTAGACCAACCAAAGAACCTAGAATGGAAAAAAGGAAAACTTTTCCTTCCCTAAACTATTTGCATTATTACATTACTGTTGCATTATTTGGATTATTGCTGCATATGTATTATTGTATATTTTATAAACTGCATGAGACATCATTATTGTTATTTTAAACAGCTAAAATTCATTTATATTTATTCCCATATTCACCTTTCTGATGCTTTTCATTTCTTCCTATAGTTTTATTTTTCCAGCTAAGATCACTTTCTTGTATCTAAGAACTCCCATTAATATTTCTGACAACATAGGTATTTAACAATAATTCTCTCAACTTTGTTTTCTTTTTTTTTCTTTAAAGATTTTATTTATTTATTTGACAGAGAGACACAGCGAGAGTGAGAGAGAGCACAAGCAGGGGTAGTGGGGGTGAGGGAGAAGCAGGCTCCCTGCTGAGCAGGGAGCCCGATATGGGGCTCAATCCCAGGACCCTGGGACCATGACCTGAGCCGAAGGCAGACGCTTAACGACTGAGCCACCCAGGTGCCCCTCAACTTTGTTTTCTTTTAATCTGCAATTATGTTGATTTCATCTTCATTTTTGAAGGATTGTTTCTATAGGTATGGAATTCTGGGTTGGAGGTTTTCTACTTCTAATACAATACTTTAAGGACTCTATTCCTTTGCATTCCGTCTTCTAGAGCTTCTGTTGAAAAGTCACCCATTAGTCTTATTGTTTTATTAGTGACAATAGGCCTTTACTTCTTGTTGCTTTTAAGATCTTTCATTGTCTTTGAGTTTGAGCAATTTCACTATGATATGCTTACGGTAGTTTATATACATATGTATATATATGATAATTGGGGTTATAGAGCTTTTTTAATCCCTTGGCAAATGTCTCACAGCACTTGGGGAAAAGTCTCAGTAAATCAGAAGAATGTAAAATTTACATCACAATTATGGATCATAGAGAAGGGGTAAAGGGAGAGAGGGCTTAGTTCAGAAAGCTGATTCTTCAGAAAGTCTTTGAAGAGTCATACCTACTCATAAACCCTAGGTTTCCCCTAGTTGTCCCCTCCTAGAACATTGCATTACAGCAAATTTAATAATATACTGTAAATATCTATCTTTTTCACTAGTGAAATGAGCAGACTACAAATAATGTGGACCCTTTGTTCCCAACGTACACAAATGTGTATGTATGTGAAACATATGAAAAATAATTTTTATTAATCATATGATCATATTAATAAAAATATTTTATTATGCCATTATATACATATTTTGTTTATGTATTTTGCTTGTTTAAAAATTAAAAAAAAAAACTGGACAATTAAATAGGTGCTTTAAATTGTCCTGAATAGTATTTACTTCCTGGAGTAAATTAAGAACTAATTATTTGAATTATAAAGTTATATTTTCCCCAAAATCAGTAGATTTACTTAATAAGGGGATCAACTCTTACATTGTAATTGATTTCTAAATTTTTATTAAATATAAAATACCTATAGTAGATTCACCTTTGAAAATACTTCTAATTAAGCATAAAGTATAACACTAAACAATTATTTAATATTTACAATCCTATATCAATTACTCAAACTCTTAGTCAGTGTTTCTCTTCAACTACATTCTCAAATATCTTCAAGAAAATTACCACCCACCTGCCTGTCCACCTAAAGAATGAATTACATTATTTTGTCAAAAGTTGGGGAACTTAAAATCATTTGCATATTCTTGGCATAGATTTTTGTTAACATGTATTCGTTATTGCTTCTATATTTAATATAAGTAATGCAAAAGAAATACTAAATGTTCCTGTGATAAAATTCTTTTAAGTTCCTGTGAATTTTTAGCAGAAGTATGCTACTACAGGTAGTTACAAGAGTGGCATCTGTTGGTCACTCATGTATCTGCGGATATGTGACTAAAGCACAAATAATGTGGCAGCTTGACTGCATGAAAGCATTAATTACTTCAGTAGTGAAAGGCGATTCTGTGCTAACACTTTGTAATACCAAGATGACCCTAGCATAGATCTTGTAGCATAGTAAAATAAGATTTTTGGAATAATTTTGAATATGCAATAAGGGAGGCTAAGAGGTAAATGCAATATTTGAGATACCGTTCAGTGTTTTTGGTGCTTTAGGAAAGAGAACAAACTTGTAAGAACAAGCTTGAAGCCAAAGATTGCCAGAGGAGGTAAAGTAAAGCCATGTGAGAAGAATGTGTGTCATGGAGGACACACACATCCATACACACACACGCAAGCATCCGGACAATGTAAACCACACAAGACTAGACAGAGATGTTGAGAAGTTTATGTTAGTTCATCTGTAGAAAATGTGTGTGAAGCGTAGCCAGAAAAAGCTATCAATAAAAACTCTCACCTCAGCATAGGGGAGATTAAATGTAAGGAAGTGTTACTTGCACTTATTCTGTATGGGCAAGAAGCAAAGGAAAGTGTTTGAAGAGGGAAATTACATGTCAGGTTGGCCTCAGACTGATAGAGCAATTGGGTGTTTCACAATCATATTTAAGAAACTACTTATTGCTCAATTGAACCACTGAATGTCCCAGAGATAATAGACATCAAAGAGAGTACAGAACCCAAGGAGAAGAATTAAAAATAAACAAAAACAGAATGAAGACTGCCTTGAATGCAACAGAGAGACTGAAAAAAATAAGTGCTAGTTGTTTTCAATAAACAGATCACAGAAATCTTCCCAGGCAGTTTCATTTGATAAAGAACAAACATCGTTCGAGTAATTGCTCAAATTTCACCTCCTCAGTGAGACCCTTCTTGACTACCACCATCTAAAGTACCCTTTATCTACTATCTCCTTCCCCTGCTTTCTTTTATAACAATTACCCCCAGTGGGCATTTTATTATGCATTTATTTGTTTCTTCATTTCTTCCCTCTGCCAATGCAATGTAAGCTTCTGATAAGCAGGTACTTTGTTTTATCTTGAATACTAGGTGATATGTAAATGTGCTCAAGAAATATTTATGGAATAAATGAATGAATTGAAAAGCATCAAAGATTAAAGGGGTAACCAGGATCTGAAATCAGTGAATAGAGATGGCATTGAATAGATGAACAGTGAGGGATTAAAAAGTGGTTAAGACAGTGTATAGACACAGTTCAACAGCTACTGGTGGTTCTCAAAGGAAAGAGAACAAGCTGAGTAGTGAGAGATTGAAAAGCAGATAAGACAGTGACTTTTGTGCTATTCTGGGCTTGGAGGAAGAGTAAAAATATAAGAGAAAGAAAAAATGATTGACAGAACCAAGTCTTAATAAAGGTAGCCTCCCTGACTCTCTACAGAGAGAGTGGCCAGAGAGATCCTTCTAAAATGTGTCAGGTCACGATGCTTTTCTGCTCAAAACTCTCAATGACTTTCCATTTCATTTAGAATAAAAGCCAAAAGTCTCAATGACTTTCCATTTCATTTAGACCCTTAAATGGTCTACCCCATGCCACCTGGTCTGGAACCTCCCTGACCTCATTCCAACATTGTTTTCTTCCCTCACTTCACCACAAGTCGGTGACACAGCCACCCTGGTCTAGTCCATAGTTCACCTCCCTTTCTTCCTTTGCCTGGAAACTTCTTCCCCAGAAGTCCATACTGTATGTGCCTTGGTATATTTTCCACATAGCTATCTCCCTCAAATCTTTCATATCTTTCCTGAAATGTTACTTTAGTTAGGCCTTTCCTGACCCTTCATGTAAAATTGAGTACACTCCCTTCCTGTACTTCCCACTCTTCATCTACCTTATTTTTATTCCATAACATTTATTACTCTTTGACATATTTCAGTCTTACTTTGTTTACTGTCAGTGTCCCTACCTCTAGAATGTAAGTTCCATGAAGACATGGATTTTTACGTTTTGTTCACTGCATAGCTCCCAAACCTAGAATAGAGTCTGACACATAGTTGGAACTCAAAAAATACCATTAGAAAAATGAGTGCCTATGTGCATAATTATAATGAAATACAGGAATGAACAACCCATAGAGGGGGGCGCCTGGGTGGCTCAGTCATTAAGCGTCTGCCTTCAGCTTGGGTCATGATCCCAGGGTCCTGGGATCCAGCCGCGCATCGGGCTCCCTGCTCGGCGGGAAGCCTGCTTCTCCCTCTCCCACTCCCCCTGCTTGTGTTCCCTCTCTAGCTGTCTCTCTCTCTCTGTCAAATAAATAAATAAAATCTTAAAAAAAAAAAAACATGGAGGAGTTTAATGCATTCATCAGACTAGCTTGGTTTTGACTGCTTACTCATGAATATCTCTATCAATGGTTCTAAATCAGGGATATTACTGCACCCCTCCCCC
Organism: Mirounga leonina; assembly: GCF_011800145.1. Classification (NCBI taxonomy): domain Eukaryota; kingdom Metazoa; phylum Chordata; class Mammalia; order Carnivora; family Phocidae; genus Mirounga; species Mirounga leonina. Next base: position 25,145,107 of record NW_023270415.1, on the reverse strand, counting down.
TTCAGAAGGCCATTTAAAATGTATACAGGTAATTTTGGTTGTCCCCATTCTGTAGAAACTGAAGAAGTTTCTCTAGGGATTTAGCATTCAGAGGAGCCAGGGATGATAAATGCCTTTCAAGGCATGGACAGTCTGTTGCAATAAAATATTGGTCAACATCATTCTTACTGAAAAACGCTACTGAAAAATAATTCTTCCTTATCTATAAAAACACAAAAAGGCTGCCTAATGCTGTTAGGAGTCTGTTTATTAATAAATAGGAAAGTATTAAAAATAAGTGAACATTATGTTTTACTTCAGGAAAGATTTATAATTTATCTGAAAACGTATTAATATAATTATAGTTTTAGATAGTTGTTCGATTATATGGTAAGATTTATCATTTTATTTTCTATCTCCAAAAAGGTTATTTCATGTTCTGAGACTTTACTGTTCTTTTCTACTTGAATATGTGTCTCCTTCATGTTGGTTTGATGGTTTCAGTTCATGAATCCAGTCAAAATAGAATTCTCACTGTCTCAGTGTCCTGTGTACAAAAACTCACTAAGTACTATGGGGAAAGACCCAGGTTGTACACATGACAATTAATTCTGTTATTTCCAGATTGTCCTATTTGATTCACATGGAATTACTGAGCAAATGCAAATCTTGACATACTTCTTTTTACTTCTTTCTTCTTTCTCTTTCTCTGTGGCTTACTCTCATTTTTAAGTACAAATAATGCAGGAAAAAGCTAAAGAATTTGGTGCTGTTCTCTCAGAACTAGCATTCTTTGCTTCATTCTTTCCCATATAAGGGTGAAATCAGGGGACAACATAAAAATGTCTCTCTAGGCAATCTCTATCATAAGTTGGCCATTCAGATTAATGGACCTGTTCCCAAAAGGATATTAATTTAATTCTGATTTCAGCTACAGATTACAAAATAAAAGTAACTTAGATGAGAGATAATGGTTTTCTAGAAAAACAGGCTTGGTTTCTGTTTCTATGGCAAGTTAATTCTGTTAGCAGAAACTCTAAGGATATAGATCCCTAGTTATTTTGCAGAATATCATGAAAAAAATAATAGTGGTTGTAAAAATAAAGATTTTTATTTATTCCTTACCAAGAACTGTGTGCAAGGAATTCTTTACATCCATTGCCTCATTTAATCTTTGCAACTCCATTCATTTATTGATCTACCTCACAAATATTTATTGGGCACCTACAAAGTACTAGGTATATTCCAAGGCCCTGGAAATAAGGTAATAAATAAGTTAAAGTGCCTGCCTTCATGAAGCTTATGTTCTAGTGGGAAAGACAGATAGTAGACCAATATATGTAATGGAATTAGCAGCACGCACACACGCAGATCTTAGCTCAGTTACCATAGTGGTAATATGGAGGCAAAAATGCAAAGGCAAAGTTAGAGAGTGATGGGGGTGGGAAAATTGTCAGTTAGTGGGGTGGGGCAGATTGAAGGGATAAGAAAAAAGCCACGTGACTGTCTGAGAGGAGGATGTCCTAGTCAGAAAGAAGAACAAGTGAAAAAGCCCAAAGACCAGATGAATTTGGCAGAAAGCAAGCACAAGTGGGCTGCCAAAGAGAAGTAGAGGAGGATGGAGAATGAGGCAGAAGCCAGCCCAGTAGAAGTAATGATAATGCACTGGATGCATTGAGTGCATTGGAAATGTCATAGGAAGGCTTTGTGCAGGAAAGTCATTGAATGTGCTTTACTTTCAAAAAGATCAATCTGGAAGCTGTGTGGTGATGGACTGTGAAAGAGCGAAAGTGGAAGCAGCAGAGAAATATGTAGCGGAAGCTGCCAGTATTTAGACCTGTTGCCTCCAAACTTTTTGGTGGGTACTGTTACTCGTAAAAAGTTTTGGATCTTGCACACTCACTGTCTACAATATAATTTATACCACATGCTAGTACACATTAGACATTAAACCATGCACTGATATACTGTGTGTTTATGAAATAGAAATAACAAATAAAATATTTAGAATAAAATTTTTAAAAACCTTTAAAAATATTTTATTATTTTGTCAGTGTTGTAAAAATATTTGCCTTCACCAAAATATTATTTGGTATTTCTCCAATTATTTTAATTTCAAATTTTATTAGTACTTACAATTTCTATCAGAGCAATATGACAACATAGGCTCAATAATTTTGAAAAGTTTTATTTAGTACAGAACTTCAACCACAATTTTCATTTATGTCGGTTTAAAATGTTTGCTAATCATGATAGCTTCACTGTCACCAGCTAACATATCAACGCAATTGTTCATTAATGAATATTTAATAGCATGGTCACCATTCCAAATAGTCTTGAAAATTTTTAATTCTTTGACCAGTCTGTCACACATGATTGGATCATCATTATTTTTCCTCATAATGTGGTTGACAGAAAGCTTGTTATCATAAGCAGGGTAATTATGACTGTTAAACTTCCTTGGGGTTAACTTGTGCTTTCATTACTAAATTATTTTAAACCTTGGGGTTTTGCAGGAATTTTCTAAGAATATTTGTCAATGTAGGGCACCTGGGTGGCTCAGTCAGTTGAGTGTATGCCTTTGGCTCAGGTCATGAGCCCAGGGTCCTGGGATCGAACCCCAAATCCAGCTCCTTGCTCAGTGGGGAGCCTGCTTCTCCTTCTCGCTCTGCTGCTCTTCCTGCTTGTGCTCTCTCTCTCTGTCAAATAAATAAAATCTTAAAAAAAATATATTTGTCAATGTTCAGTAAAATCTGGGTTTCAAAAGTAGTTAATTCTCTTACTTGAGTCACGAAAATGTACTATGTGCAAAAGTCTTAAAAGCAAACAGCCACATGAGGAGCATGGTAAGGCTGCACTGGACAGCTCACCAGTCCTTCAGGACACCCCACTCACTTCTGGGGACATGCGGCCCTTACGTGTGTGGACCTAGGTGGGGAGGGGCTGTCAACCCATTATCCTATAGAAAATCTTAGTATTTTTTTGCTTTTTTTTATTGCATTTCTGTCAATTTTATTTTATTTCTTAACAGAAGTAATATACTTTGAAAGGAGTAAAGGAACACAATGATTGTACTTAAACATGTAGTTTTTTTAAATTATTATGTTAGTGTTTTTTCTTCTTTAGATAATATTAAATAGAAGTAGGGGTTCTTGTGTTTTTTAAGCACTTTTCTTAATGGTTCTTCTGCTGCATTCTCTGGGAGCACAAACTCCATGTTGGATACCATTAATCTATGTGAGAAACAATGGTGGCTTGGATTAGGCTGTTGGCAGCTGAGGTGATGTCAAGCATTACTTCTAGTGGTGAATGGTATCAGAGATAACAATCTGGGCAATAAATGCACTTATTGTTATTGGATTGCCATAAACCCTAGGGCTTTTTACCATTCAAAGCTAAACATATTAATTTTTAAAAAAGAAGATATCTTGAGGTAACAACAATTCATACTTAACATTTCAAATTCTTATTTAATATTTTAGTGTTACTCAACTTTTTTGGAAATTATGCTTCTTTTCTCTTACATTGAAAAATTTTGGTTCCTAAAAAGAGTACCCTAATTACTTACTTGCATTATTCTTCCTCCTCTTTTCCCCTTAATACTATCACAGAGAGCCAACTGAATAAAGTTAAGTGTTTCTTCATAGCTCTGTCTTTATAATATATCCCACTAAGGATATACACTCATTGTGTTTCAAAGTTATTTGAAATATTATTGTCCCCTCCATCCAGCTCCCTTCTTACTCTCACAGATAATCATTTTCATTCTTTTTAATTTATGATTCTACGTCTCTTTTTGCAAATAAAAACAAGTATATATTGTAACTGCATGCTTGTATATGTGTACTATTTCCACTAATATTTCTTACAAGGGCAATATTCTAGTTATATACTTGTGTACCATGCTTTTTCACTTAGTATCATATGCAGGGAGACCACTCTGTACCAGTGTACAGAGATTTTTCTCATTCTGTTTTTCATCTGCATAGTATTCCCTTATGTGGACATACCAATCCCCTTTGTAACTTTCCAAACATGTGGATAGGAAACTGGAGGCTTAAAGATGAGGGAGTGGGGGCACCTGGGTGGCTCAGTCGTTAAGCGTCTGCCTTCGGCTCAGGTCATGATCCCAGGGTCCTGGGATCGAGCCCCACATCGGGCTCCCTGCTCGGTAGGGAGTCTGCTTCTCCCTCTCCCACTCCCCCTACTTGCGTTCCCTCTTTGCTGTGTCTCTGTCAAATAAATAGATAAAATCTTAAAAAAAAAAAAAAAAAAAGATGAGGGAGTGAAGTGAAAAGGGAGGACTAGCAGGAGAAAGAAAAGCAATTGACAAAGAGCCACAGGGCTCATGGGGAGACTCTCTGAAAAGGTTCAGGTTAATGAGGCTTTCTTGTCTTGGGTGAAATAGGGTTCATTGGTTGTGGTAGCAATTCCTCTGTGTGTGTGTGTGTGTGTGTGTGTGTGTGTGTGTGTGTGTGTGTGT